>NC_053162.1:66864501-67228668 GCF_016835505.1 Polypterus senegalus | reverse complement strand
TTAACCACTAAACCAGTAAGTCTCACAAAATATGTTGCTATTATTTTTAATTGTTTTATGTTGGGTTAAAAAGGCTTATTTTTGGACATGCTGACTTTTTAATAGCTACTTATACAGGATATGTAAATTATAGCATTCCCATATTACCATCAAGAAAATGTTTTTGCTAAAATGACAATAAAACAGAGAAGCCCAATTCAATCCCATCAGCACATCTGCATCCCTGCTGACTGAAGTAGAGCATGACCTGTTCAGCAGGAGACATTTAGGAGTGGAGACACCTGACATGAGGCTGTCACAGAGCATATGAAAAGCGCAGCAGGCTATTTATTATCAAGGTAACTGGCCGAGTTAATTGCTTCATTTTTTTAAGCTAACCAAAGGGAAATTTGATTTAACATAAAGAGCACGTATGCAAGTGATGTTATTGTTGGATCGTTAATCACATGATTTCTGGGTGTGTATATTCTTTTTATTTTAATAATCCAGGTCAATACACACAGCCTGGTTATTGAAAGCTAAAGAAGCTGATTTTAATGAATGCATCCTTCTCTTGATACCTTAACTTGTTTAACCCAATTTCAGGGTTGTAGATCACAAGGCAGGAATCTGACTTGGACAGGCTGCCAATA
Source organism: Polypterus senegalus (assembly GCF_016835505.1). Taxonomy (NCBI): domain Eukaryota; kingdom Metazoa; phylum Chordata; class Cladistia; order Polypteriformes; family Polypteridae; genus Polypterus; species Polypterus senegalus. The sequence goes on along the minus strand of NC_053162.1, from coordinate 67,228,036 downwards.
TATCACAGGTCACACTCAAGAACACACACACACACACACACACACAAACAATTCAGTGATGCTAATTAGTGTAACATGGATAAGAAAACCATAATACCTGAAGGAAAATCCATGCAGACAGCAGCAGGGCCAAGATTCAGACCCAGGACCACCCTGACTTGAGTAAATAATATGTAATATTCTTTTAATAGGTTAATGATTTGCTACACTAAATGCCAGCATTTTGTTTTATATCTGCATTCTGCCATGCAAAACTAACATCCATTTTATCTGGCAGGGTTGGCTAATTTTGTGTCCAGAAGCTAGGCTGTGCCAATCGGTGATAAACATTGTCTTAATCTAGCTGCTGACTCAGAATAGACTGGGTAATGGCACATTTACTAAATTTATATAAAAAGGCATTTTTAAATGTACAATTTTATTTATTATTCCTGACTATATAGATTTCCATGCTTCAAAACAGTTCTTTGTGCTGACCGCTGAGTGGCAATGCATGTTTCTTTCATGATTTGACCACTTTTTAGTTTCAGTACACTACTCAGATAGCTCCTTTAGCCAGTGCCAGTTTTTAAAAACACAGTGTTTAATGTTATAAAAGACAGTTTATGCTTCTTTCTTTACTTTGCTTAACACATTTACACATTTGTTAACAGAAATAACTGTTATTTGCTGTTTCAGTCCATCAATTAATCTTACGTTAATAATTTTCATTACAAATACTATCATACACTTTACAAAAGCATCTGGTGCTTTGTCACCTCGACAAAGCAGCACTTTAAAATGCATTGAATATCTGTGTAGAAAGCCAAGGATTGAGTGAATAGAGCCCGTACAAGTGAAGGAATACTGAATAGTTGATGTGCAAAGGGTAAAATATCAGAGTGTAAATAACGACAAAATGAATACATTTATGAATCATGTCTGAAGGCCAAAGAGAAAAGCATGTGTTTAATTTGACTTTGAGTGCTAAGTGGTGGGAATTGGCACATTTCATTACTTTAAAGATGTTTCCATGGAATTTCTAAAAAAGTTGTCCTTGTTTAAGAGCTGTGCTCAGGAATGTTTCCCGTCCACCAGTAATCCTTTTCCCACTACATTATTCTTTAATGAGCTCAGTCCAGGCAATCAAAATAAACAAACAACAAAGCTAATTTAAAATCTGTTAAAAGTGGATTTTTAGCTTAACAAAAGTGAATTTGCTGTATCTTATAGATGTGCCATTGAAGTATTGAGTAAGCACATGTCTAAAATAATAATGATAAACATCTTCAAACACAAGTTTAGCAAATTTTTCTATTTTTTCTTGCTCAGTATTCAAGATGAAGCATATGTTGTCTCTCTGAAACATAGTGGGATCTGATTAGGGATTGTTAAATGAACAGGTAAACTGAAGGTACCAGATTTGTGTCCACTGAACTACAATGAAACATCAAATAGGTAAAATTTGACATTTACCTCACTGGTCTAACATTGTTTATCACTGATTAGCATATTGCGTTCACTATATTTGTCTATCTGCCTGCCTCTCTGTCTGTCAATCAAAAATGTGCCCGTAAATCAGTGAGGAATATGGAACCATGGCAGCATTTCCTCTGCTACGTGAGGGCATCGCATTATTCAGAGATGAGTTAGATTCTTTAGCTCATAGTTGCCAGCTGCTCAGAGACATCCTTAAGTGTTCCACTGTTTTGGTGCAAGCCCTGTATGTGATCGGGACCCTTGAAACAGAAAACTTTCAGAGAGAACTTGCCAACAGGCTGGGGTATCTCAACCTGTTCTTGGTCATGTCTTACCCATTTGCATGACTTTGGTTGCCTTCTTTATTGATATTGATGGCTGTTCTCACAGACTGGCAAGCAATATATTTTGGTAAAACTTTAGATTAGGTACTACGTACGTACCTATAAGGCAAATATTAGTCACATACTGTTATTTAAAGGATGTTAAATGCCTTTATTTGGTTTTAAGAACTCTTACGTAGTATTAGTAAAGTTGTTACTTATCTCTGTGCAATGTGATATACTAACATAACTTCAGTTTGGTGGCTTAAGCGGGTGACAATATGTATCTCAATGTTGCATACTTCATCTTATGGTTTGTGAATCCCCAATTAATGCTTAATACAACTGAATGAAGCTTTCATATTCACAAGTAATTTTTACCAGAGTGTCATAAGCTCTTAATATGCTAAACTGCACAGGCAAATAAGCACTTTACTGATGCTTTGTGTTATTAAGACCAAATGTGACCTTTGTGAAGGTCTGATTATATAACAAGATGTGACTAATAGATTTATTATAGGTAGTACTCAACTAAAGTGCTATCTGTATTTTAATTTAAATGTTTAGGGTACCAAATAATTTTTTTTTTTGTATTTTAACAGCGTTATAAGATCTTTCTTGCCAGTTTTCTGAAAATATATTCCAAAATGTAAGTATATTTTAAGGCATTCTCTGGGTGCAGTCATTCTGTTGCTGACAATCTGAAGATCATTTTTGAGAACAGGACATTTCGTATTCACAGGAAATTTTGGAGAATACATTTAGAATTAAAATTGTTTTTACACTGCTTCAGAAATTAAAGAGGACCCTTGTCCAAATGTTTGACCTCCTCATCTTTGTTTCTATGGCATACTAGACATTTTTATTTCCTTTTTGCACATTTGTCAATTCTCAATATACTTTGAACATCTTATATTCAAAAATAACAGGATAAAATAATGACATTACAATTCATTTTGTAACTGCATTTTTTTCCAAAGTTACCAAAGTTCAGCAGCTCTAACTCAAAAAATTTGATTCAACAAAAGCCTGAAGCGCAGAAATGATTCCACAGACAAAATATTTTCATTTTTAAAAGTTTAGTTAAGTTTCAAAGTAAAACAGTTCACACAAGAAACAAAACTAAAATAGCAAAAAAGGGAAAAAATTCATATTAAGAAAAGTTCAGTTCTAAGCTTAATCTTGTTACATCTCAAGTCGTTAGTATTTACTTATCATTTCTGAACCATTTCAAAACGGTCAGAAAACTGTATTCTTATCCCATCTCCGAGTTGAAAATGGGTCTTTCGAGTCCCTATGTACTGGGACCTGTTCTAAACAAAACTGAGCTTGTTATCACACTGTATCTCCGTTATAGCAAGAAGATTCTATCTCTTACTAACTTATAGGGGGAAAAGACTATACCAAAAGCTATGACTATGGAAGAAATTTATATTCTATTCAAATTAAGCAAACATTAATATGAGTTCAACTCAAAACTTTAACTTTCTAAGATTGGCTCTTACACATTTTAATACACAAACCAGACCGATTTTTTCAGTAATCTAATAGTTTTTGTTCATATTCAGGGAAACAACATTTTTATTGTTTTATTAGATATTATTGCCAATTTATCATCCAACATTTGTTATGTAATCTCAAACCTGACTTCCTGATCCCACCCATTTGAGAGTGCAAAGGTCCCAACCTAGCAATATTTATGTTGCATCCATGCGGGTTTTTACCAGATTCCTGTCCTGAAGTACACATCTAGTTTTTTCACTGAGGACAGGACTGTCGAAGTGGAGCTTGAACACCACTGTTTTCCTATTGTTTTGTGCACTGCTCACATCTCAGTATTTTGCAAGGTCACACTAGTCATGGTGTACTGGTATTGTGTGGTGGGAAAGAAAAATAAAAGTTAGGGAGCCTGACTGGAGCTCTTTGCATGTCCATTATGGCTCTCACTATTGCAAAAGACTAAAGTCTAGCTGTCTGTTTTGTTTAATGTGTAGTTGTGTGATATTGCTGATTTGCTATTTTTAAATTTTGCCTGGCAAATGGCAGCAAATTTGAGATCCAATTTTAGTGTGAACCTACAGATATTGTATACATTGTTATAGGTTTGATATGTCTTATATAGTTATTGTTAAGCAAAGGGGGAGAAAGCATTCTCTTGTTTTTGTGAAATACAAAAATAAAGCAATAACCAAGTAGCTGTCCTGGATGTAAAGCAGTCTATATTTCTGTTTTTCTCTACCTGTGTTGCTCAGTTCAGGATAACAGAAATCAGAACCTATTGTGGTAGGAACAGAGTGCCACTATACCCACACTCACTCATTAACATGCATGAATTTTGGATGTAGGAGGAATTTTGTCATATGTGGCAGTATGTCACTATCCATATGGGGACAGATATTTACAGGACAAAGATCTTAAAGTTACACTACAACTTTGCTGTTGCCCCTTTCCTTTCTTGCCAGGAGGACAACAATCTGGTAAAGGAGCAGCAAGATTGCCTCCATCTCCATCCCTTTTGGTCTCCAGACATTTTAAATCCAAAGAAGGTACAACATGGTGACATTTGTAACCAGGGAGTGTGACCAGTGTTCAGTATATGACCCAATGTACTAATTTAAAAGAAAGTCCATGTTGGATCCCCAATCAATTTCAAGTCTCTATTTATGTCTAGATAAATAGATATAAGTATCTCATAGACAATAATTGGAATAGGATTTGAACCCACAAACACAATACTTTAATGCAGTTTTGTTTTTGATTTTTCCTGCTGCATTTTATCATTTTTGAAACTTAAATGACTTCAAACAAATTTTTCTATGGACCTTTGAACTTGCGCACCTCCATAACAGCTAACCATTGTCAGTTTGAAATTGATAATTTGCTGTCAAATGTCTGAATGTACTGTAGTATATTAATTCCAGAATCCTGCACTCTATCTCCAGGTGTGCATGGATTTTTCTTGCGGAGCTTCAGTTTTCTCCCACATCCCAAACGCATTCAGGTTAAGTCGATTATTGACTTTAAATTGGTTTTTCATTCATGAATATGTGCATGCTTAAAAGTGTGCAAGGCTGCTTTACATCTTGCCTTCAGTGTTACTCGGGGATTCTAGGCACCAAGACTCTGCATGGTAATAAGAATGTTAAAAATATGAATAAAAAATTAAAGAACTCAAACTATATTTTCTGTGTGTAAGTGGTTAGTGTCATTGTCTTAGAAAGAATCTACATCTCTTGATTTTATGAAGGCACCGTGCTATGAGAAATTCCCTCAGGGTGCTGCTCTCAGTCACAGCTCTTACCCTCTCTGAGACAGTAGAGGTGAGATGCGAAGTTGGAATGCATGCTAAGAAAAAAGAAACTCCATTTAGTCAAAGCAGTTGACTTACAAAGGGGCTTCTCTCACAGTCAAGCGGCATGCACCTCTCTATGAGTGGATATGAGTCACAGCACCATTGTCTCTGCTGCAGAATTTGCTCAGGGGTTCACCCACAAATATGGAAGTTCAAGGAGCTCCAGTTCTTATTGTGGCAGTTTTGGGAACAAAGGAAGAACCACACTGGACAGGCCATTTTAAGGCACACTTACATACACAAGTCAATCAAAAGTCTGAGATACAGTATAATTCTGCCACTTTTTGCCTTACATCAGTAACATTGATATTCTGGATTTTTTATTCAATGAGAATCACTTTTTTTGAATTAAGGTGATTTGCAGCAGTGCATCAAGGACAGTCAAGCAATTTAATCTGAACTAGCAATAATTACTATGTAAAAGGGCACGGGCATTGGTGGAGGTGAGGAGAAACACTTCATACTGAGCATAGAGTTGCAATGTAATTATTCTTCAGGAGTTTCTATAGTTGACTCTCCTGATGCAGAACTGATTCATTCTGGATAAGAGCAGCAGACAGTCCTAGTCAACACATGCTGGTCAAGAGGTTAGCATTTAAAAATTATACAGGTACAGCCATTCAAAACGTTATTTTTATAACAGCTCAATATTGTTAAAACATACACTTAAAAATTTCCAAAATAACCACAGCAGTAGCTGTAAAATGCCCTTTTGAATGGATTTAAATGTATACAGTTGAGATTAAAGGAAGCAATCTTATCACTAAGAAATGATTCATCATAAGCACATTTTGCTCATGTTTTGGCCAAGGACCTAACACAGTAGCTCTTATGTGAAATACTATGGGCAGCTGTCATACCACGTATTTTTCATGGCTGCAGCTGTAAATTTCAAACAAGTGGTGCTGTGCCACTTTTTCACAGTGGCAGAATACTCTATATCAGTGTGATGTCATTAAGTTCTTTTGTTTCTTAATATCGCAATTACAATTTGTTTAAAGGAACCTGAGTTTTGCTTCTTTGACTTTTCATCATTCTGAAGTTTAAATCACACATTAATGTAGGCTGTAGTAGGCAGCAACCATTTTAGGAATAGTCTTATTCAAAATGCTACACTTTAGTAGAAGCTGCCACGAAGGGACTGGATCACCTTGAAAGCTGCACATTCATGTCTAGTCTTTGTGAAAGATGAATGCTTGTTTTCTTTCTGGTTTCTAATTTTTGCTTTTATCCTTAGATCTGCTCATGAGACTCCATACTCACCTTTATTGCCATAGCATTTTGGAATTGCTTTTGTTGTGTTTAGCTTATTCTCTGTAGTCTTTTAAAACTTATTACGGTTCCAACTCTGCAGCCCATCAATAGTCACTATGTATTTACATTTATATACTTTAAAGGATCTTTATAATGCTTATTTGTTTACAATGTATCACCATTTACGTTATCTTGTGTTGCACTATGATATCTTGCTGCTTTGAATTATACTCTTTTCTGTTGATGGTGAAAGGCACATTATGAAAGAAAGATTTATAGATTTATTAGGTGCCACTTCCCCTTATGCAGGGGCAGGTTTATACTTTGGATAAACAGTTACCGTATGGGTTGCTCTCAAAACGTTTTTGATTGTGTGTGTGAAATAGAGTTAATTTTAGTATACCGGTAATTAGTCCTTCTTCACAGGTGAAAAGCTTGCAGAGTGAAAAATCTGATCAGTTATATTAATTAATTTGCCAAGGTAAAGAAAACCAGCTTTCACTGCCATTCATTTGTGACTTCATCCTAATGTACATTTACTTCATGTGCCTGTGATGGAGTAGCACATCATTCTGAGTTTGTTGCAGGCTTGTAGCCAGTCCTCTTAGGAAAGACATTGGTTCCACACAGACCTGCACAGGAATACATTAATCTAAAAATGAATGATGAATGAATTGCCAGTATGGACATTTTATAGCATTATTGTTTATACTATTGTAGACAAAGATGAAGTTAATAGAAATCAAGTGGTAAATTAGAAACAGAATACCTACAATAACACCTAAGTTAACAAAGTAGATGCAACTGGGATTTTAATTCCATATAAAAAGCTTTGTTACTGGAGGTAGATGTAACTTAGGGAAATATGGATACATAGTGTAATGACCTAGCAGGAGGGCAGTGGTCCACATTTGCATGGGTGTTGTGAGACTTGTGCTGTCTGCCATCTCCTTGCTTGGCTGCCCAACAATGCAGCTGATGTGAATTTCCACCAGAAGCACCTTTCATGTGGTCCCATGCACTGTCATTTGCCTGTTTCACTGCCTAAACATTCTCACCACTGGTTCCACTTTGCATCTCTCTTGGGCACCATCGACACTTACTTTCGCCAACACTATGAGATGATTTGTGCCAGGATCCTTACAAAGACTCATCAGTGGCCATGCACATAAACTACTGGATTTTATCAGCAAAAAAGCATCTCTGAAGTCTTTGTAAGTAATTGATATCTAAACACCATAACCTCCCTCCACTTCCATGAATGCACCAACTCCTTTCCATGACCGGTGCTATCCACAACAATTCTACTACTCTGTGTTTCTGTTCTCCAGCTTCTAGCCTCTTTATAATCTGCATTTCCGTTTCAGTAGATATTGTTTTACACTGTTGCCACATCATAGTAGGTAAGTTATATTTATTACTTTCTAAAACATATTAATATAAACATCAGTTGTCAGGGATGCCAGGGGCCATGACCCGGCCGGGACATCATGAGGGACCGGATGTGGGTCTGCGCCCACCCTGGATCACGTGGGGGTCACCTTCCTGGTTGCTCTGGGGGCCACCAGGAGGCGCCCCAATGCCTTTAGGGACCTGTTACCACAGCACTTCTGCCACACCAGGAAGTGCTGGGGGGAAGACTTTGGAGGATACCTGGAGAACTGCCAGGAGAACAGCCGACACTTCCGCTACGCTGGGGCGTGGCCAACGGGGGAGTGTCGGAAGCACCTGGAGCTCATCCGGGTCATGTATAAAAGAGGCCGTTTCCCTTCATTCGAGGCTGGAGTCGGGAGGAGGAAGGACGAAGCAAGAGAGGAGAGTGGAGGTGGCCCAAGAAGAAGGCATTGTGGCCAAGACTGAGATTGTTGGGGTATTGTGCACATTTGACTAGGTCTGAGTGACTATTATTGTAAATAATAATTGTAAAATAAACGTGTGGTGGTATTTTAACAACATGTCCGCCTGTCTGTGTCTGGGTCGGCTCCACACAGTATAGAAGAAACAACTATAACTTGTATGTCATAAGTTTGCATTGTACAAAACACACTATCAATGACTATTCTGTATAAAATTCTGTATAAAAAAGTTGCTCAATGGTTACCACAGCAGTCTAGAAAACTGGTATTTGAAGTTAGCACATGTAATGCTGAATTTATTATAAAGGAGCTTCATTCTCAGAAGATTTGTTTACTGAGGTATTATTATGCATAGAATTATGTGTATTGAGAGGTAAGTACCAAAGAAATGGACTACCTTAAACCGGAGACCTGGTCTCCTCAGTTGTGTTGTGGGTTTGGGCTGCAAGAAGCTCCCAATCTTTTCACAACAGATCATACCATATGCAAATATAAATCTTATTACTAGTATTAGATATTTAAAAGATAAAGAAATTTAAATACTTATATGTTTTGATTAGACATTCTTCTTCACTTAAAGTTTACATTGACCTTTAGAAATAGCAGTTTTGGCTATTGATATTTGTGTTATAAAATTACAAACTGGGCTTATATTTCAAAGTTATTTTTTACCCCAAATAAATGCCTAGAAATTGATGTAACAATCAACTTGTAGCAGTCAGTTACACCAAGACAGTAGATAGATTTGGGAGGAAATTTGACGTAGATTCATGTGATTTTTCAGAGATGGTTGTCTGCTAATTTATTCATGTCTGCTTTGATGAGATGTGCCATCCCATTTAGTGATTTTTAACGTGTAAATGAGCATTATGTTTGAGCTTCAACAACTGGGACGAGGACAGGCAGTATTTCACTGATAGGTGTTTAGTAAATTAAATACAATTTGTGACAGTGTAACACAATATAAAATAAGCTGAACTCCACAGTTGTTGCTCATGTTAGTGTACTTTATACTTAAACATGACAAAACACAATAATTAAATATTAACAAATGATTAAAAAAACATTTCCTGTATTTTCCATGCACATTTACTGTCAGGATAGACGTGAAGTGAAACGCAACACTTGTGCATGCAAGAATAGCTAAAAAAAATTAGTTAGTCAATTTAATATTTTGTGCAGCACTGTGCCCTTTGTAAAACATACGTAATTCGTGATCGTTGGTGCGCAGAATGTGATTGGCCAGGATTTATGGGGTGGTATGTGAGAAGACACAAAAATAAAATAAAATCAAAAAAAGCAGTAGGTGGCAAGAGTAAAGAGTATAGAGCGAGAAAGAAATGAATGGAGGCTTTGCATTCATCCTCTGAATATAATGAACATGGCTACAGTTGTCTCTCCAACCTCCCATCCATCGTATAGTCAGATTATCTAGTTCGGGACTGTTGCGAGTGGATGCCTGTCCCAGCTGCACTAGGCATGAGACAGGCACCATGGATGGTGGGTCTGCCACCCTTGCATTTATCTGTGTGCAAGGGTGGCAAAATATGTTGCTCCATATGTTATTTCCAAAATAATTTTTGTAGTTAGTGTTTAAAAGTGTTCATATTGGCCAGACATTGGTGTGGCTCTGTTTGTAAAGCTTTGAAGCACAAGACAAATATCTAACGGTATGACAAGTAAGCCATTAAGAGGATCTTATTAACATGGAGATGCACAGTTAGTGGAACTGCTAAAACAGAATACAATATCTCATCATATGTTGATTTGTATTATGTTGAATTTGACTTTATGAAGGTTTTCTGTTAAAAATATATGGACAAGTACAAATCATTTTAAGTCAGTTTACACAACCTTGCGTCAGTTGGCTGATGGTAAAACATGTAAAATAATAGTATATAAAATCAAATAAAGGCTTATAGATGAACAAATATTGTCTTATTTACCTGGTGTTTCATGCCAATAACTCTTGAGTTCCACTGCATGGCAGCATTGTTGGTCTGTGTTATTGTTCATGCATGGCAATTCATTTCAAAATTGTATTTGTGGTATTTGCAGTGTCTTATTTGTGTTGCATTTGTGACTTTAATATTTGTCCCCATGGCTACAAAGAACATTCCTAGCCTTAATTATCATGCTATTCATTAGAAGGGAAGGTTAACATGATAAAACATCACAAAAGGATGAAAAGGTTGCTGCCATTGCCTAGGCTTTTGGTTTGAGTCGGGTAACAGTATCAACAATCGTGCATGACAAGGAATGGATTTTAGCCCACATAAATGATGAAGTTCCTGGGATGAAAAACACTGTGATGAGCAAGAGGACAGGAAAGATTTATGAAGAAATGGAAAAACTTCTCTCCCTTTGGATTGAATGGCAGACTCGTCTGCGTATGCCACTAACTCAAATGTTGATTCAGGAGAAAGCATTGTCTTTGTTTTCAGACCTCAAGAAAAGGTCTCCCAATGAGAACAACAACAAAAACAACATTTATTTATATAGCACATTATCATACAAATAATGTAGCTCAAAGTACTTTACATAATGAAGAAAGATAAAAAAAGACAAAGAATTAAATAAGAGAACACTAATTAACATAGAATAATAGTAAGGTCCGATGGCCATCGAGGACAGAAAAAACAAAACAAAACTCCAGACGGCTGGAGAAAAAATAAAATCTGCAGGGGTACCAGGCCATGAGACTTCCCAGCCCCCTCTGGGCATTCTACCTAACATAAATGTTCAGTCCTCATTGTATTCAGGGTTCTCATGGAAGGACTTGATGATGACAGTCACGTGGACATCTGGCCTTTAATCCATCGATGTAGGGACATCACAGTGCTTTGATTAGGTGATGGTGGCGCAGGTCGCCACCACAGAAAACAGGAAAAAGAGCAGAAGAGAGAATAGGGGTTAGTATGGATTTTGGAGCCACCATAAATTGTAATGATGATTGATTGAATATACAGAACATAAGGATTAAATTAAGATGAAGCTATGAGAAACCATGTTAAAGTAATGTGTTTTCAGCAATGTTTTAAAGTGCTCCACTGTATTAGCCTGGTGAATTCCTATTGACAGGCTATTCCAGATTTTAGCTGCATAACAGCAGAAAGCTGCCTCACCACTTCTTTTAAGTTTAGCTCTTGGAATTCTAAGCAGACACTCATTTGAAGATCTAAGGTTACGATTTTGAGTGTAAGGTGTCAGACATTCCGATATATAAGATGGAGCGAGATTATTTAAGGCTTTGTAAACCATAAGCAGTGTTTTAAGGTCAATTCTGAATGACACAGGTAACCAGTGTAGTGACATCAAAACTGAAGAAATGTGCTCGGATTTTCTTTTCCTAGTTAGGATTCTAGCAGCTGCATTCTGCACTAGTTGTAAATGATTTATGTCTTTTTTGGGTAGTCCTGAGATGAATGTGTTACAGTAATCTAGTCGACTGAAAAGAAAAGCGTGAACTAATTTCTCAGCATCTTTCAATGATATTGGAGGTCTAACTTTTGCTATATTTCTTAAGTGAAAAAATGCTGCCCTAGTGATCTGATTAATATGTGATTTAAAATCCAGGTCACAGTCAACAGTTACCCCTAAATTTTTTACCACCGTCTTGACTTTTAATCTTTCTTAATGCACCAAGTTCACTTCTAATAACCTCAATCCACTATTGCCAATCTCTAAAATTTCTGTTTTCTCTTTATTTAGCTTGAGAAAATTACTACTGATCCATTTAGAAATACAAGTAAGACATTGTGTTAGTGAAACAACAGAGTTGGGATCATCAGGTGCTATTGATAAATACAGCTGCATGTCATCAGCATAGCTGTGGTAGCTCACATTATGCCCCAAGATAATCCGACCTAACAGAAGCATGTAAATCGAAAAGAGCAGCGGACCCAGAATAGAGCCTTGTGAAACATCATACAGTATAGAATATCATGTGTCTTTGAGTTATAATAACCACAACTAACAAAGAATTTTCTACCTGCCAGGTAGGATTCAAACCAACTTAAAACACTACCAGAGATGCCCACCCATTGACTAAGGCAATTTCTAAGAATATTATGATCAATGATAATAAAATAATAATATATTTTATTTATATAGCGCCTTTCCCATGCTCAAGGCACTTACAGAATATAAGAAAGAACGGCAGGGTATACAGTATATAGCATAGTACAAACCAAATAAATAAATAAAGAAGATTAAGACAGTAAATTCAGAGAAAGCCTAACAGACAACATAATTGATGGTCTAGCACACACATACAGGTTACATGGGCATCTTGACAGAGAGGTAAATTGAGAGAAGGGGAATGAAGTCAAGTAGAGCTAAAAGCCTTCCTGAACAGATGAGTTTTGAGTTGTTTTTATAAGAATTCATGGAGTCAGCTGACCTGATTAATTTGGTAGGTCATTCCAGAGTCTGGGGCTATACAGCTGAAGGCCCTGTCACCCATGGAGTGTAGATTAGTGTGGGGTACAACAAGAGTGCCAGAATCAGAGGACCTTAGTGAACGGGCAGGCACAGTGATGGAGAAGGTCACTGATGTAGTTTGGCGCGACGTTATTTAGGGCTTTGTAGGTTATTAGTAGGATTTTATATTCGATTCTGTAAGACACAGGGAGCCAGTGAAGAGGAGCATGATGGGTGTGATGTGCTTGCTGCTGCTGGTTCGAGTAAGGACTCTTGCAGCTGAGTTTTGAATAAGCTGGAGCTGTGATATAAGATTAGAAGGGGCACCTGCCAGCAGCGAATTACAATAATCTATGCGGGATGTGATAAAAGCATGGACAAGTTTCTCAACATTAGAAAAGGAGAGGAAGTAGCGAACACGGGATATGTTACGGAGGTGAAAGTAAGAAAGTTTCTTAATGTGATTTATGTGGGGGAATAAGAGGGATGAATCAAAGATGATGCCAAGATTCTTTGCAGTAGAGGCAGGTCTGATGAGATCACCGCCAAGATGGACTGGGAAGGAGCTCATTTTATTAAGTTGCATTTTAGTCCCAATTTGCAGGAGTTCAGTTTTGTTGCAATTTAATTTTAAAGAGTTCTGCTCCATCCAGGTTTTAATTTCACTAAGGCAGGTTGTGAGCTGAGAAAGCTCTGATGAAGTTCCACTTTTAACATTGAAGTAGAGTTGAGTATCATCTGCATAAAATGATAGCCCAGTCCATAGCTACGAATAATATGGCCAAGGGAAGCATATAAATACAGAAGAGAAGAGGGCCGAGGACAGAGCCCTGAGGAGCTCCTTGTGTGACTGGCGCCAAGCTGGATCTGCTGTTGCCAAGACTAACAGACTCTTGCCTATCAGTCAGATAGGACTTGAACCACTGGAGGGCAGTGCCAGAGATACCCAGCATGTTCTCCATTCTGACAGTAGAATGTCATGTCTGACAGTGTCAAATGCTGCACTGAGGTCTAACAGAATTAATATGCTGGTTTGTCCAGAGTCTGCTGCCATAAGCAAATCATTGGTTACCCGTAGCAGAGCAGTTTCACAGCTGTGCTGCACCCTGAAACCAGACTGAAAGGGTTCCATCAAATTATTAGTAGTTAAGTAATTGGTGAGCTGGGAGGCTACAACACGCTCAAGAGCTTTTGACAGGAAAGGTAAGTGGGAAATAGGCCGAAAGTTGTTAAGATTGTCAGCATCAAGACCAGACTTTTTAACATTGGGGTTACAGAAGCGATTTTAAAAGTGAGCGCACAGAGCCAGTGTCAAGGGATGAGTTTATTATTGTTGTAACAGTCGGGATTATGGCATGAAGGCAGGATTTAAGTAGTGTGCTGGGGATGGGGTCCAGTACACAAGTAGTCGGCCTCATCTTACAAAGCAGGTCATTAACAAAGCAGATGTGACTGGTGAGAACTTAGAGAAGGAGCTGGATGGAGTGGGAAAACAGGGAGAGATATAAACAGATGATGTATTTATGTTAGTTGAATTATTTAGATCTTTAATTTTGTTACGGAAAAGTGGAGGAAATCCTCACATTCTTCAGTAGAAGAGGTAGTTGGGCCAGATGCAGGTTCGAGTAGTTTATTAACTACAGAAAACAAAACCCTTGGGTTATCGTGGCCACTTTCTATTATTCTGCCATAGTGGGTGTTCTTAGCAGCAGTTAGTGCTTCTCTGTAAGCTCTTTGGTGGTCAGAGAAAGCCTGGATGTGCACAGTGAGGCCAGTCTTACGTGACATTCTCTCAAGGCGTCAGCCAGCTGCTTTCATAGATCGCAATTCTGAATTATACCAGGGAGCTGAACGTTTAAAGGAAACCTCTTTATGTTTTAAAGGAGCTGTTTTATCTAATGCTGAATGAAGGGCTGAGTTATAGTGGTCAACAAGACTATCTAGTGTTGACGGAATAGGTGCAGACAGTAAAAGATCAGAAATGGATCCAGAAAGGATAGAGGGACAGATATTTTTAAGGTTTCTGTAAGAAATTTGTCGTTTACAGGTAAGAGGAGGAAAGGCAGTGAGACAGTAAAAATACTGCTTTATGGTCAGAAAGTCCCAAATCAGTGCTGTAAATGTTGGCAACAGATAGTCCAGAAGTGCAGATCAGATCCAATATATGACCACCAGAGTGGGTGGGAAAATCAACATGTTGTGTCAAGTCAAAACAGTCCAGTAAGGATAGGAATTCATTTCTCAGTTTAGATGTAGTATGTCAATATGGATGTTGAAATCACCAAGAAGGATAATTCTCTGAGAGTAAGAGCTTAGGTGGGTTAAAAGTTCAATCAGATCAGATAAGAAGGATGCATTGTATTTTGGGGGACGATAAAGAACAATGAGTGAGACAGGACCTGTTTCCGTTATTAGTTTAAGAGCCAGGCACTCAAAAGACAGTGGACAGTCAATTGGGATTCGTTTTATATTTAAGTCTGCTCTGATAATTACCTCTAGCCCACCTCCTTGTCTAGAGCTGAGAGATTCTGTATGGAAAGTGAAACCAGTTGGAGTCGCCTCCGTGAGAGACGTCAATTCATTTGGTTTTTGCTAAGTCTCCGTTAAACACAGTATATCAAGTTTGGTGTCAGTGATGAGTTCTGACAGCACCAATGCTTTGCCATTAAGAGATTTCGAGTTAAACAGGCAATATTAGTTAATGAGGCTTCTTTTTGCACAGAGCCGTGAGCAGGGTTTATTTCCACACAATGTAAATTTGGCACACTGACACTTATATTTCCAGGGCCATGAGAAGGAAGGCTTATTCCTGAGCAAATGCTGCTGGTTGTCTTTTCATTCGCAGCCCGGCGGTGGCGGCAACCTGACCCGCGATGAATATTGTAGCGACCCGTGGTTGAGTCTTAAAGTTTTCAGAGCCGCACTCAGCCGTGCACTTCCCTAAGTTGGTCGGCCAGCGAATGCCAGCGCCATGCACGCAGCTGTACCTAGCTCTTTAAGCCAGCGAGCACTTGTGTCCCATACACCGCACGCACTCAGAGTGTCTCGGCAATCATTGCTTAGATGAATCTTAGCAATAACACAGCTCTGTCCTGTTGTATCTCTTTATTAAGCAGATAGTCAGAAACAAAGCTCAATCTCATTGCATAGCCATTGCCAAGGTCATTAACGAAGCCATCTTTCTCATTGATGGTAACTATTTACAATTTAATAACCCGGACGGCAATAACCCAAACCCACCCCACCAGCTGAATACAAACACATACAACAATTACAACAGGAAAAACAATTGATTACCTTGCTAATTTAACACAACAGTAAACTTTACATAAATTACCCACAATGCATCACGCCGACAGCTGGCTGCGGGTCACTACAATATATTTCGGGCGCTGCAAAATCCCGGCGTCTTTAAGGATGTTCCAGTCAGACCATTTGCTCTGGACAAACTGTTTAATAAGAAGGAGTTTGTCATGAGAGTATTTTAGCATGATACTGGGCAATACTTATCTGAAAAGCAGTGGAGAAGCAGCATAGCACAGTGAAACCGGTAGGGCAGGCGGGTGTGGTAGCGTAGATGAGATGAGCAGCAATAGCAAAGCAGCAGAAAGCATAGCAGGAGGAGGTAGCAGGATTTGGAGGTTCCAATATACAGCCACAAAGAGTAACGCTTGGTAATTTCATGCATGATCGCCCCGGAGCCATAAGCCAGGTTAGTATGAACATCAGATCAGTTCTCAGTCGTAGAGTACTGTAAAATGAATCGGGAGCAGATCAGCATAGCGAATATAATCACGGAGACAGATCATCCCGTGTTCATAGATCGCCAGGTATGAAAGAAATGTTCGTAGGTTTCGTCCCGCGATCCACAGATTCAACTGTTCCCAGTCAAAATAGAGTCCATAAAATCTGTGAATATTAAGCCAAATCCATGCAATTCAAGTCGGCTGTATCCACGAACTATACCTACAATAAAAGAAATAAAAGAAGCGTGAGAAGTGTAGAATTAAGGCGAATTTTGCAAAAAGTGTGTTAACAGGGAGGAGCGGCAGCAACTTGCGTGCACCAGCGTCCCCTCACCTGTATAGAGTCAATGGCATCAAATGTGGCACTCAGATCTAAGAGGATGAGAACAGATAAACGGCCTCTGCATTTACCCGCAAGTCATTTACTACTTTAACGAGTGCAGTTTCTGTGCTGTGATTTGTTCTGAAACCCGACTGAAACTTATCAAGAATAGCATGTTTATTGAGGTGGTCATTTAGCTGCATAATGACTGCCTTCTCTAGAATTTCACTTAAGAAAGGCAGGTTAGAGATGGGTCTAAAATTTTCAAAAGCAGAGGAGTCAAGATTTTTTTTTTGAGCAGATAGATAGATAGATAGATACTTTATTAATCCCAAGGGGAAATTCACATAATCCAGCATACTGATACAAAAAACAATATTAAATTAAAGAGTAATAAAAATGCATGTAAAAACAGACAAAAACTTTGAATAATATTAGCATTTAAACTGGGTGGAATTGAAAAGTCGCTTTGTGAGGAGGATGAACGATCTCCTCAGTCTGTCAGTGGAGCAGGACAGTGACAGCAGTCTGTCGCTGAAGCTGCTCCTCTGCCTGGAGATGACACTGTTCAGTAGATACAGTGGATTCTCCATGATTGACAGGAGCCTGCTCAGCGCCCGTCGCTCTGCCACAGATGTTAAACTGTCCAGCTTCATTCCTACAATACAGCCTGCCTTCCTCACAAGTTTGTCCAGGTGTGAGGCATCCTTCTTCTTTATGCTGCCTCCCCAGCACACCACCGCTTAGAAGAGGGCACTCGCCACAACCGTCTGGTAGAATATCTGCAGCATCTTATTGCAGATGTTGAAGCACGCCAACCTTCTAAAAAAGTATAGTCGGGTCTGACCTTTCTTACACAGAGCATCAGTATTGGCAGTCCAGTCCAATTTATCATCCAGCTGCACTCCCAGGTATTTACAGGTCTGTACCCTCTGCACAAAGTCTCCTCTGATGATCACGGGTCCATGATGGGGCCTGGGCCTCCTAAAATCCACCACCAGTTCCTTGATCTTGCTGGTGTTCAGGTGTAAGTGGTTTGATTGACACCATTTAACAAAGTCTTTGATTAGCTTCCTATACTCCTCCTCCCGTCCACTCCTGATGCAGCCCACAATAGCAGTGTAGGAGTTTAACTACAGCAGTCTTAAGACAGGCTGGGAAGACCCCTGTATCTAATGATGAGTTTACTATGTCAAGAATACTATCAATTAGCACGCCCGATACTTCTTTGAAAAACTTTTTGGTATTGGGTCAAGGACGCAGGTGGAGGGTCTCAGTTGAGAAATTATTTTATATAAATCAGGTAAATCTATCCTGGTGAAAGAATTTAATTTGTTTATAATGGAGTACTGGGGCTTAAGAGGATCCACAGTGTTGTTTATAATGGAGTACTGGAGCTTAAGAAGATCTGCAGTGGTACAGCAGATATACTGTACTATATTATTTCTATTATCATTAATTTTTTGATTGAAAAATACAGCAATAGCCTCACAAGTTTCACTGGAAGTATTTTGGAGGCATTCCTTTGAGTTACCTGGGTCCAGCAGACGATCAATCGTAGAGAATAAGACTCTGGGATTACTAGCATTGTTATTTATAATTCTAGAGAAATAGCAGCACCTCTTGAGATGGACTGTGTTATTGTATTCTGTTATTTTTACCTTCAATATCTCATATCTGGGTAGTTTCTCCATTTACGCTCATCTCTCCGGCATGTTCTCTTTAAATCAGACACTCTTTGGGTCTTCCATGGTGTAACAATGCTAGAAGATTTTTTAACTGTCTTTTCAGGTGTGATTTATGTCAGCAGCAGCTCTCACCTTAGTAACAAATTCTTCCACCTTATTATTTACATTATCCTTGCTATTGTGTTTAGCACAACAAACAGACTGGTTGCTTAGAATTTGTGTTAATTTTGAAGCTGCTGCTGAATCAAAGAAGCGTTTTTTAACAATATGCTTCTTGTAAATGTTTTCTATCATTATTTCTATATTAAATAGTAAAAGAAAATGGTCTGATAGACCAATATCAATGATCTGCTTCACATCAACTTTTAGTCCTTTGGTAAATACTAAGTCTAACCTATGACCTGCATTATGTGTAGACTGACTAACGAACTGTTTCAAATTAAAAGAATAGTTCAAAGCAAGTACATAATGGTTTATGAGGTTTAAGCAGTGAAATGGTCTTCACAACATCAGGATCCAAAGTGCATCAGCTGATGAAACAGCAGCGTCTGAATTCCCTGCTACATTGGCAAATCTTGTTACAATGTAATAAAAAAAAGCTTATATTCAATGTAGATGAGACTGGTCATTACTGGAAAAAGATGCCAGACCATTCATTTATATCCAAGGAGGAGAAGGCTATGCCAAGCTTCAAGGTTTCAAAAGACCATTTGACCCTTATGTTAGGAGGAAACTGTGCGGGCAACTTTAAGCTAAAGCCACCACTAGTGTATCATGCCCAGAATCCTTGAGCACTGAAGAACATCCCAAGGCATCTCTTCCAGTAATATGGATATCAAATCATTAGATTTGGGTGACTTGCGAAATTTTTGAGGATTGGGTCTTTAACCACTTTGTACCAACAGTTGAGAAGTATTGTAAAGAGAAAGTCATCCTATTTAAGATTCTTTTTATTTTAGACAACACTCCTGGCCATCCAATAAAACATTGTCAACTGTCATTTATCTCCCTCCCAACACCACCTCTCTTGTGCAACTGATGGACCAAGGGATCATTGCCATATTCAAGTGTTACTACATGAGACTTACACTAATCCAGGCTGCAACTGCAACATAACTAGATGATGGTATCACCCATGTAAAAGTTTTTGGTAAAAATGTTTTTGCTTTTTTTATGATGTAACATTAATAATGTTTATATATTTAAGGGAAATACTTATTAGGTGTTTATAGGGGGTCTAAATTGTTTTTTAAGGGTTTTCCGTGTTAAGTCATTTGTCAACTTAAGTCGTGCCTTTTGGAACCAATTGCTGACATAGGAAGAGGTATTAGTGTACTTAATTGCTGAAATAAAATTAGTAACTCTGTATCTGTGATGGCACATGGGTGTATCAAACACAGCATCCAAATTTGAGTAATTATTGCAGGTCAATTCAGTGGGAAATTCTGTATTAGAACACCGAGAATAAATTATGACAAAGTCAGATCAGTTATGTGAGACAGTTTGCAAACAACAGAAATTCTGAAATAGTTATAATCCTAAATTGACAAATTTGATTTGATAATACATTTTAAATGCAATGGTAACCTTAAAGTTGTGACAATTCCAAAAAAAGAAGCCTCAGGAGTTTGTGATAATTTAAATTTTAATTCATTTGACTCGTTCATTAAATATTACTCTTATTAACCAGCTAATGCCTCCCCTGTATACTGATTCAGTCTCACAACAGCAAATGTAACACAAATCTGACTTGAAGGGTATGCCGTCATAAAACCAACTTTAAAAGATTATGTAAATGAAAATACCCTGAGTTACGTGTGTTAGTATTTATTTATTCACATGACAAAGATGTAATAATTTTTGAATGTACATGCAAATGGTAAGATGAATTGTGTAGTCTACGCAGAACATATCATCTAATATATAAAGCAGAGTCGATGTATGTTTGTTTGTCCGCCATACAAATCTACAACGGGTGTCCGATCTCCACCAACCTGGGCCTGGGGCTCCTTTGAGACCAGCAGGAGGTCATGGTGTATGTTTGGTTGGGAAAAATGTTCGGGGTGAAGCGCAGGGCACTTTTTTAGTGACAGTTCTGCACACGTCCCTGTACTGCCAACAGGAGAAGGGCTGCTGATGTAGGACCGGATGAATCATCTCAGGAAAGAGAAACCAACAGGAGAAGGGCTGCTGATGCAAGACCAGATGAAACATCTCAGGAAAGAGAAACCAACAGGAGAAGGGCTGCTGATGCAAGACCAGATGAAACATCTGGAGAAAGGGAAGGGAGGCTGTAGTTGATGTATGTTTGTTTGTCCGCCATACAAATCTGCACCGGATCTCCACCAAACTAGGCATGGGGCTCCTTTGTGACCAGGAGAAGATCATGAGGTATGTTTGGTTGGGAAAAATGTCTGATGCTGTGTTCATCGTAAGAGCTCTAAAATGGAAAGGAGAGCCACCGGGATTGTGTTGCTCAAATGGGAAGGTCAAACTGCCATCTCTACTTCATCCACCTGAACCTCTACACTGTTTGATGTCAGAATCAACACCAATTTCAAAGTATTTCTTGAACAACATCAGGAAGTACAATTCCTGTTTTCAAATGACTTCTTTTGGTGCAACTAAACAAATATGAGAGGATGGGTTCATGCCCACATTCAAAGTACAAGGTCAAGTTTACCATACAATAGGATCATTACATCCATTAATTGATGGGACAATTGAGTTCCTTCAGATCTACTTCATGGGAGATATTTCCACAACAGCGCATCATAGACACAGCAGAATACCAAACTTGAGACTGGACATTGTGATGGATTTAGAACAATTCCTTCATAAGAACAATGCATATGTCACCTTTCTCAAGACTGCACTTCAACGTATGTCAACAGATGATTATAAAGTTGTCATAAGAGCTGACAAAATGCCACAGGGAGAGCATCACCGACGATTCAATGCTCCAATACTTGATGAGGTTGCCATTGTAATAGTAGGCAATGACTTTGGGAAGTGGGACATTATCATTGAGAAAAGGAACAGAAGTCTTCAGTGTGTGGCAGACACACACAGGTCGTATGATGCCCTTCAGTGTCCACTAATCTTTTGGCAAGGCGAAGATGGGTATTACTTTGGAATTCCACGAACACATCCATCTACGGGCAACTCTGTTGCTGGTAAGAAACTCAGTGCAATGGACTTTATGCTTACCGACTAATGAGTAGAGTTTCTGAAGTGAATCACATCTTTAAATGCCGGCAACTTTTCCATCAATACGTATTATTGAAGCAACTATCATAACAGGTTGCGCAAGATGTGAAAATGTTTTTATACCAAGAATACAGCTGATTCTGAATGATTTACCCTTTGATTTCAAACGGCTACAATTTCCTGTTCGTTTGGCTTTTGCTATGTCAATTAGTAAGGCTCGAGGGCAATTACTGCAAGTTGCAGGGATCAATTTAAAAAATCCATGCTTTTCACATGGACAACTCTACGTAGCATGTTCTATAGTGGGCAATCCTTAGAATTTGTTCATTTTCGCACCATAAGGAAAAAAAAAAATAGTGTATCCAAAGGCTCTGGAATAACCACTTGTATTACCTATTATAATAAAATGTGAATCAGAAAAATGTTTGTTCTATTTCTATGTTGTGTTTCTTTCATTTGGGAAATTCATTATAAATTCTGAAGTATAGCGGGTCCGCGGCTTCCAATAAAAAAAGGTTGAGAAGAAAAGGTTGACAATGGAGGTTAAAGGTCGGAAAAAGGCAGTCTAGGTGAGAGGATCTGGCCACCAATAAAGGAGACACCACGAGCTGGGGCCCCGCTAAGGAGCGTTAGTCAGTAGCACTCTAGGGGCTAGTTCGCCCCACTGAAAACCAGTGAGTGGGGTGAGCAGAGAGGTGTCCTCCCATGGGATTTGAGGAGCGTGAAGGATCAAGGGAGGAGAGCTGACCTCGACGGTCTGGCAGTGACGTCCGGAAGGGGGCCAAGACGGAGGTTAGCTGAAGGAGCTCGTGGCTGTTGGTCTCTGCCGGGTGTGAGCAATGGGTGAGAGTGATGGAGGTGGGCCGGAGAATAACAAAGGAGTGAGGGACTGCATTTTTAACTTCTGCATTTTTAACCTCTGATTTTAAAGGATTTATTTATTGATGGTTTTAACCCCACTGGTCACTTGTTTTACGGATTTATTTATTGGAACTTATTGCACGGCACCTTTTGTTTTTGATTGTTTTAAATAAAAGCACTTTTTCACTTTTTGGAATATATCCCCTGGCTTTGAGAGATTTGTCCCCATTTGTCAGCTCATCTCGGTGACATTATCGACGGTGTTGGGTTCAGGGCTCCCTGTGAACGAAGGGAGCATGGAAGAGAACCTGCAT
Source organism: Polypterus senegalus (assembly GCF_016835505.1). Classification (NCBI taxonomy): domain Eukaryota; kingdom Metazoa; phylum Chordata; class Cladistia; order Polypteriformes; family Polypteridae; genus Polypterus; species Polypterus senegalus. Next base: position 67,205,230 of record NC_053162.1, on the reverse strand, counting down.
CGTCACACATTCCCAGGCAACGTAGGGTACTCCAGCTAGTTCTTTATAAACCCAACACAGAAATCCCAAACCAATAAAATCTCCCATTTGTACCAGGGTGGGTGATGTTCTCCCTGTCTAACTTATATAGTGGATTCAAAATGTATTCAGATCCCACTTAGTATCTCACTTTCTGCACATTTTAGATGGAAAAATGTGTAATTTTTGCCCATCAATCTACACTAATTAACCGTAATGGCAAAACAAAAACATGTTTTCAGAAATGTTTGGAAATTTACTAAAACTCAAAAACTGAAATCTCTTATTCATATACAGTAAGTATTCAGACTCTTAATTCAGTACTTTATACAATCCCCTTTGGCATAATTAACAGTTTTGAGTCTTCTTAGGTATGTCTCTACAAGCTTTGTACACCTGGACTTGGGCAGTTTATTGAATTCTTCCTAATAGATCCTCTCAATCTCCATTAGATTGGATTGGGAATGTCTGTAAATTATCAACTTCAGGTCTCTCCATAGACAATCTGTAGGGTTTAACTCTGTGCTTTGGCTGGGCCAATCAAGGATGATCAGAGATTATACTAAGCTACCCAAAGCTACTCTAGCATTGTCTTGGCTGTATGCCCTGAGTCATTGTGGTGCTGAAAGGTAAACCATCACCCCAGCCTGAGACAGTTGTCACTCTGGAGTATGTTTTCTTCAAGAAACTCTGCGTATTTGGCTGTATCCACCCCTTCGTCACTTCTGATCAATCTCCCTCTCTCTGCAGCAGAGAAGCACCCCCATAGTATGATTCAGCCACCACAATTCTGCAACACTGTGATGGTATAATACAGGTGATGGGCAATGCCTGGTTTTCACCAGACACAATGTTTGGTGACCTGACTAAATAGTTCAATGCTTGTCTCATCAGACCAGAGAATCTTTTTCTTCATGCTCTTAGAGATCTTTAAATACCATCTGGCAAACTCCATGTGGGCTGTCATACGTCTTTTACTTAAAAGTGGCTGCTGTCTAGCTACTCTACAATTGATGGAGTGCTGCTGAGATAGTCATCCTTCCGACAGTTACTCTCATTTCAACAGAGGACTTCTGTAGCTTTGGGTTCTTGTTCACCTACCTGTTCAAGGCCATTCTTGCTTTGTTAATTTAGCATGATGGTCAAATCTGGGAAGAGTTTTGGTGGTGGTCCCAAACTTCTTCCTTTTCATAACTACTGAGGCAACTGTGCTCTTGGGAAAACTCAAAGCTTTATAAATGGTTTTATACCATTCAGTTCTCTTTGTCTTAGGTGGACTCTAGTAAAGTTCTAGACTCAGCTCAAGATAATTAAAGACAACATCAACCTGACATAAATTTGAAGGGCCACAGCAAAGGGTCTGAATACTTCTATGAATTAGAAATTTCAGTTTTTCATTTTTAATAAATTTGCAAACCTTTCTATAAACATGTTCACTTTGTCATTATGGGTTAAAAAGTGTAGATTGATGGACAAAAATGGAAAAAATTATCTATTTTTAAATTAAACCTAAAATCCTGGCATGGTAAGCCAAGACATAAGGTTGAGGAACCCTGCTCTAGATGAAGAAAAAAAAAAAAAACTGTAATTCCAACTCTCCATAAACCTAAAGATTTCTAGTTTGCAATTGAAGTATAATATGTCCGTATGTCTTTTAGCAAATACAATATAAATATTTTGGATTTTCAGCTATCATGTAAAAAACTACCCACTAGTTAATAGAAATGTTTATGTCAAGAAAACAAGATAATGTCATAAGTAACATTCACAGGAACTGTACACTTCCCTTTAGCTTCTCACACCCACCAGCTTTAAGTGTCAGCCATGATTTGCAACCTCTTAAGTCCTTCACAGCAGAAAAAGAAAAACAGTTGATGTGTGGCTTGTGCTCTTTTCTTCTAACTGTGATTCTCACGGCTTCTTTGGAAATCCAAGGCACGGCTTTACAGTAAGAAAAAAAATGAATTGGTAAACAGTTTGTACTACTCATAAAAACTGTGTCATGGACTAACACAAACTACTAAAAGAGGGTATCCATTACAGGTTTAAGTGCTTTAATGAATTAAAACAGACATTCATACACTGTTTTTGTATTCCTGCCTTATTTCAGAGGTCATTGTTTTTTCTCTTTTAATGAAGCTGTGGTTTAAAATTGAGAGAAGAATAAAAATGAATTTAGCAAAAGTCTATGAAAGCAATAGTTACCAGCATTGTGGGTGCCACCAAGGCACGTTGTTAAGGAAAATGGAAAAACATCAGGAAGTCTTAAAATTGAATTAGTAATACCACATACTGCATAATGTAAATGTGAATAGTTAATTCTACCTCCCCAAAAAAAGAAGTATAAGAATTAAAAATAAAGCAGCTGACGTTTCACTTTTATATCTTTCTGTGAAAGACATGAAAATGAGCCTTTTAAAGCTGCTTTAAATACTAATTACACTGCATCAGGTAAAAGTTTAAGGATCAAAGAACCTGACGGCCCTCAGAAATGTAATGAAAGTAAATTGGTAGAGGAAAGGACCCGAGATTAGAGAGGCTTTTGTTCCAGAATGTCAAAAAGCATAAACTTGGAAGCAGAAATCCTTTCATAAAGGCTTTATAAACACCGAGCCACAGGAAATACAATTATTTTGGAATTAGAAAATGAAAAAGAAAAAATTCCTGCACCCATTTTATTCAGACTGGATTTTTTTTTTGCCTCTGTCTCCAAGTGTAGAAAGAAAAATAATAAAAGCTGGCAACAACTTTTATGAGAGGAAGGTTTAATAATTTATTAATTCCACACATAGGGTTTTTATTCCTTTATATAAAACATATAGAGATGATCAGCTTTAGGCACCATTTCATTAGCAGGGCTTGAAATTTTGGTTTCTTTTTAATTTCTGTTTATATAGTTGCACTATTTTTGGTAAATCCTGATTATTTAAATCGCTTTGTACGAGGCTGATACATGACTTTATAAAGCTGCTGTAAATGGATGGCCTCGAGCAAACTGGAGGCTTGCAGTTTTGCATCTTTAATGTTTATTTTTGCATTGAAATGAGTCTATTTCACATTAACTGAAAATCAGAAGAGGGAATGTTACTTTTATGTTAGCTTAACTGTGGCAGTCTATGCAGCATATATCCATACTGTTTTGTGCAGTGGTCTTTGACCAGTACGTGGACAGGAGGCCAAAGACTTAAGCCAATTGAGCTTTGATTCTTTTGTTTTTTACTTGACATTATTTATTAAAAAGGGGCATTGAAGGTAAACACTGCCTGATGTGTTAATGTGCCATTTCTCAGATTTCTATATGCTGACCCTCTTCATATTTACCTGGATAGACTTGTTTGCAATTTACTCACACAAATGGCAGCATTCTCTCCTTTCCAGCATTCTGCTTTATTGAGACATAAAAAGCAATGCAGCATAAAACATGCTGAAAAATCCTACAAAAAGAAAAAAGGCAGATTGCTGGCAGCTGGCAGGATATTGCATTGAATTGTGCTTATGAAGTCTCTGCCATCAGGGTCTGACTGGGTCTAGATGTATCCCAAAAGATGGAGTTAAGTGGTCTAGTGTAGTAAGAGCTTCAGTTCATGGACCCTTTTCAGGCCATGTGGGTTGCAAGCTGCGTCAAAATTTCCACACAATCCATCCGTCTATTTTCTTATTCATCCAGTTCACTGCCTATCCCAGTCAGTTGCCATTTATGCGAGCAGTCATGCCTTTGGGATATGGAAGTAAAACAAGCAGAGGGTACAGACGTATAAATACCTGGGAGTGCAGCTGGATGACAAATTGGACTGGACTGCCAATACTGATGCTCTGTGTAAGAAAGGACAGAGCCGACTATACTTCCTTAGAAGGCTGGCGTCCTTCAACATCTGCAATAAGATGCTGCAGATGTTCTATCAGGCGGTTGTGGCGAGCGCCCTCTTCTATGCAGTGGTGTGCTGGGAAAGCAGCATAAAGAAAAGGGACGCCTCACGCCTGGACAAACTTGTGAGGAAGGCAGGCTCTATTGTAGGCACAGAGCTGGACAGTTTGATATCTGTGGCAGAGCAACAGGCTGAGCAGGCTCCTGTCAATCATGGAGAATCCACTGCATCCACTGAACAGTGTCATCTCCAGACAGAGGAGCAGCTTCAGCGACAGACTGCTGTCACTGTCCTGCTCCACTGACAGACTGAGGAGATCGTTCCTCCTCTACAGTATACGACTCTTCAATTCCACCCGGGGGGGTAAAAGTTAACATTATACAAAGTTATTGTCTGTTATACCTGCATTTTTATCACTCTTTAATTATTTTTTTTTATCAGTATGCTGCTAATGGAGTATGTGAATTTTCCCTTGGAATCAATAAAGTATCTATCTATCTATCTATCTATCTATCTATCTATCTATCTCTATCTATCTATCTATCTATCTATCTATCTAAAAAAACAAAGTATGAAGGTACGGAGAGAACAATCAAACCTCACATTTCACATCCCAAATGGGGATATAAACCCGTGACTCTCAGCTTGTGTGGCAGCGTTGCTACCCAAAATTTCTGCCCACCTTGCTAAGCCAAGTGCAGAATGCAGCTCTTTGAGCAACTAACAGTGGTTGTCCTTTCAGGCAGAAATCTCTTCTTAGATGTGATCAATGAGACAGGCGCAGCAGTCTGCGTGAACCGAAAATAATCAACAGAAAGCAGTGGCCACCATTAATCATTTAGGGCACTCAGCTTTAGCGTTAATGTAAACTGGATGAGTGAAAAAAAAAACATATTTGTGTTAGGACCAGTTTGAAATAAAATGTTAGGATAGGTGAAATGATGGTCTGTGAGGTGCTTGAGAAGGGCCAGAGTTTACACTGTTACACTTTTTAATTATATTGGACCACATGCTGCCACTAAGGAGTCATGAATTGGGTTTATGGATGAGTGTGGGATGGTATGTAGCTAACTTTGTGTGCCTTTAATTTTGTCACAGTTTATGATGTATGGGCAGAGCATATTTGCCTTTCAGCTACCCTTACTGATTAGGATGCATGTAGCAAGTCACACCATTGCCACAGTGCTTGCCTGTATGTTTACCAGGGTGAGTGTATCAATTTATAGATTTTACTTTGAAACTAGTTCTACGGCAGTATTTAGCTTGATAAATGAAAGGTGGTGCTATGGTAGTGATAAGCAGTGCGGTAGATGCATGGGTACGAGCAATGGAGCGCTGGGCCACTCAACCCTGGTCGAGATGTGAGAAGGCATACTGGCACGAGGTGCCAAGCTGCAAAAAAAAAGAATTAAAAGTTAAGTTAGAGAAACTGTTTCAGTCAGAGAGAAAGATGAAAGTGATTGCTTCCCAAAGGGCAATTGAGAGTTGGAGCATCAGTGGTTGTTCACATGCATGCACAAATGTGAGCATGGACTCTTAGGCTTCCTTTCAGGTTACACCACATACAACAGACTGCGTAGGGAGGCATTTGGTAATTGGAGGAAGTCAGGTGAAGTATCATTTGTGATTTAAGGAAGGGATCCCAGAAACACATAAGAAGGCGCAGCATAAGTTGACGTGTTTGGAGTCTGTCATTAGTGGAGGGTGCACACTTGAGCAGCCTGAACGAGGACAGGTGGATGTGCACTTGCTTACCCATGAAAGTGCTTTCGAGACACACCAAAATGGGGGTCCCCCTTGGTGGATCAAGCACATTTATCAGAGTGAGCCTTGACCAACTGGTCACCCACCACAACCCACGAAAGCTAAACAGTATCAACTTGCAACGCAGTGGATGAGAAATACTGCCCTTTGCACATTCATTTTGATTAGGTTTTATACTTCCTTGCTGGTTTTCCTTCTCTTTTATTTGATATTATTCTTCTACCAATCTTTCATTGTTACAGGGATCCAAATTGGCTGCTATGAAACAATGTCATAAGAGGCTATACAGTATAGAAATGAATCCCCCCCTTTGAAATATTCCCATTTTTTTTGCTTTACAGCCTTAAATAAAAACACACAAACCAATATTTTTCCAGCTTTACTTACTCAATGCAATCTATAACATCCAAGTGAAAGATATCACAGCTACAGTTCAGAAGAATTAAAAAAAATAAAAACCAAGAAATATTGAGATGAATAAAGGATCACCCTCCTCCTAAACTCAATCAGGTGTAAGTAACCACCATTTTCATTGCAGACCATGGTTACTGGCTTCCACCTGTGATCAGTTATAACCAGTGTGATTAGTGAAGCATAAAAACAACTGTTCCTGGAGCATTCTCTTGCTTGGTAGTGCAACTGACAGCAAACAACTGACTATGGGTGGCAAGCCACTTTCAAAAGATCTCAGGAATAAAGTTGTGGACGGACCAGGAGGCAGGAGATGGATACAAAAAAATCTCAAAGGCTTTATCAATCCCAAGGAGCACAGTAAAGTTCATAATAAAGAAGTGGCAAGTGTTTGGTGCTACTAGGACCCTCCCTGGATCCGGCCATCCCTCCAAACTGGATGGAAGAGCAAGGAGGAAACTACTAAGAGAGGCTACATTCAGGCCAATGGCCACTTTAAAAGAGTTACAGGATTCTATGGCAGAGAGTGGTCATTGTGTGCATGTGACAACAATTTCACATGCACTCCACAATTGTGGCTTGTTCAGGGTGGTCGCAACGAAAAAGCCACTTCTCAAGAAAGGCCACTTTGAGCTTTGCCAGAATGCACCTGGAAGATGCTGATTCCAAGTGGAAAAAGGACTTATGGTCAGATGAGACCAAAATCAAACTATTTGGCTTTAATACCAAACGATACACCAGGTGGAAATCCAAAGCAGCTCACCATCCACAACACACCATACCTACAGTAAAGCATAGAGGTGGCAGCATCTTGTTATGGGGGTGTTTCTCTGCCACAGGGCCTGGGGTTCTTGTTAGGGTAGAAGGAAAAATGGATGGGGCAAAATACCATGAAATTCTTGAGGAAAACCTGCTACCCTCTGCTAAGAAGTTGAAGATGGGCAGAATGTTCACCTTTCAACACGACAATGACCTGAAGCACACAGCAAAATTGACCACACAGTGGCTGTAGGGAAAAAGGTGAATGTCCTTGTGTGGCCCAGTCAGACCCAAGACCTAAATCCCATTGAAAATCTGTGGAAAGATTTGAAGATAGCAGTCCACCAACGCTAACCATCCAATTTGACCGAACTCGAACAGTTCTGTAAAGAAGTGTGGGCAAATATTGCTCAATCTAGATGTGCAAAGCTGATAGAGAAGTATCCCAACAGACTCAAATCTGTCATTAAAACAAAAGGTGGTTCAACAAAATATTGACATTGGGGGGTAATCCTTTATTAATCTCAGTATGTCTTGTTTTTGATTTTTTATAATTGTTCTGAACTGTAGCTGTGATATCTTTCACTTGGATGTTTTAGGTTGCATCGAGTAAGTAAAGCTGGGAAGAAATATTGGTTTGTGTGTTTTTATTTAAGGCTATAAAGCAAAAAAAATGGGAATATTTCGAAGGGGGTGATTCTTTTCTATACCCACTGTATATGATATTTGATGTGGTCATACGGCTGATGAGTGATGCCACATAGGTGTTATACATTTTTTGAACTGCCATTTTTCCTCCACTATAAATGCAAGTCTGTACAATTGTAAGGTTGTCTCCCTTCAGACGTTTGTAGAATCCAGAACACATTATTTTAACACCTTTCTCTTATTAGGAAATTTTGCTTGTTAAGTGTTCAGCACTTTTTGGTTTTGTGCTGCTGTTATATTTATTTTGTTGATGTCTGTTTTATTACTTTTTTCATTATTTTGTTTTCAGCACTGTGGTGTTTGTCGCCATTAATGGTAAGTATGGCCCCCTCTGCTGACTATGTGGAGCCAAGGTGTGAAGAAAGCTCTTGAGTGTTGTGAAATTTTATTTGTATGCCTGATAATTGACTATTGTGGTCATTTATTTCGAAAACCCATGTTGATGTATCTAATCAGTTCTAGGGTAATATCACCATTGTGTCATTTTCAACTTTATCCTGTGTTCTTTACCACATTTTTTTTTAACAATGACACCCGATGCTAGTCATGTGTTTTAATGACACTATTTAAGATGGCATTGTGGTAATGCCAGCATTTACGATTACAAATAAATCCCAATAAATTAAACAACACATAGCATTTTTGGTTTTTGCCCTTTTTCTTGCCAATATTATTGTCTTTCTGATTTTGACTGCTGCCAGTTTCCTGTCGATTTGTCTTGTTTACTCACACTTCTGATGCCCTCCTTTCTTGGTCCATTCTCTATTTTTTGTATTGAATACATTTTAACATCAACTCACAAAACTAAGAGCTCAACGTAGGCCTTCTATTTGTATCTTTTTCAGAACAACTTTAGTTCCAGTTAGATTTTCTGGTACGAAACGTTCTTTCCTCTGTTTACTGTTCTTTCTCTCACTGGTTAAATACAAGTGACTCAGTGGCACATTTTCTGTTTATGTTTTTACATTCCTGCTAGTCATGGGGTATTTGACTATATGTTTTCTTCTTCCGTTCACCTTCTGTTGCTTATGGCAAAGGAAATAATCTTGTTTTCAACTTATGCTCTGTAAAGTCAAGGAACTATTTCTTAGCTAACAAAGGGAGCCTCATCAGAAGTCTATGGCAAAATAAAATGAATAAAGAAAGTAAAAACTGGATTATGATAAGAGTAAGTTTTTTGGAAAGTTATGGTGTTGATGTGTCCACTGCTATGAATTTATGGAGTTGCTCAAAGAGCTTTAATGTTCCAAGGAAGCAATTTAATGTAGGATTCAGAAATTGGAAATTATGCTTTAGGCTTTAAGATTGATTAGCTTTTATGGCACCCCTTCTTTTTTTTTAAGACACCTTTCTTTTGGATTTGGGTTTCTGACTTATGGTTTAGCTGTGTTTACCGAGCTTAACTCTGTCTTTCAAAGAATTAAAAAGCAAAAGTATTTTTTTATTTTCCTATGGTAGATTGTAACAGTGGGCAGCAATCCCATACTCTTAGAATTCTTTCGTTTATGTGGGTTGAGTGCTAGTGGTTAGTTATGGCTACTAAAGGGCAACTGATAGTAGTAGAAAAATAGCAAACTACTCCCCACCACTTTACCATTCTTCACTTTTGTTTCTTGAATATATATAGTTATTTGATAAACAACTTATACTAGAAGTTACAGTTCACAATCACATGAAGTGCTAGTTTATTTTACAAAGGGCAGGATTCCATTATACACTGCAATAAATATGAACTTAATAAATATATTGAAGGTGACAGAAGGAAAAGGAGGTAGTGAGCATGTGCTGATAAAACGTGTTGCTGCACCCACCACACAGCTAACCACCAGGATTGGGACCCAAATGCAGTCGTGCAACGGGTGACACTTCAGCACCGTCCTGGAACAACGTGTGGTTTTTTTGGTGGCTGGAGTGCCAATCCTGCCATCAGCCCCCAAGTTTTCCCTGCAAGTTCTAGGACCTGCTTGCAGGGTTGGTTGCAGATTAAAGTCATACCCAGGAAGAAGCAAATGCGGGTTAAGGGCCTTACTCAGGGGCCCAATGGAGTAGAGTCACTTTTGGCATTTACGGGATTTGAACTGGCAACCTTAAGATTGCTGGTGAGGATCTCTAGCCTCAGATAAGAAATAATATCACTGAGCCCATGACTACTAAATTTATTTCTGTGGTGTCTGGATATGCTAATAATGGAACTAAATCATGAAATGATTGCATGACCATGACTTCCAAACTGAACCCTTTGCCAAACAAAACAAATCTAATTTCTGTTTTTCCTATTCACCATTGCTTTTCTTCATGTGCAAGCGCGAATTGAGAGGTAGACGACAATTTCTCTTCCAGTTTCCACCTATGTTTTAGTGTGGGCAGAAAAACTTCCATAAGCAATATGAAAACACTAGTGTAGACAGACAGTTTTTGTTTAAAAACACATTTTTTAAATTAAAACTTAGTAGGCTGGATGTAGGAAAGATAGGAAACACTGCACAAGATATAAATGTTTATATCACTACTATACCAAAACACTGTAGAAAATAACATTTTAATTCTATTCTTCTAAGAAAGTAAAGATTTTTTTGCATTATCTTAATATAAACATAGCACTTGGTATCAGTAAACAATAGCAAAAAACTTTACGTTTGTTCACCAAAAAGACACAAACACTAGTTACAGATTTAGTAGTTTGCATCTTGTAAATCTTGAATTCTCCATTCAATCATCCATTTTCATTCATTCTCTCATGTTGGCCCAATGTCCAGCACCGAAATGATTGAATCTGAACAGTGAGTTTCCCTATTGTCCAATGGGTCTTGCAATGACACTGTACAGAAGCATTCCGATTTTGGTGGTCTGCAAACAGAAGCCTTAAAATACTGAACAGAGAATCTCCTTTATATGATTATAGTCACACAAGGATGATACTCAAAACAGGCAGATGTTGGAAAATGTAGGATTTTTGGTCACTTTTTGTACTCAGACTGAACAATAAATAAAAGTACTATCAGCAGAGTTTAGGTGAAAACAGTTCATAGACCTGTTCACAAAACAAGCAACACAATATGAATGACGTATTCCCTGAAAAATGAAAGCTGTTGATACATATATTGTGCAGCTTTAAGCTGCTGGACTTAGTGGAGCCTTGCAGTTCTTCTTCAAAGCAGGGTTTGGTGGATCTTGTGATATCATGAAAGCGCTCTGGGTAAGAAAAGAAAAAGGTAGGAAGGAACAGAGGGTTTTAAAGCATAACTCTAGATCTAGATCTTTAGCTGTCCGCTTTTGTGTTATGTACGGTTGTATTTTTTTTTGATATTGTGTTGGGTGTTATTATTTGCAATCTTTGTCATTATTTCAATTTTTATAAAATAATTTATATATTTTTTATGCCAGTGTGTATAAAGCTAATTTTTATATCAGAATTTCACAATGAATCTACAATTAAACACTTATTACAGTATCACTTCAAATCAAGAAAACCTTTCTGCATTATTTGTAAAGTTTAAAAAAGGTTTGTTCTTTTATATTCCAAATGTAATCTTATTAACAGCTAATGCAGATTCTCAGTAAATAGACACTAAATGTTTAGCTAGCCATTGGTAGTTCATGTGTTTTTTGGCTTATTCAGACACCCAGTTTGATTTTAAAACATGCACTGTGAACAATGGTTTAGCTTCCTAGAAATAGCAGTTTAAATTTAGAGTCGCTGTGATAGCAGATTCAGGCTGCTGTTATAATGTATCTGTGCCTTCTGTTCACTTTGGCTCTGAAGCACAAATCCGACTGCAGTACCAAAAGGCCGTGTTTGCCAGGAAGAAACCCACAGCCCATGTACTTAGGATTAAAATTGAAAAGGGAAAAATAGGACATAATTAATGAATTGTTTTGAGAGTACTACACTGTAAACAAAACGTGCGTGCGTATCATTAGATTCACAACTCAGACAGTGAACAACAATAACAAATCTTTTTGGATTTATGAATACTCTACCCAATGATCTTCCCCTCTAGGAACAGGCAAAGTTCAAACTGATTGTAAATCATTACGATTTTGTTGCACATTCTGGATAGCATTCCCAAAATGAGATCTCTGTTTCCAAAGCTTGTCTGTGCTCATCTTGATTGAGGTTTGAGATCCACCGTCCCTCAGAATATGAATAAGATGACCAAAGTTGTTTTTTAATTTCAGATGTCTGAATACCGACTCATTTATACAATGTCTTTGTGTATTCTGCCCTCACAATTGCGTGTGCATGCGAAGCTAGACAGATAGCTAACAATAAGTTCAGTAAACCCGGTTCTTGTTCAGAGTGAGGCTTTTACTGGCAAATCTTTCATTCTTAGCTGTAAAACTACAAAACACAATACAAAGGGTGCTTTCAGTACAATTCTGACACCAAAACAATCAATCAATATAGAAATACATTTATATATAAATCAGTTATCTGTGACAGAAAACATATTTTGACAAGCGTTTACAAAATAATTATTTAAAAGAGACACTTACAGGCATATCTTTGCCAACACTTAACATGAAAGAACTGATGGCAGGCACAGTATTCGGAATGCCAGTAAACTACTAGAAAATTGGATTAACCAAACTTAACAAAGTAATACTTAAATGATTGCTAGGTGACAAAGATTGAGATAAATGTATGAACAAAATATTGTGACTTATGATTTCTGACGTGAAGTGAGTAGGATAACAACAAAGTCCTTCAAGGAGAAAACTATCTTTGTGTAGTTTCTGTTCTAGGGCCGCATTCAAACCTAGATTCAAGTAAAAAGCACTTTATTTCAAATTATGTTGTTTTCTGTCTAAAGAACTACTGTACCTGCTATAAATTATCTTAGGCTTTGTTATGATTGGTGTTTTTCCTTTTGTGATCAACTTTTAAATAAGTAAAGTCAAACTGACAGGATATATCAATAACTGGACATACAAAGTAACCTAACCCACCTAAAACCACACTCCCCCACCTTCTTCCACCCTCTCCCATCCAACCTGAGCTGAGGAACAAAAAAAAAAAAACAAAATCAAGGAGTTAAAAGCCTGATCAACACATCTGAGCCGTAGGCGATCAGGATTCAGTTACATTACTGGAAGCACCATTAATCTGGTTTGCATATTAAGGGCTCTGTGTGAATGAGTGAAAATGTCATTATTGTTATATTTGGTTCTCTTTTCTTTATATTATCTCATGCAGGAGACGGGAGCCATCATCATTGTTTTTCCTATAAAACCCAAAAGCTGACAACACCTAGAAAGAAAAAAAAATATTATTAGCTTTCTTTTGTTATTACTACTTTACAATTTTAATACATAAAGTATATGTAAAATGTTTTTACATTGTACTTCAGGGTTCTAGATTATACTAATAATAATTTCTTGCTGAAAACTTAATAGATAGAATCCATGAAAAATAAATGTTTTCTGCACGATATACAGTGTGGTACTAAATGATTGGTTCCAGTGGCTTCCTCAATTTCTGTTCCAAAATAGATACTTTTTAAAGGACAAAAAAATCTTTGATTTGTTTTGCTATGATGTGAGCTCTGGCAGTTAATGTACATGCAACTAGATGGGAATTCTTTTATTTGCCTTTGCTAAAATGGGTCATTTTTTGTAATCTGCCATAATAAGCAATCATGGACATACATCTTTAGCCAAGTTTAGGAATATTATAATAACTCTAAACTTACCCTAAAATTTCCAATGAAATTAAAAGCATAGAAATAAAAATGGGAACTAATGTAAGTCTAGGATTAAAATGTAAGAAACCTTATTTTGTAAAGTGCCCCATCTCCCCATTTGCGCCTAGTCTTGACTTTGTCCCGACCCTCTCCCCTTTAGACTCAGTCTTGACTCAATCTTGACTACTTGTAGTCTTGCACTTGCCTTGGATTCGACAAAGATGGACTTGGACTACCACTGTAGTTATCAGGTGGCTGCAGTTCGTGTTATGGCTGACCGAAAACAGGCGTGAAAAAAATTTGACAAAAAAATCGAAAGACAAAATGGTAACACTTTAACTTAGGTACTGCAAAAATGCTTCTAGTACTCATATTCTGTTGTGTAACAAGACCTTATCAAAGGCTTCTTTTGGTCTTAATAACACAAAGTATTCTTAATAAAGTGGTTATTTAACACAACAATGTGGCCTAATTATATAAGTTCATTTTTGAATGGCCAGATGTTGCTTAAGTGAGACATATTTCTCTTGATATTGCAAATTTCAATATAAAAACTTTAATTCTTTTAAATATTCACTAGTAATTTTACCAGCGTGTCAAAAGCTCTTAATACAAGGTATACCACATTGTACAAAGGCAAATGACCACTTTACTTGCTTTGTAAGTGTTATTAAGACCAAAGGAAGCCCTTGTTAAGGCTTTGTTGCCTAACTGTATATAAGTAATAGACACATTTTTTTCACTGCCTGAAGTGTTACTGATGAAATCGTAAGCAAGAAATGGTACAGAAGTCAAAAATAGCAGCTGAAGATGAATAGAATAGTACTCAAGAAATTACAAGCAGTAAAAAATTTTCAAACCAGTAGAAGCAGTACATTATCTTGAGATACTTTTGAGCTTTTTACTTGGATAAAGTGTCTGTTGAATGTTTGACTTATAAAGTGCCACATACTGCATCACGTATCTCCACAGAAATGCTAAGAGCAACCAATCAATGCATCCCTGATGGCAGAACCACAAAATGGCCACCATTACATTTAAGCTAAGGAACTGCGCATTGCCAGTGAATGCAAGGCTTCATTTAGATATTTTTCAGCAGGGAAGTGTGCAGGTAGTCCAGTTCGAGGCTGCATTTTAGTGGTGTAGGCCTTGTTTTGATATTGATGCATTTTTTTTTTATTTTGATGGATTTTAGAAAGCCAGAGAAATTATAACAGTATCTTAGTGGGTCAAGAAAACAATTTTTAAACTAAGAAAAAATTCAAAATCTGAAAAAACTGTAACATTATCTATGGGCTTAGTTAATTAAACCATTTGAGTCTGTTTCAGGGCACAGCACAGATGTTAAACTGCTCTGCTTTGGGTAGCTGATAATTTGCTTATGGCAAAAGACTCTTGGCAAACCAGAATGTTAATTCTGTTAGACCTTAGCACAGCATTTGATCCTCTCAAGCATCATATACTTGTGTTCAGAATGGGGAACATTCTAGGTATCTCAGGCACTGCTGTCCATTGGTTTAAGTCCTATTTGAATTTAATATGTTTTCTTTTTGTTTTGGAGTGTTTTTGAGTTAATTTTTTTAATTAAATAAATTTACTTTTAAAATTCTTTGTGGCCAGGACTTTTGATGGTTTTGCTTTCTCTTTTGGCATAGCTTTAGGCAGTATGGAGGAGGCAGGCCTATTATGTTGTGGGGCCCATAATGACTGCATGATTATTGCTTCACAAATCTTTATTATTAACTTAACATAAGAGTGAAAAGGTTAATGGTGTTATCATTTCCATAACTTCATTGAAGCTTTAATTATGATTATTAACCATTTACTGGACATACCTTATTGGTGGTGGTAATTTTGTTAATTATATTTAATTACATTTCATATTGGGTGGCTTATTTATTTTTCTGTAGTAGGGTCCTTCAAATTCTACTTTTGCCACTGGACTAAATCATAACAGTTCCCACAAAGACGTTTTTTTTTTTGGTTCTCAATCTGCTATTTAGTTTTGAAAGTCTAAATTAATATAATAGTGTTTTTAAACTCTGATTAATTTCATTTCATTAGCTACCTTTGTTTGCCTTTTAAAATAAAGCCCTTCCAGAAGTAAATCAAAATAAATTTAAAAACTATTTAAAATGTCCTACTTAACAGAAGGAATAAACCAGATATTTTGAATGTTACAGCCTTGAGTGTTCTTTACCTTCCACAGTTTTCAAGAATTGTACAGAATTAAGCAGGTATTTTGTTGTACTTTCATATATGTAAATTAAAATGTTACCTGTCATAACCATTTTACCCAACTAAAACACCTCATGTAATGGAGAATATATCAGAGAATGATATTTTTTTATTAATGTCTAATATTATATTTAAACAGGCAGGTACTTTAACTTTAAAATGTAGGGAAACTGTATGAGACAGTCCTTACTCTTGGTCAGTGGTTCCCAAGTGTGGGTCATGAGAACCCCCCCCAATAAAGAGCTGTAGGTGAGGCAACAGGATTTTAAAAATAAAACAAAAAAATGCCTTAAAAGTGAAAAGAGTTAACTCTTTTAGGAAGTATGTTGAATTGGGTGATAATCAGCTGTAAAAGTAAAAAAAAACAACTTTCTGTTACGGTAAAGGTAAAGTCTCTTTGCTTAGAGGAATGTTAGACTTGTTGATTTTTATGTCTAATGCCTGCATGTGCATTAGCAGTGAAGAACAAACAACGGCAAAAATGGCAAAGGCATCTGGAAAAGAACAAAGCAAATGTGCAAAGCAAAATACTCAGTGGACAACATTTTGTGTATTATTGCTAAATTTGACTTGGACTTTTCGGACTCGGATTTTGGTGCAAGTGATGTGGTGATCGAGATCGTTTGTTTAGCTGACATGACTATAGCAACATTCACCTGATAGGACCACCACTTACAACAAGAGGTACAAACCCGATTGTGTCATAGTGCAACTGTTGGTACTGCTGCCGCTAGAGTTGGAAACAAATGTAGTTTTATTCATCTGTAACGAGAAGTACATGCACTTCTTAATATTTTCAAGAACTTATTTTGAATATCTTCTGCAATATTGCTTATTCTTCTTTGGATTGTATTATTGGAGAGATGTATTATTTTGAGCTTGTCAGCCTCTTTTTCACCAACTGTTATTTGCACCATATCATCAGCTGTCGGTAAAATGAGATTTTTGGCAATTGTATGTGGCTTACTGGCTTTTGTAATATGAAATGCAACTTGATAAACTGCTAGTAATGCTTTTTCATTAGTGGGGTTCCCGGGGTAAAAATGACTTGCTCATTGAGGAGGTAAATTAGTTTTCTTTCAAAGAATTCCAAAGGCTTGTCTTTTTTTTCTGGATGTTTGGTATTTAAATGTCGAAGCAGCTTTGACAACATACTTTCTTTTGACAACGCTTCTCGACAAACTACACACAAGAGTTTATTGGAAATAACAGTCAAATCGTATTTGAGATATATTCATCGCAGTACAGTGTATTTTTCTTTTTATTCTTGTCACTGCCTGACATAGAAGGTTCCAATTATCTTTTTAAAAATGTATCCATCTTTAACAAAAAGGGTATAGCTTGAACTTATCTTTGAATGTTTGATGTCGTACTTGTCACTCACCAGAACAGCACACAATTTGGAAATGATGCCTCATGGAGCTTCGCTGCTTATATATATATATATATATATATATATATATATATATATATATATATATATATATATGTATGGCGGCTGTTCATCCCGGCCAATACCCCTAAGCCGCCAGGTGGAGCCCTCCCTGCAGTATGGAGGTTCCCCGAAGATCAGCAGGGCATCATGGACATTGGAGTTTTTATACACAGCCCTGCTGGATACCATGGGGGCCTCTAGGAGACGTAGGGAGGAACAGTGTTTATTTACCCTACGCCCCGGAAGTACGTCCGAGTCACATGGACAAGGGGAATGACGTGCTTCCGGGGTGAAGAAAAGGACTTTTTATCTGACCCGGAAGTGATAGAAGATCACATGGACTGGGGATTGGAACACTTCCGGGTCAGGGACTCTAAAAGGATTGTGGGAGCTCCCAGACGGCGAGCTGAGCTGGGTGGTAGGAGGGCAATGCGTCTGAGAGTGGTGGATTGGTTTATTGTGATTGTATTGGTATATTATATTAGCATTGTGGAGGAGAGGGTGCTTTGTGCACTGTGCTGTATGAATAAAGTCAACGTTTGGACTTTTACCTGGTGTCTGGTGTATTGGACAGGGGTTCAAGGGAGCGATACTGCCCCCTATCTGTCATTATATATATCTATACTAATAAAAGGCAAAGCCCTCACTCACTCACTCACTCACTCATTCACTCACTCACTCACTCACTCACTCACTCACTCATCACTAATTCTCCAACTTCCCGTGTAGGTAGAAGGCTGAAATTTGGCAGGCTCATTCCTTACAGCTTACTTACAAAAGTTGGACAGGTTTCATTTCGAAATTCTACGCCTAATGGTCATAACTGGAAGGTATTTTTCTCCATTAACTGTAATGGAGTAGAGCTGCAAAGACGTAGGGGCGGAGTTTCGTGTGACATCATCACGCCTCCCACGTAATCACGTGAACTGACTGTCAACGCAGTGCGTAGAAAACCAGGAAGACCTACAAAAAGCGCTTAAGAAAACATGCATTATATAATTGAGAAGGCAGCGAAACAATAAGAAGCGAGCGAGTGGCATATACTACCATATTCATGAGTGCTGCTACCTCGGAAAGAAAGCAAGGTGTAAACCTAAACTTTAAATTAAGTTCATAGACAGGCTACCGCTGGCGTTTCACATGCCCACAGGTAATGCGGATACAAGTTTAATGAGAGGACGCAGGATATAAACGAGAGTTTTGATCACTTTGTAACTAAGTTAAAATTGTAGGTGAAGGGGTGTGCTTATGCAAATTCGAGACTGTGTTTGTGGGGGATTGACAGTTAAGGCGGGGGGGGGAGTCACGTCATCATCTCCCTCCCATTTACCTCAAGTTAATACACACTCTGTCTCTAGAGTTTCAACACACTGAATCCTCCAGGCACTACTTACAAAAGGTCACATTGACAATCGTGTTACGCTATTTTTAAAATCTTTCCTTTTCTTAGCACAAGCACAGCTGAGAAGCTTCGATGCATGTGCTCCATAACGTTGAAAAATAATGCATTTAATCACACTTTGCATTACAAGCAAAGGGAGCTTTTGTCAATGCATGATTTCCTGGTACACCGATTACATTGATCAGCGCATCCCGATTCATTTTACCCTCGCACCACCTTAGTTTGAGAAGAAGTATGAAAAATATGAGGTTAACACAGAAAAACAGATCACCAATTCAAGCTTTATGAATAATCGATTCGCCATCAATAATTGTTTTGGTAAAGCCATCCTCCTTCCATTTTATAATTTTTCCGCCACTAGCCATGATTAAATGAACGGTAAAAAGTAAGCGAGAGGTGACTTATTTAGGCAGGAATATATATGATAGCAACACTCATGACAATGTCAATCATGTTACGTTATTATTAAAATGTTTCCTTTTCTTTTTCATTACTTCTTTAACACACTACTTCTCCGCTGCGGGCGGGTATTTTGCTATATATATAATATATGAATTACCTCCAAAGAGGCTGAGACTTTTGATATCATGAACGTGTGTACAAAGGGGTCTCCTGCCCAGCAAAAGTCGAGCAGCCAGCGCGTGCATAGCTGTGCCGGCCTTTGAGACGCTGACTGCGCTTCTGCCTTAAGTCAAAGTGAGCACTTTTAATTTTTTTCATCCGCCCCCTGAGCTATAGCCCAGACAAGTGCAAACACGGGACCCCTTTTCTACACCACGGCAAAATAATATTAAGGCGATTCACACTTTCTTTTGCACGATATCGATTATCAGGTCCTCAGCTCGGATTATGAACACACGCATACGAGTGGAGGACTCACAGTGCCATCACAGCCGATTAATGGCGGGGCGTCTCACCAGTCTACACAAGACCCACGCGACTGTCCCAAAAGGCGATCATAACGTCAGCGAACACATCTCTCTATACTATATAAAAGAAAAAGGCAACTTTCCTTTCTTTACACCTTTTTTCCTTTTATCCCAAACCAAAGCCTTTCTCTCTTAACACGGCAGAGGACACAAAAATAATTTTCTTTAATTGCCGGTAAGGCACATTACCAGAGGCACAAATTTGAACGCTCACATAGAAAATGTAATTTCTATACCACAGCCGTCGTGTAGTGCCTTTCAAAGGGATCTACTACCGAGAGATGATCCATATACATTTTAGCTGCTGTTAGTTACTTACCTGTTTTGTTACACAGTCTTTAAAATGTAGTTTACCCGCAACCACTCCAGTAGTGCTCAATGTACCTGTACTTCTTAAAACGTTAATGTTTTACTGTTTAATAACTTATAGACTATATTTCATTATTTTTCCCTTGCACTCAGTGACCAAAGCTATACACACACATATAGACACATACAAACATACACACAAGTATATGTATGTGTATATATATATATATATATGTGTATATATATATATATATATATATATATATATATATATATATATATATATATATATATATATATATATATATATATACACACACACTATATATATATACACACACACATACATACATACATACATACATACATACACACATATATATAATTTGTGTGTGTAGATATGTATATAGATATGTAGATATGAAGATATGTATGTGTATATATATATATATGTATATTATATATATATGTATGTATGTGTGTATGTGTGTGTGTATATATATATGACAGCAGCAATCCAAGCTGTGAGAAAACAGTAAAAAGGAGGCTGTCAGACGTGTGGTACATTTTCTGATGCAGCTACGAAAACAACTTTGTGACGCTGCCACCAAATACACAAAACAATTACTTTGACAATCATGTTACATTATTTTTAAAATGTTTCCTTTTCTTTTCATAACTTCTTTAACACATGACATCGCTGTGAAGCTGGTATTTTGCTATATATATATATCACAGCGACACTCATAACAGTGACAAAACAATTACATTGACAATCATGTTACGTTATTTTCAAAATGTTTCCTTTTCTTTCTCTTTCCTTCTTTAACACACTACTTCTCCGCTGCCAAGCGCGGGTATTTTGCTATATATATATATATATATATATATATATATATATATATATATATATAGATAGATAGATAGATAGAGGTATATATATAGAGATATATATATATATATATATATATATATATATATAGTGACACTAGGGGTCGCTGTTGCCCCATGAACCCTGCAGACAAACGTCCGAGACACCAAGTAAAAGCACTTAGAAATATTTTAATTTCTTCTTTTCAATATTGTGCCATAGTAGACACCACAATCACCACCATAAAAAATAAATCAATAATAATAATAATAACAATAATGATCCTCCTCTCCTCCCAGCAGCTCTGTCACTCTACCACCCAACTCCGGCTCGGCTTGCTGGGTTTCCCATAGTCCTTTAAATAGTCCATGACCTGGAAGTGCTCCTGTCCTTTAGTCCATGTGATTCAATAGCACTTCTGGGTCAGATGAAGACATATTTTTTCTTCAGTCTGGAATAAAAATCCCCCTGTCTCCCTGACAGCAGGGCTGTGAAGCCGAACTCCATCTCTCATGGTGCCCTGCGGGAATCCGGGGCACATCTAAGCTGCAGGGAAGTCTTCATCCATCGGCCGGGATGTACTGCTGGCCGTCTCTCACTATATATATATATATATATATATATATAAAGTTGAATTGAAATTTCCAGAGGATTCCAGTGCCATTGAGCAATGACATACTGATTAAAAATAATTAGCACATGCTTTCTTGAACGTCATTGAAAGTCCAGGAAACATGAAAACAAAGACAAATTGCACTACTGGGTAACTGATGGCGGCAATATTTTTGTTATTTGATAACTATTGTACCACCGGTCAGCTGCTATTTGTTTGCAAACAGGGTTAGATATGGTAGTGGGGGGGTCACAAACAAAATTCTTGCCCAAAAGTGTGTTGTACCTTAAAAACGTTTGGGAACCATTGCTCTAGGACATTTACGACTTACTAGATCAGATAATACCTTTGTTAATTGCTGGACTGTGGGATTTAAAGGTTTGCATTGATCTGGTTGTAACCGACTTGTTAGTTAGCATGGGGGAATACAGGTGGCTGAGATGAAAGGGTAGTCTGGCTGGAGATAGAAAGGGGCTGAGGTTTATCTAAACTAGGATTGGAATGAAGTAGGGAGTTGGCCTCTCCAATTGTTCTGGAAGGTACATCAAGGAAGTCAATGAACATAAAGACTGGGTAACAAAGAAACTCTCTCTCTCTCTCTCTCAGCTGCCATATTCAGAAGGGTTATGCTGTCTGGTTATACCTTTCCATCCAAGGACCATTGCCAGACCACGATGAACCAGAGGCCATTCAACATACTGTGGTGAGTCGTGCTTTAGCAACGTTTTTGCTTAGTTTTATTTTATGTGTATGTAACTATTAATTGACACTTTATTTTTGTTTAAATAGTTATGAGGAGTGCTTACGTTAAGGAATTTGAAGGTGGTGTATGTTATGTAAACGTATGGGTAGTGATTCAGGTGAAGCTGTGCATTGGTAGGTTGGGGCGCAACACAACTTGCTTGACCCTGAATGGGAGGAGGCATCCTAGAGCTAGGTACCGAGCTATGGAGAAGGAAAAAAATGAGAGTGATCGTTCCTGAGAAGGAAGATGTTCAAGGAGGTATTCTCTGACAAGGTCAGGACATGAAGCATTGGCACCTAAAAAGGGAGATGTCCTGAGGGAAGTCTAATGATCTACTAAATGATTGTAGACAAGAATGGAGAGAGTCCTGCAGGGAAACTTTGCACAGAGGCATGAGGGTCCAAAGTGTAGTAGCATCCAAATGGGAGCGAAGGGTCATAATGGAGCTGCTTACACAGAGGGAGGTGGTGCTCCAGAACTGCAGCAATCATCAATGATGCAGTTTGAGTCCGTGGCAATGGCAAATGGTGCAGTGGTGTTGTGGCAGCCAGGACCAGTGCAGATCAAGTCACAGTGACCGGTGGAGGAGGCAGACTGGGGGCTGTGGGAAGCTGTTCTAAAAGGGGATCCAAAGAAACATTCAGACAATGGGGAATACATCGCACTGGATTTTAAAATGTTTATTTGCATATTTAGGACATTGTGGGATTTTATGGCTCTCCTTGTAATGAAGATGTATTAAATGACTTATTTATTTTGGGACATGGATTGTTTTGCACATTTGTAAATTTGCACATTAAGCTGTGTTAAAGACCATAAATATTGCACTTTTGCATTCATATCTTGTCTGACTTCTCAGTTGTTACTGGTCTATCCTTGGTCAACAAACTACTAGGTGCCATGATAAGGGTTAGTACCATGGACCGCTGGCATGGGGCATCACACATACCAAGACAGAAAGCCAACTGGTGGCTTAAGGAAGATGAACCGATTATTACCCAAGTCAAATCATTATTATTTGGCCAAAACTCACATTTGTACTCTTGCTTACTTATATTTTTGGTATACTAACTATAGTACATGAAAAAATGTGTAACTTTCTCTCCTACCTGTTGTGGTACTCTGTTTATTTGCCTGGGGTTGTAGATGTAAAACAAAAGGGGGGTGGAATTTAACTACAGTGACAAGGCTGGTTAGAGTAAACAATGGATAGGGTTTGAGGCATTCTGTTCAGGTCTGCGTAACAAAGAATATAAAGAGGAGAATTGGGTCACTTTATGACTCTACCACAACAAACCAGCTCCTTTAACTAAATTCAGACACAAGGTTACAAAACTCAAATAGGAATGAGGAGTTTATCCAGGATGTTTGGAAATTAGTAATATAACAATATTTGATTCTGTTTTAATATCTTACATTAGCACCTCAAAGAATAAAAATCATATAGAGGTTATCAATGGATTTAAAATTCATCATTAAAACTACTCCAAATCCACCTCCTCATCAAGTACTGCAGGATTTAAGGATAAAGGTAAAGCTATAAACCAAGTCTCCTACTAAGGATATGATGTTATCTCTAAGACAGGTTTCACTAAGGAAACAAATATCAGAGTCAGTACTTACAAGTACTGCAGGTGAAAGATCTAAATCTAAAGGTCTAATTATGATTTCCATATACACTGGCTGAAAATTTCAAATATGCCTGCTTTTCAATTACTAACACAAAGTAATCTTCCTCCTTTGCATTCATTAATTATAGTTAAAAGGCAGATCAAAACTAAAAGTAGAAAATTAATGTAAGATCAAAGAACTGCATCACAGTTTGGGATCTAAAAATGTATCTGGTTTTTTTTTTTGCCTTACATTAATATGGTGAAAAATATCTCTTCCAATAAAGGTGGAGACTTAATTCTATGATAATAACCAAAGCTTCTTAATGAAACTATGGTTATAGGTTCACTGCGGTTCTCTAATCAACCATTTAAGGAGTGCAGCCTATTATTGTGATGATTTTGTGGATATTTGAAATTAATAAGGAGAGAGAAATGTCATGATTTCAAGAGATTGTGGAATTCCAGAATGTAAAAAAAGTAAAATGTCTCCTTGAATTCTACAAAGCAGGTATTTTAGGAAGTGCCAACAATGCTACCCGTGTACCAGGGCACATATAGCAAACTAAAGAAGGCTGGGAAGAAGTTTGCAAGAACTGGTCACCAACTGACAGCTAATAATTCCTTCTCCTCAGAGGTGAAATGCATTCTCTAGAGGTTTGATAGGAGACAAGAAAACATTCTGGCAGCAAGAGGACATACTGTATGCTCTCAAGTGTGAAAATAATGAGTTTGTTCATGGTTGTAGGAATAAGATGGTAGAAGAGCTCTAACCTGGTGTCGATGTAGCATAAGTAACGCCCCATCTAAACCTGCAGATGACTCCAGGCTCTGTTGCGAATCTGTGTTTGCAGATTGAGTTTAAAGTCACCTTACAGCAGAATCCTCTTTCAGGTCAGAGTTTGGAGGTGAGTTGAGGTAAGAGAACAACTGACAGTGATTAGAGCAGTCAGAGAATATGGAGAAAGCAGAAAGTCTTGTAGTTCTTGAGGCACTCTAGTTTTGTTCCACGGGTAAATGGACTATACACCCTACATGATAGACAGAACCCAAACGCTGTGTCATTAGATATACTGAGACAGGGTGGGCTATTGATTGATTTGATACTTTGGATTATTCTTTTTCTAATTCCTACTTTGTGTATCTTTATTTAACACTACAATTATTTTCGATAAAAATTTGGACTATACCTCTTTTTATTTCAGGTCATTGTGGCTTGCAGAGGTTCTGCATTCATTGTGCTCTATCTATCTGTCTGGCGTTATAATTATTCATGCACATGCTTTTCATATTTTTTTTTGGTTTATTTGCACATATTAGATTATTCATTTGTCAGTAATCTCAACAGCACATGTGTTTTACTATTGATTTACTGTTACAACTATAAAAAGGAAATTTGTGCCCAGTACAAAAATGACTTGAGAAATATGTTGTCTGCTACGTTTTCTCAGAAATTTCAAAGCACACTTGAGCAAATACTGTAGCTGAACCTTCAGAAACCAACTCATGACAAGCCGCATTAGTGTGTAAAAGTAATTTCAGTGGAATAAATGTGTTTTGCTATTTAATGTACAGTGAAGTGTACCTACACTGCATTAAGCATGGAGATTTAACACTTGTTTTCTGTGTCATATTCCTGATCCCCCTGGGCCAATGTTTTAGCTGCCTGCAAACATAAAATTAGCAATACATGTGTTTTATTGAATTCTCATTCATCTGTACAGCGTTTATAAAAAGTTGCCTTTAGAGAGCAGATTTAGATTTTATATTAGGCTGATTATGTAAATAAGTATGAAACAAATAATGCATCTTCAAATCTGATTGTCCCTTTTAAAGATATTATTGAGCTCTCCTCTTTCAACTGCAGCATATCATATAAATGTAGCCAAAGTCGCTTTTACAGATGAATTTTCCTTTGCGCTTATAGCCCATAAAATTTGTTTTGTTTTAATGTAACATCCACATTATCATTCTGTACAGAATTAATTTCTACCATAAGTAGTGCCCCATTAAATATGTGTTAAAGTGCTATGCTAGGTTTCTTCACTTTATTTTCTTTGGATTTAGAGAAATACACGTAAACAAATTTCAGACATCCACACCTGGGGCAAGAATTTTCCAATTTGTTCGTTAAAGCTTGCCAGTTAAATATTACCAGCTAAATGAAGTAAGGGTACATCTTTTGTGGGATCTTTGCTTTCAGCTGTGTGCATGCCTATACTGGTGGCAGGCTAAAGAAGCAAATGATGTGAAAGGACTGTTGTTAATAAATATAGACGATGTACCAAACCAATTAGAAAAGGTGTTAAGAGTCAGCCTGATCTGCCAGACAATCCATAGCTGCACCTAAAATAAAGATGGGTTTATCTGTTGTGGTCTATAGCCGGCTTGTCATCACGGCCAATACCCCCAGGCCGCCAGATGTAGCTCTCCCTGCAGCATGGAGGTGCTCCGGGAATCATGGACTATGGAGTTTTCCCTTACAAACCTGCTGGATACCCCAGGGGCCAACAGAGGACGCTGCAGGGAGGAATAGAGAGTCATATGTGCCCTATAACCCAGAGCGACAGCAGAAGTGAAGTACTTCCGGGATGAAGAAAGGGACTTTTTATCTGACCCGGAAGTGATAAGGATCACATGAACTGGGGATTGGAACACTGCCAGGTCAGGGACTATAAAAAAACTGTGACAGTTCCCAGACGGAGAGCTGAGCTGGGTGGTAGGAGGGCAACGCATCTGGGAGTGGTGGATTGTATTATTGAGTATTATTGTGTATTTGAATGAGTATTGTGGAGGAGAGGGTGCTTTGTGCACTGTGCTGTGTAAATAAAGTCAACATTTGGACTTTTATCTGGCGTCTGGAGTCTTGGACAGGGGTTCAAGGGAGTGATAGCGCCCCCTATCTGTCACACTGTATAAGTTTACTTCTATATTGATCCCCATGCCCCTTGTTAATAGAACTAGGATCTGCTGCCCTCTTTTATGATCATTCACAAATCAGTATGCCTAATTATCTACTAATCCAAGGAACCAATCATAAGAATTGCACTAACAAACCTACCAAGGTTTATATTTTGTGGGAACAGTTACTTTTCATTTTCTGAAACTAATGTAAACTACAACCGAAAATAATACCAAAAAAGCTGAAATTTACAAAAAACAAGAGTGCTTCTGATACAGAATAATTGAGCCAATGAGCGATGATTGAAAAGGAGCACACAAAGTACATAATAAATTGATGGACAAACCAATTTCTTGCACTGCTTCAGACCTACTTGAGCAGGACTTGCACCCCTGTGTACTAAATGGCCTGGTTTACTAGCTTACTTGACTTAATGGAATATTCCACTGAAAAAAAGATTTTTTTTTTTAATATATTTTACTTACTCAAAGTACAGTAGTATAGAGTGGTGTTTTCGTGGGAAAAGGACATACCAATGTTTGTGATAGAACAGGTCTCAAGGGCAACCAGTGCTAGATAATGATATATGATTTAAAACATCCAAGAAAGAAATCTCTCGTTACTGGTGTTGCCTAATCCACATGTTAAGTCATCCAGTCATATACGTTGTACTCAACGTGTAAAATGCATGTAGTTTTTGCTAAAATATTGTTAAATAAATAACTTCCGAAATGAAAGTAGTCCACAAAAAGCTAGCCTTATCCCATGGGGTAGCAGTTCTGAATTGAAGACCCACCTCTCTCCTCATTCATTGGTCTGAGTCCTGTTTTCAATTCAAAGGTACAACCCCCATGTGAAAAGGCTTCCTGTTTCTGGACTACTTTCACTTCCCAGAGTTATTTATTTAACAATATTTTAGCAAATAATACTTGTATTTTGCATTTTGACTTGATGTGTGGATTATGCAAAATGAGTAATGTGGGAATTTCTCATCAACATTTTTGAGATTTTTTGCTGTTGTTCAGCACTAGCCACCTTTGGGTTCTGTTCAATCAGAAACTTTGTTATGTCCTTTCTCAGTGAAAACATGAGATTAGAATTTTTTCTCGACCACCACTACAAACTACATGGGGTGAGTAAAATATAAAAAAAAGACCAGTTTTGAGTGGAGTATTCTTTTAAAACACCACCTATGCACTCCCTTACTCAATTTCAGTTGCTGTCTCTCATTGTCTAGAACCTGGACTCTTTTTCTCCAGCCATTTAAACATTTGCTCCCCCTTAATTCCCTTTTCATCACTTAATATACTAATGGCAGAAAGCAGTCTTTAGACCCCATCCTACAGTTACTTCCGGATCAAACCCAGGTCAGAACAATCTGGGAAAGAGATTGTCCCTACTCCAATAAAGAATTAAAAGGCTTTCTTCATATCATACAACAGGGGCCCATCTACTGCAATCATCCAGTCTTCTGACATTTCTTTTAAACCAGCGTTCCTACATTTGGACCATGTTTCTCTGAAAGAAGCTGTACTTCCTGCTGGTGGGGCTTGTGACGATGTGGGTTCAGGCTCCACACTCTCCCTTTGATATTGGAAGCACATGAACCCAACACCGTCGATAATGTTGCCGAGTGAGCTAGTCAATGGAGGCAAATTAAGCATCTGAGCAAGGGGAAGGTAAAAAGTGCAAAAGTGCTTTTATTTAAAAGCAGTCAACAAAACAAAAACAGTGTTCATAAATAGTGCAGTACTCCAATAAATAAATAAATAATCCATTAAATGAACACGTGGAGGTTAAAACAACAATAAAAAGAAAAAAAACACATCCTTAAAAATCGGAGGTTAAAATCTTCTCTTGGAAGCAGTTTTAAAACCAACAACAAACAAATCCGGTGCTCTTCTGTTAGCGTCTCACCTGCTAGTCCCGATTGGGCATCGCAGCAGGCAAGACGCTCTCTGCAGCTGCCCTCCTGAAACACACGCACGAGACTGGAGACCTCCCGATCCCTGGCTTCGGTATGGCACTCATCCCAGTCCCGGAGAACTTGGTTTCCCACAACGGCCAGGTCGCTCACGTTGGGGATTCCCACCACCAAGTCTCCCGACTTCCGCTGCCTTTCAATGGCCTCTCCGCGGCCAGTCGCCTTCCCTGGTCACTCCCGCTACCTGATCGCTCAGCGGGAGCGACATCAACACAAACGTCTGGGTGTCGGCCTAACACCCAGCTTCCATGCAGCTGTCCACGGCTCGATCGGCGCTCACCACACTCACGCACCGTCTGCTTCCTCTCTTGCTCCCGGTAACCTCCGTCCTCTCCTTTCCTTCTTTCTCTCTCCATTTCTTTTTCCCTCCGAACGTTTCTTTCTTCCCCTTTAAAACCGACTCGCGCTTCTTTTTAAAATGACGAGGGCCACAGCAGCTGCAGCATTAGCCATGGGACAATCATGAATGTGGGCAGTTCCTCACCTGTGCACTAGGTGAGAAACGCCCACACCCTACGGATCGTCCCGCGGCTCACTATATAACGCCCCTCGCTAAACCGCGAGCACATTGATTATTTATTTAAAAATGGCCTTTACTCAACGAGCTGTGGACCCATATCACCACATTCCACCCCCCATAAAACTCCAGTTGCATGGGAAGGCTCCACACCACTGCCAACCCAATGCAACTGGAGCTCAGGTCCACAGCTCGGCCACTCTACACTGCACTAAAACCAATAAAAGCACTAAAACTCCTCCACAATAAAACAAACCAACCCAAGCCCCCTTCATAAAACAGGACATTAAAAGAATAAGAACCTTAAAAGACAATTAAAAACGACAGCAATAAATAAATGTACTTAAAAAGCTCAGTCTCTTAAAAATGTCCTCCTCCGGCTTGGGTACGTGGGTCCTTCAAAGTCAGTTACCAATCCCGCTTGCTGCTCTGTCTCCTCTTCTGGCCTCCACTGCTAGCTCATCCCACCGCTGCCACCAAATGTGACGATGTGGGTTCAGGCTCCACACTCTCCCTTTGATATTGGAAGCACATGAACCCAACACCGTCGATAATGTTGCCGAGTGAGCTAGTCAATGGAGGCAAATTAAGCATCTGAGCAAGGGGAAGGTAAAAAGTGCAAAAGTGCTTTTATTTAAAAGCAGTCAACAAAACAAAAACAGTGTTCATAAATAGTGCAGTACTCCAATAAATAAATAAATAATCCATTAAATGAACACGTGGAGGTTAAAACAACAATAAAAAGAAAAAAAACACATCCTTAAAAATCGGAGGTTAAAATCTTCTCTTGGAAGCAGTTTTAAAACCAACAACAAACAAATCCGGTGCTCTTCTGTTAGCGTCTCACCTGCTAGTCCCGATTGGGCATCGCAGCAGGCAAGACGCTCTCTGCAGCTGCCCTCCTGAAACACACGCACGAGACTGGAGACCTCCTGATCCCTGGCTTCGGTATGGCACTCATCCCAGTCCCGGAGAACTTGGTTTCCCACAACGGCCAGGTCGCTCACGTTGGGGATTCCCACCACCAAGTCTCCCGACTTCCGCTGCCTTTCAATGGCCTCTCCGCGGCCAGTCGCCTTCCCTGGTCACTCCCGCTACCTGATCGCTCAGCGGGAGCGACATCAACACAAACGTCTGGGTGTCGGCCTAACACCCAGCTTCCATGCAGCTGTCCACGAGCGCTCGGTCGCGCGCTCACCACACTCACGCACCGTCTGCTTCCTCTCTTGCTCCCGGTAACCTCCGTCCTCTCCTTTCCTTCTTTCTCTCTCCATTTCTTTTTCCCTCCGAACGTTTCTTTCTTCCCCTTTAAAACCGACTCGCGCTTCTTTTTAAAATGACGAGGGCCACAGCAGCTGCAGCATTAGCCACGGGACAATCATGAATGTGGGCAGTTCCTCACCTGTGCACTAGGTGAGAAACGCCCACACCCTACGGATCGTCCGCGCTCACTATAACGTCCCTCGCTAAGCGCGAGCACATTGATTATTTATTTAAAAATGGCCTTTACTCAACGAGCTGTGGACCCATATCACCACAGGGCTCCTTATTTTACAGTGACATAATGACCTATATTGTGCTTGCCAACATATGTACCCATCTGTCTTCTTAGGACTTGCAGAGATTAGTTCTTATCCCATTGCAATGTTTCCTGCCAGATAAATGGTGTGATAAAGGCGATATATAGCGCCCGACCCGGCACAGACTGACGTAGAAGCACGTGTAAAATCAACAGTCCTTTTATTTTTCTTCAGTCGTGGGGCACATCTTCCCCGTGTCCCACAGGCCCAGCACAGTCCCAAAAACACTAACCACAAAGGCAACAACTCTTCCCCTTGCACCACCACTCCTCTCAGGCAACCTCGTCCTCTTCCTCCCGATTCTGGCCCTTGAGTGGTGGAGGCTGGCCCGTTTTATAGCCCACCCAGAAGTGTTCCAGGTGTTTGACCACCTGGTCCCAATTGCACCTCCGGGTGGGGCTGATGACTCATCCAGCCGGGTTCTCGAGACTCGGCAGCACCCCCTAGCGGCCATCCCAGCTCCCAACCAGGCTGTGGAAGACTCCACCTCCCACGGAGCCAGGTGGGAGGCTAGGGAATCATCGTCGGCCCAGGAGGCTGCCACCAAGCGTCCCAGGGGAGGTATTGAGCTGTCCAAAGTTGCTCCCCCGGAACATGCATAGCAGGGGCTTCCCGGCCAGGCATGGAACCCAGCTGTCCATCACAATGGACATCATTTATTCCACTTTAGATTTTTCAGGAGTCGAAGCCTGACCTGAGAACAAAATACACTCATACCTCCTCTTATTTGCTCCAAGCTTGTTCTATGAGTGTTCAGTGTGATTTATTTTTATATAATTACCAATAAATTAGTAGCAGCTTTATCCCACCATGTTAAAATGCATTTCTGTAAAAATATATCAAATGTAAAAAATATTATTCTCCTTACCTTCATTGAAAAAGGCCAAATCATTTGGTTTATTGTATGTCTTTTCATATATTTCTAAGGCAGCACTTATTTCACATGCTGCCCAATAGCTATTTGGGGAGTTGTTTTTCTCTGCAGTCCACAAATGCCTACAAGCAGGTACTTTTTGATGGCACCAGTACTCTCCTGATGTTTTTTTTCTGTTCTAGAAATGGATGCTGTCACTTGGTACCCTCTCCTGAAGCAATATGTGTCACTTTCTTCAGGCTCATTTTCAAGTAATAGGAGCCACAACTCAATGCCCCTTAGGAGAACAGCTTGATCTGATGAATTAAACTGACCTGCAAAGCATTTTGACTGCATCTGCTCTGACATATGTCCAGTAGAAAATACAGAAGGAAGAAAGAAGGGAAAAAAAGTTTTGCCAAAAATTATTTGTACTAGTAGATTTTAGCTGGCCTGATATTTGAATTACATTGTGAAGACGTTTGGCTCCTGTTTTTTACATGACCTAGAACTGAGATGGCATGGTTAGTATTGTTGCCTTATGGCTACAGGGACGTGGCTTTGATTCAATGCCCTGTTAGTTTCTGAGTGGTGTCTGCACATTCTCTCTGGGCTGGAATAGAGATTACCCCAGATGCTCCAGTTTTTCCCCAACATTAGTTGAATTGAGCAATTGTATAGCAAGGGTGAATGTGCCATGTGATGGCCATGCAAGATGTATTCCTGCCTTGTACCTGACTCAGCTAGGATGCCTCCACGCCACGCTGAATTGGATAAGGCCATCTGAGAAAACAGCCAAAAAACAAATAAACTAGAATGTTAATCCATCCATCGTCCAACCTGCTATATCCCAACTACAGGGTCACGGGGGTCTGCTGGAGCCAATCCCAGCCAACACAGGGTGCAATGCAGGAAACAAACCTTAGGCAGGGCGCCAGCCCACCGCAGTAAAATGTTTATATTTTGGGAAAAAATATCATTAGGTTTAGCAACTATGTTATGTACCATTGAGTACAATAAAGAGTACTCATTTTATTTTTCTGGTAAAGAGATCCAGTAAAAATTTTTATAAATTTTCAAAAAGCATAGCTTTTTTTTTTAAAATACATCCATCCATCCATCCATTTTCTAACCCGCTGAATCCGAATACAGGATCACGTGGGTCTGCTGGAGCCAATCCCAGCCAACACAGGGCACAAGGCAGGAAACAATCCTGGGCAGGGTGCCAACCCACCGCAGGACACACACAAACACCAAGCACACAATCTTGATGTTGTGGGTAATATATGAATGTCTGATTTGTTTTCATTTCTGTTCTCTTTCTTTTTTAATTTAATTTCTCAGGTTTCTTAGATGATCTTTTAATATAAGCAGAGAGTTATTACCCAAATCCAGGTCAACAGCATTTATTCTTAAGGACTCTGGAAGAGAAGATATTATTTCAAGGGCTAATAAAGCACAACCAATTTGCACCGAGTCACTATTAGTGAACAAAATAAGGCAGCAAGTCTAAACGTAACCATACATTATACAATATCAGCTTCGTAAAGAACAGCAAAACAACACATTTAAAAGCGATATTGCATTGCACTCTGTTTCCATGAGTCTGTACCCTTAGGAGAACGCTTGATTCCGCTATATTTACTGCAATAATCAACCAGTATCTTTGACATTTTTAGGTTACTTTTTAATCAACTCAGTGTTAAGAAAGGAAAAATTCAGAGGTCTCAAGTTAAAGTCAGCATTTGACTAATAATACTTGCGTGTCATGATGCTGGAAAGTGGAAGCATGCTGCATGTGGGTCAGACATGGATGTAAGAATTTCACAGTACTTTGTACATGTCACAATGAAATTGAACTAGGTAAGTCATAAAAAAAATGTGTTTATCCTTATGAGAGTGTTTATTTTAGGTGCTAGTAAAATATAAACAAGAAAAGGATGTAAAGACGTGAGGACTCACAATGAGGAAAATCCATTTTAAAACTTGATTTTGGATGAAAGAAAGGTCTCTGTAAATTAGTGGTGGGATTCTTTAAACTTGTCACTCTTCTAAAGTGTCAGCCTGCTCCTTGTTCTGCACTGGACTACAGACTAATCTGATGTGCTACAGGAACCCGTTTTGAAAAAGTATGGGTGGGTAAAGCCATGTCAGGGCAGTCATAGTTGTTGTTCTAGTTTGGCAACATTTTGCCAAGAGCTATGTCAAGATTCTGGCTTGAGGCAAAAAGCCGTGTGTGTCCTTTATTTCAGTCCCTGTAAGGGTAACAGAAAGATTATATTCACAACACCCTACAAAACTAGTTACATGCATAATAAAACCACACTGTCAGGAATGTCTCAAAGGTATGCATTTTATTTCTTTGATTTTTCTAAAAACAGCATGTAAGCACCGGAGCCTGCAGAGCAGATGCTGTCATGGCTACTTGTGGGCTAAGGTATCAGCTTGCCTCATTCTTTTAATGTGCTCCTGATCTGTTGATCTCTTTCAGCATTCAAAATGGATTCTTATCTTTCCTGAATGCTGGACTATTTTTATAAATAATTATCATTGTGGGTTCTGATATTGGCTTGCTAGTGCTCCACCCAGAGATGATTTCATTAGATGCAAGTCTAACCGTATGGAAAGACAAAAGTTATGAAAACGCTTTATGAGAAGTACAAAGAGACTTGTGCCTGAAGGCAAACATACAGCACCATAGCACAGTGCCTGCGATGCTCGTCAGTCTCAGATATTAATTCAGAATGCTGCACGGCTGAATCGCAATCACTGACTACATTTTCTTTTCAATTATAAGCTCACAACAATAGTATAACCAAAAATGTTATAAAGAATCAACATTTGACTAAAATATTGGAAGTAATTTTCTCCGTGAGTCATGCATTAAAATCTAAATAATTTAACAATGTAAAATAAGTAAAACACGTGATGTAAACATTGAATTTTTTACTACCTGAATGATACCACATACTTCTCTAAACTTGGATTAAAAAGTAATCCATCAAATGAATCAAAAGTGCACCCAACTGCAGCAGCTTGGTATCATGCTGGAAAAAGGAAAACTTGAAGGTGCTTATTAAAAAGATGTCCTTTCTACTGCCGTTCTGCAGGATGGCGCATGAGAAAACAGCCCCATTCATGTTAGAAGTCCAATCCTGGTATTAGAAACCACAAAGGTACAATTGGTGGGATGTCCTCATGCCTGCCTTTTGGTTTCATTTTGTTAATTCTGTTATCTGTGTGCATGCTCGGGAGGGGACATGCCATAACAACCTGTTTCAGTTGTGGAGCCGTACGTTAGTGTGTACTCCTTCAAGTTGATACAAAAAAGATTTGTGGAACAATATCCCATAGTGAGAGCTTCTGAGACATGCACAATTCAGCATGTAGTGAAAAAGTGAGATTCTGTGAGCAGTGCACCAAAACCAAAAATTCCTCTTGTCTGTTGCATTGAGGTCGACACTGACATTACAGATCACGCAGAAAGAAGTCCTTGTAAGTCGACAGGGTGACAGTCACAGCTTACAGGTGTTTTACAAAGGTCATGTTTGCATGTACTCCATGACGTGATGCTACATTTTTGTCCGCCATCTCATAATATGCATACGTTATTACCTCCCTAAAAACAATCATTAACATAATTGACTGGTATCTGGCCACTGCTAAGTTCACTTTATTGTTTTAGGTTAATTTGTGTATGAAACTATATGTGTGGACTAACATATGTTTATTACTTATTTATTAATTGTAGTATCATTCATTACATTGATGTAATATAACCTAATACAACATTAAATAGTATAGCATTCTCTACTCTGCCTAATCCATCTCAGGATCACAAAAGTTTAGAACCTGTCCTGGCACCATTGAGTGCTCATACCAAAAACCAATCCTGGACGGAGGACCATTCCATTGCAGGTCCCACTTAGTCACACAACCACACACACACATGGCCAAACTGGAATTGCAAGTTAGCATAACAGGGTCATCTCTGGGGATGTGGTAAGAAAATCCAAGCTAACATAAGGAAAACATGTCAACTGTAAACTCATAATTCATCAACTGAGTGGATGATTTAACCCCTAGATTCTATACTCACAGAGAATGGCAGTAGTTGCACCACCACACTAATACTGACCTACAATTTAACATTTTTTAGGTGACTTACGAAATCAACAAAAATGGTACAGTCTGTGTTTAACAATAAGCAAATTCTTCCAGAAAAAGGTTGGAATCCTATAGCCCCACGGCTGACATGATAATTACAAATTATCTGTCTGTCGCAAAGAATATACATTTTAAACAATAAATAAATGTTGGGTTAAAAGTTATTTTCACTTGTGTGATCAAGAGGCAAACACAATCTTAGTATTTCTAATATATATATATATATAAAGAACAACATATAATTGCTTCGACAAACAAAGATAGACCCAAAATCCCTGCTGGCAGCAGTGTGATAGGGTAGGTGTTTACTCATCCATGGCAGTCATTAGTGACTGCCTCCAAGCCATTATAGTGACGTAGCTGTGAAGGTCTGTAGCGACCTGCCCACCGCTTCACTGAAAGTGACAGCTTCTTCAGTGTAGAAATAGAAAGATTTCGATTAACTTCTGCATGTGTGGGAGGGCTGACATGCAAATGGCTACATCAGAAAGCTCAAGAGTAGGATCACCTCTAATAATCCCTCATCAAGGTCTTTCTGAAAAGAGACGGGAAATCATTTTAGGATACCATGCATTTTCCTTTTAGTACAGGATGTGCAAATGTGCGGCAGCATGCTTAGCTCTCCCAGGAACTGCTCAGTCACATCAAAAAGAAAATGACATGCTTTACCTCAGCAGTGCCTGAATTCAAATAAATGTGCATCTTTTATATACAGAATGTGGAGACATGATGAAGGTTTAAGTTAGGGTTTTCTGCAGCTGTAGTTCATTTAATTGATATTTATCAGATTTGTGTTTCAATTAAAAGCTGAGTCTCTGCAGGAAATCTCTGCTGTGTAGTTCTCTGACCTCACTCTGCTCAATCTGGAGATAGTGACCTGAGTTTCACAAGAGTGATTTAAAGCTCCACATTTGCGATGCCCCCCCAAATACGTCCATCAACACACACCCAGACTACATGTGCAGCAGGTTATTAAAAAGCAGGAACAGAAAAGTGTTGGCTTAAAATAAATACAAGACTTTGTGGAACATACACCAAAGCAAAAGTGTTACTTTTAGATGAGTGATATTGAAGACTACTTCAAACATTTAACATTAGTCAACACATCTGACCAGTTTCTAATGAAAACCTGATAGCACACTTCACTGACAGGTTACAAATTCATTGAAGTTTTCTTTTTTTATTTTTATTTAAGGGACAATTTAATCATGCTGTTGACTATTGCTGTAAATAAAACGGACTCTGCAAAATCTCTAGTGTCAGATCAACTCAGCTGGAATTAAATTAAGTCTTCACGGTGTCTGAATAGTCCAAATCTATTCTAATAGAGCTGTTTTCTTACTGACAGCTTTCTTCCTTGCTTTTTCACTGTGGCTGCTGAATCTGTAAACAAATACTAGTAGCAGTTATTTTTTTAACGACTGTTGATCAAATTCAAATTGGTGCAAAACTGGTCTCAGAGACTTTGGTACCTGATGTAGGCTAAATAAATCTAAGAAAACTCTAATTAAAAACAGGACACGGAATACCAAGTACATGTATTACAGTATTTGAGTTCAAGTACGTCTGTCTCTTCACACTCAAAAAACACAAAATT
Organism: Polypterus senegalus; assembly: GCF_016835505.1. Classification (NCBI taxonomy): domain Eukaryota; kingdom Metazoa; phylum Chordata; class Cladistia; order Polypteriformes; family Polypteridae; genus Polypterus; species Polypterus senegalus. The sequence continues at coordinate 67,168,268 of NC_053162.1, read as the reverse complement.
TAAATTAAATGCAACATTTATTCTCCTTGTAGCTCATTTTTTCAATACTAAGTTTTTAATAATAAATGTCTAGCTGTACCCCTATAGTGGGGAAGATGAAAGCTGAAAAGGCAAATGAACGCCAGGGTCAGGGGATGAACCCAAAAATCAAAGTTGAAAAACAACGACTGAGAGATTTGATCGCTAAAGCCCAATAAGACTTCCAGAAATCATAGTTAAGAAGTACAAAAAAACATCCTAACTGCCTCAATTGTAATTTGCAATACTAAAGATACTAAGATTTTTAATAAATACCCAGCAACTTGGACATGAATGGACAGAATGCCAAGATCATATGTACAGTGGCCTGATGACATCATGCTTTGCATCTTCCAACTACCACATGGGAGCAATAGGCATTGTTGCCCTAAACAATAAATGCAAAATGGCCGGCCAGACAATAATTGATACAGGCTTGTGTTTAAAGCTCAGAATCACTACACTCCCATTTTTTCTTCCACCTTTAAGCCTGGTTTATACTTGATGTATCTGCACAGGTTACAAGGGCCAAAAGGCAAAAATGACATCAGATGGTTTTTCAGCATTTGCTGCACACAGCATTTTTCCTCACATTGAGGGGTTTCGAATATGGCACCGTAGATCCAAAATGGCGAATATTTAGAAGACACAGTTGGCAGAAGTGAGGAGATATACAGTAGGTACCTGTATGATTCTTCTTTTCAAGGTGTTAGATGATGGCAAATTCATGAAATGAAATTGCAGATAGTTATGGACAAAACAGAGCAGTACAGTATATAAGAAAACATGAACACTCATCCTTCTCCTTTTTTTCCTCTTTAAAGCCAGTAATAACAGGCACATCTCTTCTTTGATCAGTAGATTCATCGAGCATAGGTATTTTTTCACTGAATAATCATGTAAACAATTCACAATTCACTAAAAAAAGTCAGTATTAGGACCTTATTGTGGGTACCTTTAGTCTCGATGTTAATTAGTGTTCTTCATTTTGACGATTGTTCTGTCTTGCTTTTCCTGGTATTTGTTATCCTTGCTTCTCCAATGACTCTGTATTTAGATAGATAGATAGATAGATAGATAGATAGATAGATAGATACTTTATTAATCCCAAGGGGAAATTCACATTTAGACCTACGTCATTTTGTTTCTCTTATCCTCTTGTTCTTTCTTTTATATCTAGAAGCTCTGTCTCAATTCAAATATCCATAGTACTGTCATTTTGCGTGTCTGCGTTTCCATGGACCCTGCCATTTTGTGTGTCTGAATGCTGTGTTTCTTTGTGTTTTTAGGCACATGGTGTATATGACCCATGACATCAGGGTAGTCCTGATGTATGAAAGGACTGCATTCTTTCAGCTGCACTCAAACTAATGTATTAAAGGAGCAGTATCACATTACAGGAGCAAATCATTCACTTAGGAAAAACTTCCGCCTCTGTCTTAAGTAGGTACCATACTACATGATTTTTCCTGTGATTTTCAGTTGTGACCTTCGTTTACATAATCTTAAGAAAATCACAGTGAGCTGCAGGCAAGAAGAGCACCCGTTGTTTTCATTTGTGCAGTGCAACACTGCCAGCAGTTAGCCTTAGAGCTCTTTAACAACCCTTACAACTCTCTCTGACTCAATTTGACAGAACTGGTTTGATTTTCTAATAGTGAGTAATAAGTTTTAGGGGTGGGCTCTTGGGTGTGCAAGATACAACAGCCAATGAGTACTCAACTGGAAGTGCAATGCATACGTTGTCCAAAAACTGGGAGGAAAATTGTTTTGATTGTGCAAATGGAAGAGTGACTAGTTGAACCTTGGAGCCACCACATGTGTGTTTGATGTTTTTTGTTTGTTCACTTTCATGCAGTGCTCCACATTTTATTCCAGTATGTTCTGCATTAATTGACTGCCAAAAAGAGGCAACCTTATGGTACTTTTCTAGGCATGACAGAATCAAACAATAGAAGGTAAAGAGTTAGGGTCCGGAACGGTGACCTGTTTAACGTCCAGAGGAAAAACAATGAAAAATAATTTGTTAAATTTCAAATTAAGCAACTCTGTTTTCAGCCATGGTTCAGCAGTTTCATGACAGTCAAGTCTGAACCTTTGGGTAGCTGGTTCCATACTGAATGCCAAATTCCGGTCAGGTTGTGGTTTATATGCTGTGACAGGGGGCGCTGTCATCCCCTTGAACCCTCAGACCAGATGCCATACACCAGATAAAAGTCCAAATAATAAATTTATTTGTATAATAAAGTGCACAAAGCACCTCCACTATTCTTTCAATAATCACAATAACAATAATAATAACACAATAATCAAATCCTCCACACCTCTCAGCAGCTCAGTCATCCTTCCTCTCAACTCGCCCCACTGCTGGGATCTCCCACAGTCCTTTTATAGCTTGTGACCTGGAAGCGTTTCTGTCTCTCAGTCCATGTGACTTTATAACACTTCTGGGTCGGGTGAAAACTCCTTTTTTTCTTCAACCCGGAAGTACACCAATTCTTCTGTCCCCGTGACTGGGACGTACTTCCAGACTACATGGAAAATACAAGTCTTTGGGCCTCCCTGCAGCGTCCTCTGGCGGCCCCCACGGTATCCAGCAGGGCTGTGAATAAAGACTCCAATGTCCATGATGCCCTGCTGGTATTCGGGGCACCTCCATACTGCAGGGAGGGCTCCATCTGGCGGCTTGGGGGTATTGGCTGGCAGAAGCTGCTGGCAATATTCCACAATGGCTATGTGGACAGAAGACAGTTGGTCATCAGTATTCTCCTAGAAATGATGTCTGAGATATTCTAGTGGGTGTTCCTCCATTCTAAGGATGGAAATAGAAGAGTAGTTAGCACACGTGCTGCATCCTCCATTTTCCCCCTGTGTTTCCCCAAGTGGGAACCCATGAGACACTCTTAAAACTTACTTGCTTGACAGGCACAATATCAGACTTGCACCATGATGAACATTTTTGAGAGAATTGTGTAGTCAGTCACCCCCTCCTGTGCCTAGTCATGTAATTTAACACCCCAGGGGGCACTGAGTTTCAGAAACTGTTAACTTTGACATGCTTTTTGACTAGAGGTTGTGTTGAGTCATGATATTTGAAACTGAGCCATGTAGTTTGAAACCGTCCTAACTTTGGTTTGATTACCATTTTGGCTTTCCCTTTTGAACTTGCTTATTGATCTAATGACTTGCGTTCTGGCCTTTTACTTTGTGGTTTGGCTTTTATTATTCTATTGGAAAGCCATAAGAATGTTTTTTATCAATCTTCCTTAACCTGGTATGGGCACAATAAAAAGAGACAGAGAGAGAAGTTAGTTCTTATTTTGTGCATCTGATTAATCTTCTTGATTAATACAAGTTATGAAACATGGAGGGCTTAAACCTATCCTGGCAGCATTGGCCACAAGGTAGGCTACAACCAGGACAGAGTGCAAGGTCATTAACATTGCTGTGGTTAGTTGTAATTATTGAAAAAAAATATAAAAATTGACACATTGACATGAAAAATAGAGGATTTTGAGTGCTACATCCATGGTTTCTTATTCACAAAACTTCCAAAATCAAAAGTAATTTTCAATTTAGTTTATCTTTCACTGGTGACAGGCTCTTGTGGGTTTACCCCTTCAAAACAGTAACAGAAAAGCACTTAAGCATGCTGCATCTACAACCAAAAGCACACATCAGTTTGATCAGTAATAGAATGGGGAACTTAAATTGTGGCAATAACACAACACAAATCCCATTCACAAGCGTTCAAACTAACAAAAAACTTGTTGCCATGCATTATATTCAAATCTAAGCAAAGTGTTAGATTTCATTCTCAGTTTTCAGCTAATTTTCTTGAACTTTTGCAGCACAGGCATATGTCCCAGCTTACGATTATAAGGACTGCTCACCACCCATAAATGCTCCACAGTGTTCAATACCTTTCTCAATGGGGTGACATTATTGAATTGATTTTACCTTTTCCTTAGGGATGGTCCAGTCAGGTGTTTTAAGGCCGATACCGATCACACATTTCATGTTACTTGATTGGCTGATTCCGATACTGATTCTGATTTTTTTTTTCTTTATCCCTTTAAATACTTTTTACACTAATCTCCTGCCTAACCAGACATATAGAAGTTTTATGCCCTATATTAAAGTGTATTTTTATGATTGAACTGTAGACCACATGTTTTAACTGTTCATTTTATTAATAAAATGAAATTATTTATCGTTCAGTGACCCTAAAATGCTAAAATAAATATAATCCTTAAAATACATACTTTAAACATAATAAAATATGTGCAAATTCATTTATCCATAATACAATTAGCATAAAAGAAAATAAAATGCTTCTCATAATTAGAAACTGTCATATTGTTTCATTTTTTTCTGTAATGTACCTATCTGAAACAAGGCGTAATTAAAAACAGTACTTTTCCCCATTTCTCTAAAAACAAATATATATTCTCTCACAATCAATTCCTTGAAATTGGCAATTAAACACTGCTTAAATGTAAATATACATGCACTTAAACATTTTAATCATTTTAAATCATTAAATGCACTGCTAACAGCTTTTTGTTACTGTTTTCTATGTTTATACAGGTGTGTTTTATTTCTTCTCTGTATTAACTAGAGGTTGAGTGCATGCGTTGATTACAGTGCATTGCCGCACCCACCACACGACAAACCAACTGGATTGGGACCCAAGTGCAGCCATGCAATGTGTCACACTTCAGCACCACACTGGAACAGTATGAGGTTTTTTACAGTGGCAGGAGTGCCAATCCTGCCACCAGCCCCCGAGTTTTCCCTGCAAGTTGGAGGACCTGCTTGAAGGGCTGGATGCAGATTAACATCATACCCAGGATTGAGCAATTGCATGGGCCCAACGAAGTAGAGTCACTTCTGGTGCTTACGGGATTTGAACTTGCAACCTTCATATTGCTGACGCAGATCCCTAGCCTCAGAGCTACCACTCCACCCCAAGTACACATCTGTAATTCTTTAGGTGTAATTATAAAATATGGAATACCATTTTAATTATGTAGTACTAGGGGGCTTTGCCCTCTTCTCCCTTCGCTCACCAACCCTCCCGGCCTGTGCTATGTGCCAGCCACATCGCATGTCTACTGCTCACATATGTGGATTTTACTTTCACCAAATAACAAATCTTTTAATTCTCATGGATATGCCTCTTCGTTGGGAAGAAACAGTACTTTTCCCAGATGGCAACACGAATTAGACGATTTACAACTCCCGTCTTAAAGTTTAAATCCGAACAATATATTTGATCTTTTTTCGCTATTCCGTTATTCCACTGAGTAATAATTTCAGTTTGTTTGCGCTAATGTGATCTTTACCATAATTTTTTCGGAGACTTTTGAATTTTAGTACTTTCATTATCTCTAACCTGCACTGCATGTGCATCGCGGCAATGTTTTTGAACCTCTTTATGATGTTCTACTTTGTCATCTGCTCTTTGTCATTTATTTCCAGCCCCGGGCGTGGTTAAATCTCTTGGTACAAGGTCTCGTCTCGCGGGACTTGAAAATATCTCTCTGAAAAAAATCACGTCTTCTCTCAGACTAAAAAGTCTTGTCTCGTCCCAGGATTTTTTTATATAATAGAGAGACTTGTTTCTTCACAAAACTTATGCTGTATGACACACAGCAACAAATAACAAACACAGTACAAATCTTAAAAAAAAAAGTCTATTGTTTACTAAGCAGCAACTTCAAATTTGTCTTTGTCTTTTCTTTTTCCAACTGAAAATGTAAGCTGCTGCAAGTTGAACGAGCACACTATCCAAACTCAAGTGGTGGCTGTTTTAATTTAAAGGATAAAATAAAGATGTGGATTCCTTAAAATAGCTTTTCTTGCAGTTTGTCTAGTAGCTCTGACTACTTTTTTTTCAGTTGATTACTCCACTTTCTTTAATGTAAAGACTAATATACCAATTGCCTGTCATTCACTAATAGAACAAGCTTCCAGTTGCTACTCTTTTTTACATTGTGGGAAGTTTTCTGCAAAAAAAAGCCCAAAGATACCTTGCTTAAAGGATAACTAATTTCCTGTAAAGCTTAGAAAAGTAGGGGCTGAAAAGATCATTTTTACTGATCACCAATCAAGTCTTTTTTTTTAGTTAAAATCGTTCGATTTCAATTGTTGGCCAATTGATTGGAGCAACTCTACTTTTGCTCACAAGCTTTTCCTGTTTGATCACTTGCTTATATTTCTTTTTAATGTTTTTTATTGAGTGGTTTTGTACTCTTTGAAACCCATTTGTTTTTAAAAATATCCTTGTAGGATTTTTTATATTATACCAGCAAGTGAAAGAACAAATATCAGGCTTTCTTTATGGAAAGAGAAATGGAAAAATAAAACCGCAGGAAAAGAGCTCTGTGTGAGTCAGTAAGTGCATTTCATAAGCAGCCAAAGGCAGTAATGAAGTGTGCTTAATTGGTGTGTTAAACTAATCAGATATCTTTAAATCCAATTGGATCTGGTTAGCACAGATGGGAATCAGTGAGCTCTAATTGAAGATCTGATGCTGAGCACCAACTGAACTGTCATGTGCTGTATTCTGAAGGTGGGCTTAGTCAATTTTTACAGTTTATTTGACATACAAATGCATTTCTGGTAAAACATTAGAAGAGGGCCTTTAAGGGCTTGCTATAGTGCATCTGATAGTCACTTATTAGTATGCAGCACAAAGTAGGACTTTATTAAGGTAAGTGACTTAACAGATATCTACAGACTGTAGACAGCATTGACTGGCCTATTATACCCAATCATGTCTGAAACTAAGGCTGCACCATCTTTGGTTACGATGTTCACCCACCATTGACTCTCTCCCTCTCCTTAAATCTTACTCTGTCAGATCCTAAGCTTATCTGACCTTTTCAGCTATTATAGATGGTATAGCATTTTGACTAAAGCATTGTCAATTTCAACATTTTGGACTCTGTCCCAGTGTTTAACCTACCTTGGGTAATTTAACTTACTAGTGCTCAAGCTGCATGAGTTTGAAATCAATCATGACATGAGGCCTGATGGTGTTAATTCTGGCAAGCTGGTATTTTACCTTGGTATGGTAGAGCTAATATTTATTTCAGCTAAAGGCCTGGACAGCCTAAAACTGTGCTTTACACATTTCTTAAAAAAGCCAGAAAGATAAGATTCTTTGTAGAGAACTGCTATGTAGCATGGATATCTTAACATGTATGCCCCATATGTAGAGCAACAGCAAAAACATAAGCTTCTCTCCTCATTTTAAAATAGCAATACTAATCAAGAAATATAATATCTCCCTAACATATCACAGATTCTGTAGCGCCTAGAGGGCAACTTCTTTTATACTCTTCAGCAAGTAGTCTCACTGAAGCCAGAAGTATAATGTATATGTCTGCCAGAAACCATGAGTGAATTTTGCATAAATATGGTGGGAACAATTAAACGACTCAGATTTAGAAACCAAGTCAACACCTCATGAAGGAGGTGCTCATAGTAGGGGCAGTGATTTTGAACTGCAAAGATCAGAGATGCCCTCATTAACCTGGTCCAACTGAGAGCAAGCTTTTTACGAAACTGTGTAGAGCTGAAAAGTCTCTTAAAAAATGTGACTCATCCTGTGGTACCCAACTAATGTACTATATAGCTGTTTTTCTGGTGTTGAGGTCTGGCCTTTAAACAAACTTTTGCTTCAAAATCTTAGCATGATGCATTGTTGGCAAAAAAATGTAAGTGAGGTATGCAGTTTTTACTCTGTGTTAGCTATTAAGAAAAGTATTGATCTTTGGAATCTTCAAAATTCTAATGTTTTGGATAATGAATGGTTTGTCCATCAAGTCTTGTTTTTGATCACTGTACTTGCTAACTATTCTTGTGTAGCCAGACATGTATAATAAATAAATAGTGGCAAAATCCTGTGCTGCAAACGCTACACCCACCCCCAACTTCTCCAATCTGTGTATTTTAAACCGACCACTGGGGTTCAGGGAGAGAGCAAAAGATATTGATGAATTGTAATCTCATTTATCAGGAATTCAAGCTGACCATACATTAAGGTCATTCTCCAGAGGTCTGAAGCTCAAGGTGCCACGGCAATACCTCACCTATTACTAGGCTACAAATATTTGTACAATGAAATATTGTAAAATGAAAAATGTTCATGGAAATAGTTTGGGTTGGTTAGCCAAGTAAAAAATATTTTGCTCCAAATCCTCTCTGTATGTTTTGCTGAGTGATCTAGTGCGCAGGCAATTCATTTACGGGCAATGCAGTGGTTCACCATTTATTAAAGACATCAAATTGATGCATGACAAATTGTAAGGCAGTGAATCTCTTATCTGTTGCCTCTACACATGATAACCTCTTCTTAAAGCCTTCTTCCAACTATGCAGCATCCAGTCTGTGGAAGTCCATGATACCTAATTGGAGGACCATTAGGTGTCATGACATTGACAGATGTCTATATTGATAATGTATTTATGTCTCTTGAATAGTTATGTCCCTAATTGAATCTGACACACTATTTAATCTATATACAAATTAGAAAATTGATCAATCTACCCAATTTCCTTTATGTTCCGTTACACTTGCTAGTTTGGATGAGAATCCATATAGCATCTCCTCAGCATATCAACAGATTTTAAGGAATTTGCCTCTTGCAGATCGTAGGAAAAATGGGAAAAGGATCTTTCAAATAAAATTTTGGAAAAAGAATGGAATTCAACCTTTCTTAAATTACATTCTGGTTCTATTTTAGTACATGTTAAATATGCCAAAAGTAAACTAAAAATTGTCTATCGGTGTCTGTCTTGTCTAAAATGTAGCTAGGCCAAGGTCAACCTGTAAGTGATGTAATCATGTGACTGCATTGTGGGTATTTGGGAATGTTCTACAGTCAAACCATTTTGGGCAGAAATTTATATATTTATCTCTTAGAGACTTGGATCTACAATAATAGCAATATTTGGAGTAGCACTTTGCTATGATTAATTTGTTGTAATATCCTATACCACATGACTTGCGCTGGCTGATTCTGTTCAACAAGTAGAATCCCAATTTACCTTCTATAACTCACTGGGAAACTGATGTTCTATATAATCTCAAATTGGTGAAAATTAAGTTTTCTTTATTAATTCATAGATTTATTTTGGAATCTGGCCAAAAAATGATGTAATTATAAACTGATTCTGGGGTGAACCTTTCTATTAATTTTAAATGGGGCTTATTGTATAGCTCTCTGAGTCAGGTAAAGCTTAGGTGTTGTGTTCTGTTGTCTGTTGTACTCTATACATGTGAAATTAATGAGCCTATAAACTAATATTACTGAACTTTTTTTTTACTTTTTTGTGATTGTTTTTTATTTTCTACAATTGATCGCCTACTAAACCCAGGTAACTCAAAGGAATGCCTCCAAAGTTCTTCCAGTAAAACCTGTGAGGCTATCGCTGTATTTTTCAATCAAAAAATTAATGATATTAGAAATAACATAGTATATCCCTCCAACACTAAGGATCCTCCTAAACCCCAGCATCCTGTTATAAACAAATAAAACTCTTTCACTAGGATAGATTTACCTGATTTACAAAAAATAATCTCTCAATTAAAATCCTCCACCTGCGTTCTTGATCCAATACCAACAAGGTTTTTCAAAGAAGTATCAGGCGTGCTAATTGATAATGTTCTGGACATAGTAAATTCGTCATTAGATACGGGGGTCTTCCCAGACTGTCTTAAGACTGTTAAACCCCTTCTTAAGAAACATAATCTTGACCCCTCGGCTCTTGAAAATTTTAGACCCATCTCTAACCTGCCTTTCTTAAGTAAAGTTCTGGAGAAGGCAGCCATTATGCAGTTAAATGACCACCTAAATAAACCTGCTATTCTTGATAAATTTCAGTTGGGTTTTAGAACAAATCACAGCACAGAAACTGCACTCGTTAAAGTAGTAAATGATTTGTGAGTGAATGCAGACAGAGGCCATTTATCTGTTCTCATCCTCTTAGATCTGAGTGCTGCATTTGACACCATTGATCACAACATTCTTAGAAATCGCCTTAGTCAATGGGTGGGCCTCTCTGGCACAGTCTTAAATTGGTTTGAATCCTACCTGACAGGTAGAAAATTCTTGTTAGTTGTGGTAATTACAACTCGAAGACACATGATATCCGATATGGTGTTCCACAAGGCTCTATCCTGGGTCCGCTGCTCTTCTCAATCTACATGCTTCCGTTAGGTCAGATTATCTCAGGTTACAACGTGAGCTACCACAGCTATGCTGATGACACACAGCTGTACTTATCAATAGCACCTGATGACCCGATTCTCTTGATTCACTAACACAATGTCTGATTTGTATCTCAGAATGGATGAATAGTAACTTTCTCAAGTTAAATAAAGAGAAAACTGAAATCTTAGTGATTAGCAATAATGGATACAATGAGGCTATTAGAAATAAACTGGATACATTAGGATTAAAAGTCAAGACGGAGGTAAAAAGCTTAGGGGTAATTGTTGACTGTAATCTGAATTTTAAATCGCATATTAATCAGATCACTAGGACAGCATTTTTTCACTTAAGAAACATAAGTAAAGTTAGACCTCTTATATCACTGAAAGATGCTGAGAAATTAGTTCACGCGTTTGTTTTCAGTCGACTAGATTACTGTAACGCACTCCTCTCAGGACTACCCAAAAAAGACATAAATCATTTGCAACTAGTGCAGAATGCAGCTGCTAGAATCCTAACTAGGAAAAGAAAATCTGAACACATTTCTCCAGTTTTAATGTCACTACACTGGTTACCTGTGTCATTCAGGATTGACTTTAAAATTCTGCTTATGGTTTATAAAGCCTTAAATAATTTTGCCCCATCTTATATATCGGAATGTCTGACACCTTATATTCCAAATCGTAACCTCAGATCCTCAAATGAGTGTCTCCTTAGAATTCCAAGAACAAAACTTAAAAGAAGTGGTGAGGCGGCCTTCTGCTGCTATGCACCTAAAATCTGGAATAGCCTGCCAATAGGAATTCGCCAGGCTGATACAGTAGAGCAATTTAAAACACTGCTGAAAACATATTACTTTAACATGGCCTTTCTATAACTTCAATTTAAGTTAATTTAACTTAATCCTGATACTCTATATGTTCAATTTCCTCATAATAACTATTCATGGTGGCTCTAAAATCTGTACTGACCCCTACTCTCTTTTCTGTTTCTTTTTCCGGTTTCTTTGTGGTGGTGGCCTGCGCCACCTCCACCTACTCAAAGCTTCATGATGCTCCAACAATGATGGATGGATTAAAAGGCAGAAGTCTATGTCACCATCTTCATCAAGCCCTTCCGTGAGAATCCTAAATCCAAAGAGGACTGTTTCATTTATGTTAGGTAGAATGCCCAGAGGGGACTGGGCGGGCTCATGGTCTGGAATCCCTACAGATTTTATTTTTCTCCAGCCGTCTGGAGTTTTTTTGTTTTTTCTGTCCCTCCTGGCCATTGAACCTTACTCTTATTCGATGTTAATTAATGTTGATTTATTGTTTTCTTATTGTGTCTTTTATTTTTCTATTCTTTATTATGTAAAGCACTTTGAGGTACTGTTTGTATGAAAATGTGCTATATAAATAAATGTTGTTGTTATTTAAATTAAAACAGATTAAAACAAGATTTGACTCATTATATCATGAAATCTAAGCAAAGTATGAAATTTTATTACATCTCACTATTAGGCTGCTTTGTACTGTATGATGTAGTCTGATCTCACCCAGACTTTATATTCTCTTATGAGGTGGCTATATATTATCGGTTCCTATTACATATTTTTCAAAGATCCAGACATATCTGCATTCTTACCATTAAATTTCATACTAGATCTTTTTTCCCTTCATTGTGGCCATATGTGTTATGATGTCAGGAAACATCACTTTTATTGTGACAATAAAGACATCTTCAACTGTGGTCACTTTGAGATGTGTTTTTTCATACATACTCACTTTAAATAATTTTTTTCTGGTTCTTGATGGATGTTCCATTTTTTATTTGTGATGTTTCTTTTTGACCTGCCTATACTGTAGTGTCTTATCACTTCTCTGTTTAATGACAATGTTTTTTATGGCTTCTTGTTTTCTACAGCCTCACCTGCTTCCATCATTATTTATCAGACTATTTTGCTTCCGTTTAATCCTCCAACTTCTCACTTAAATTTAACCTCTGCTAAAAGCTGCAATGGTTTTCCACTGTACATTGCTTTAACATGTCCTGAGGGCAATTTTGTATAAAGGTGTCTTACTAAGAGTTCCTTCTACAGTTCAAGTCAAAAATGCAAAGATGACTCGCCTAACTTCAGGGTGACATGAATTGAAGCCTAAATCTATGCATCCCTTTGAGAACCGAAGCTGAACTTTCATATATTGAAACAATTAATCCTCCTGCAGAGGTGTGTAATGTATTTGGATATTTTATTGTATTCTGTACTGCAGCCAGTAGCTTTTGTTAATAATTTATAGTCCTCTTCATTTAAAACCTTACCTGAATAAGATGTACAATGTTTCATTAATCGACCCAGTGATTTAAAATCAACCTAGCTGCAGCCTTTGGTTCAGCTATTCAACCTGATTCAAAGCTTTGTCTGCTTAGCATGTCATTCAACCCTCTGGGAATCTCCTTCCCTAAAAATTTCTGTCTGCCCCTTTTCAAGGCTTTATTTGATCTCTGAACCTAGTATTTCTGGGTTACTTACTTTTAATTTAACTGTGGTAACATGCTTTAGCTTTCTGACAAAATGTTGTATTACTGTTTGACAAAATATATTTTTGGTATTATGTTATATATATTCAGTTCAATGTATTTACTCATTCTTATGTACAGTTGGCATTGCTAGATTAATGCATGGCTAGGGCCTAGTGGGTTACAGGGGCCCTGAAATTAATCAAAATTTAGAAACAAATATTTGCCCTTTCTTTTTCAAAGAAATATTCCTGTCCCTAGACTGGCTAATCAATTTCTCTGCAACATTTTCCCATTATTCACAATATAAATCATCCACCACAAATCACACAAACACCACTATCCCTGAATTTACTCATCTCCAGTGAATAGCAGCTGGTGAAGGACAGGTGGCTATTGGAATAGCATTTGAGGTAGCCAAATTGGATAGGGGCTAAAGAGTGTTCATTCGTAAGAAGAAGAAGAAGAATCTTCTATTGTGTGGTAATGGTGAAAGTTCTTCAGAAATGGACAGTGTGATAAATTCACTGACCAAATTATTAGGAACACCTATATTCCTGCTTATGCATGCAGTTACAATGTCTAATCACCAGTCATGTGGCAGCAGCACAACACATAAAATCATGCAGATACAGGCTAAGAGCTTCAGTTAATGTTTGCATCAAACACCAGAATGTGAAAAAAACGGGATCTCAATGATTTCGACTGTGGCCTGGTTGTTGGTGCCAGACGGTTTAGTTTGATTAATAGTATAACTGTTGTTTCTTCACACGAAACAGTCTCTGTAGTTTACTCTGAACGGTAAGAAAAACAAAAAACATTGAGTGAGTGGCAGTTCTATGGACAGAAACACATTGTAGATGAGAATGGTCAGACTGCTTTGAGTTGACAAGAAGACTACGCTAACTCAGATAACCAATCTGTACAACTGGTGAACAGAAATGCATCTCAGAATGTACAACATATTAAACTTTGAGGCAGATAAGCTACAACAGCAGAATACCACATTAGGTTCCACTCCTATCAGTCCAAGAACAGACACCTCAGCCTGCAGTGAGCAGATGCTTGTGAAAACTGTACAGCTAAAGACTGGAAAACTGCAGCCGGGTCTGATGAATCTCAATTTCTACTGAGGCAAATAGATGATTGAGTCAGAATTTGGTGGTAACAGCTAAGAATCCTTTTCCACAACCTGCGTTGTATCTACAGCTCAAGCTGGTGGTGGTGGTAGTGTAATGGCATGGGAAATATTTTCTTAGCTCTGTTTGGGCCCGTTAATTCCAATCAATGATCACTTGAATGCTATGGCCTATTTGAATATTGTTGCTGACCGTGTTCATCCAAAAGTACCATATTCTAATGGCTACTTACATCAGGATAATGCACCTTGTCAGTGGCCTTCCCAGTCGCCAGATCTGAATCCAATAGAACACCTTTAGATGTGGTAGAACTGGAGAGTCATAGCATCAATGTGCAGCTGACAAATCTGCAGAAATTGTGTGATGCAATCATGTCAACATGGACCAGAATCTTAAAGGAATGTTTCCAATATTTTTTGGAATCCATGCCACAAACCAACTGAGAATGTTTTAAGAGCAAAACAGTGTTCCTAATAATTTGCTCTATAAGTGTGGATTCTAGTTCCAGTGATAGTGAAGCATACAAAGATGATTATTTTACATAAATGGTAAACTACAATGCCACTTCTGAATATGTATGCTGTGACTAGAGCATTTAAAAACTTTCAAAGAGGTCGTTCACAGGATCTCCAGGAAACAAGTCAGATTTATTAAGTACAGAAGCTTATTTAGAGTATTTCAGTCTGTTCATAGCTGATAACATGTTAGATGCCATTGTGACTGAGTCCAGCAAACAGCAAGTGATCCACCAGCACACACTAAACCTCTATTCCAAGTTGCATATGAGGTCTGATGTTAGTTTTGATGAACTGCTGGATTTCTTTATACTTTTAATTTCTAAGATTTAACATTACACATTAGTATTTCATTATTTAGTTGGTCCAAAACAAACACAAATATGACCTTATCTCTAAGTACATCCTGACAGTTTCACTCTCTTTAGTGAGCAAGCATAGAAAACAGCGCAATTCTATAAGCACAATAAATACTGTGACAAAAAAATACCAAAACCCCCAAGAAAGCTGCATATTTCTTGTTAGATGTGGTTTCCAAGACGATTACCTTTTCTTGTGGGCAAAGAATTGGGGATAACCTTCTAATTAGCAGGATGCTAGTGCATTTAATCATTTTGTTTCTGAACACAAGCAAGCTAAAAGATCATTACTAGCGCATTACCAAAAGAAGATGTGAAAATTGGAAACATCACTCATTGACTTTAATGTGAGCTGACTTTTCTTTCTTGTATATGCAAATTTTAATTATGAATGGTGCTTGCTGCACTTAAACTGAAGCAATATTCAAGTTAATTTAGAATTCTGGTTGTATACTTCTCCTTAAGGCAATGCCGAATAATTTAATTTTATGGTTCTGGGAGAGGTACAATTTTAAAAGCACCACTACACTGTACACTTATGAAAAAAATTTAACTTAAAATACAGAATAGTGGTTTTTATGAAAGTGCTTTACGTTTTAATGGGTATTACTTAAATGCATTTATCTGGTTTATAATTTTATTTCCATTATCATCATTTTAGCAATTAGGATGAAGCAACAAATATTGTTAACATTAATACATTTAATTTTCAATCTACATTGCTGTTTCAAGGTATAAAACAGTAACATCACTATATATAAAATGACTTGGGCACATATCTAATGATTATGAATAGCATGCTAATAAATCATGAAAAAGAGGATGACCTAATTTTTGAGCAATGCTGCCTCCTGGTCAGCATATTTAATTGGCAATGTTCTCAATCCAAACTGAATCAAAAATGTTGCCACTATCGAAATACTGAATTTGCACTACTTACTGTACTTACCTGCACCTTATATTGTCATTTTGAAATTTATTATAGTTTAATTTATGTAACACATATCCCATTTACAATATTAAAGCACTGCCTGCATGTATAAATAAAATGCATAAAATGTAAAACAGAACACACTGGTGCCTGATCCAGCATTATCTCCTGCCTTGTATCAATGAAACCTGGATAGCCTCCTACTTCATCATGATCCTTGTTTGGATTAAACAGCTTGGAAAATAGATGGATAACACTTAATAAAACATGAATCACACAATAAAGTATAAATACCTGATACTATATATATATATATTGTTTACGGTACATATATATCTTATTTCATACAGTATACTGTCTGAACTTCCTGCCTATCCATTAACCCTTGCATCAGGAACTAAGCACTCCCTTTCACACATTATACCACTTTTACATTCTTTTCTTCTTCCTGGACTCTCCTTCATCCATGTGATCTTTCATTCCCCACTTAAATCTTTACTCAATTACTTATCTGCACTTGTATTACCTGCACTTGTATCCCCAGAGTCACTTCAAGATTGACTCAGTTTTTATTTCTGAGACATGAGGCCAAGGCATGCTGTAGCACATCCTGTCACCCCTACACTGATGAACCTTCAGCTCTCAGCGGTGTGTTCACCAATGGAAGCTACAGGATCCCTCCTCTTCACATCAGAGACCTTGAGCTGTTGCATGGCAATTAGGCAGTAGGTACTGGAATACAGCCAGCTCTTCCAAAATTCACTCTTGAATCATGAGACTAGCTTTAACTTTTTCAGCTGGCTGCCACATACTCCACATGCCGGCAAGGTGTTTTTACACCTTTTTACCAGTCTTTCTGACCTTCATCTTTCTCTTGGCAGAGGGTCAGGTTATCTGTCCCCTGGCACCCTAGGAAAATAGGCCATACATATGACCAATCTGCATCTCTCTCCCTTTTTCAGTTGTTTTCCTATATTCTTGCCTAGTTCCCTTCCAAGGCACCCAACACACGTACATTATGTACTGCCTACTCTTGGCACCTGTCTTTCCATAATAGCCTGTGCTCGACCCATCTTTCCCACTGTCCACGTTGGTCTTTTCTCTTTCTCTTTTTTTTTCTGAGGTCTCCTGGTGAAATCTGGATATGCCCAACTTTGTGGTGACCACTTGCCAGCTACACTGTCATACTGTATGCCAATATCATGAGAAAAGATAAGTGCTACATCTTGGTTAGTCAGACAATTGCAAATTTCACTGTACATGACAATAGTTCTCTCTTTTTCAATTCGCTGACTTTAGGTATCATAACAGACTAACTGTATTATGTAGTCCTGTTCAAGTATTAAAATGGTGATAAGCAAAACATAGCAGATTTTACTTCGTCATTTTTATTGAACCAAAAAAAGGAACATTAAGTACATCCTTTATGTTTCAGTGTCAATTAAGAAAGTACATAGTTTGAGAAAGGAACTGTAAGCCAAGTATGCAAATGGATGATTGTGTATAAACACTAATGGTTAAAAGTTGCCCAGAAATGTTCATGTTTTTGAGGAAAATTGGTACTTTTTTATTAAAATACCATTTAACTGATTCACAAATATAGCCAAGATATTACTAGTATTGATCTATTGCATGGTATAACTTTTATTTAGGAAAAGAATGTGTTTATGTAGAAAGCTATTTTGTTTTGGCCATTTCTGGTCCAAGAATACAACTTCAGGAATTCTAGCTCCTTGCCACTCAAGGAAAGACAACTAACTTAATTTATTGAACAGAATAACAGGTTTCAGCAAATTACAAAGGTTTCTCTAATATCCAATTAGCATTTAATCATGATTAATTATGGATGTGCTAACAGAGTTCATCATTAGGAAACTGGAATAATGGCTGCTAAAAATGGGGCTTTGCAGACATAGCTGAATAATAAATTATAAATCAGATGTTTCAAGCAATAATAGCAATTTGCAACATTGGTAATTTCTTGGCTATATTTTAAAATTAGCTTGATGGTACCCTGCTAAAAAACTATCAATTTCTATCAAAAACGAAAATTTCTGGGTGACCCCAAACTTTTGACCATTAGTGTACATACTGATATATTGAGACACACTGGGCATGTTATGATATACTGCTGTGCTAGCTTGTGTTTATTATTTGTTCTAATATGATGGAAGTCTGAAGCTACATTGGTTAATTATAATTTTAATATCTGTCATCCATTCTAAGATCTAATTTCAAGCAATGCAAACAGCCTATCCTCTATATGTTACAGGAATGCATTATACTAACACAATGGTTCTTCAGCCTAGGAATAATAGAACAGGGTAGCACAGTGCTTCAGTGGCTAGTATAGCCACATCACAGCCTCGGTGTGTTGGATTCTGGGCTTACTGCAGGGCTTCACAGGTTCCTCCTTCCATATTCTATACAGTATATGTGCAGGCTACACTGATCAGAGACTTTGAATGGGCCATTTTGTGTCAGTTGTCCTATGATGAATTTCTACCACATCAAAAATTCAATCTTGCTTTGCACCCAGTACCGATCTGGTACCGTGTGATTATATAATGGATAGTTAGACCAAGTAGCATTTTTGTAATAGCTGTAAGATCATTGTTTTAATTTTGTTTATTCTTGAAGTTTTAAGAAGATCTGCTCACAAGGTTTTATTTTTATTTAAGTAGTTTAATTATTCATATTATTTAAATTTTAAGTTGGTCAATAACTAGCAAAGTCTGCGGTGGTCTTCATCACATGTGACGTCAGAGCAACAGGCCGGTAGTCGTTTAGCTCACTAGGACGTGGTACCTTTGGGACTAGGGTGATACAAGATGTTTTCCAAAGTCTCGGGACTCTCCCCTGTTCCAGTTTGAAGCCTCCTTCTGAGCTGGACTTGGAGTTCCTTCTGCACGTGCTTGAGCTCATGCTGATCACCGTCTTTAAAAGCCCTTTTCTTCTTGTTCAAAAGGCCCTTGATGTCACTTCTAATCCTTGGCTTGTTGTTAGCATAACAGCGTAGTGTTCTTACTGGAACTACAATGTCCATACAGAAGTTGATGTAATCAGTTGTGCAGTCAACAGCCTCTTCAATATTTTCACTATGTGATACCTGCAGGATATCCCAGTCAGTGGTTCCAAAGCAGTCTCTCAGAGCGTGCTCTGCCTCAGGGGACCACTTCCTGAATGAGCGTGTGGTTGCAGGTAGCTCCCTCACTCTCGGTTTGTAGTGAGACTGAAGCACAACCAGTTTATAATCTGCTTTCCCAAGTGCGGACAGTGGGGTGGCGCTGTATGCGTCTTTAACGTTTGCATACAGTAGGTCGATAAGTAAATTAGTAAATGAACACTGTACAACAGAAAGCAGAAAGGTGAAAAAGAATGGGCTCCCAGGTGTGATAAATCCCATGTATTGCTGTTACAGCAGAGAGTTTGCAGTAGGTACACTAGCACAATGCCGGAGTTGCACTGGTAGTCGGAGGGATCTTTTATGCTTTGCGCTGGTAGTAGTGGCAGAAGGCAGAGCAGTAGGCAGAGTCAAACTGGGGCCATTGCTTTTTTTTCCAGGTTGGTGACAAACAGATGTGATTTCTCTGGTCTCATCCTTCTTGTGTTCCCTTTAAGTTAGTTCCCACAGAGTAAACTAATTGGTCACGCTGTAGACAACAGAATTTTTTCAAAAATTAACCAACCTATGCATTATGTTGAATGTTTTTTCTTGTTTACTTTACAGGCACCTGCAAAACATGGAGGGCATTCTTCAACTAAGTATTGGGAGCTTTCATCCATCCCTTCATCCTGTAACCCGATTAATCCAATTCAGAGCATTCAAAATGACTCTTATTATATCTGGATTGCTTGAAGGAAGAAACTTCTACAGGTAAGAAGGCACATCCGTCAGCATTTAACCTTTGTGAATAATTGATCCAGATTTTTGCAATGATCTGTGAAGAGATTCCTGAATTACTTAATGCACTTACTCTTGCTTTGAAAAGGATGATTATTACAAACAAAAATGCTAATTTGTACTATTTAAGACATGATGAGAAAACTGATTTAAATAAAACTTCAATGAATGATTTAAATTAACCTTTCATTTTGTTCTGGGACTGGCAAGCTTGTTGCTCTTGTAAGGCAAGTAAACAAAAAATCCAAATATTTTATTGCAATTTTAACATGTTGCCCGCATCCTATAATAAAATTATTAACCTAAGAGATCTTTGTGCCTTTATTCAGCTTGCCAGCAGGAATGAAACTGGTTTTGAATTATATGTATTTTTTGTGTGTATTTCTTGTGAAACTAATAACAGAGGCTCAACTTCTTTAATAAATATAAGTAAGAGAGTTAGAGAAAGAGAGTTGGTAAGCAATATACAGACCTACCAACTCATTGAGATGGGGACTGCTGCCTCACGACTCCAGAGCCTGAGGGTCTGTTCCTGGTCTGGTCATTCCCTGTGCAAAGTTAATAATTTTCTCCATGTGAGGTTTCCATCCATCCATCCATCCCACTATATCCTAACTACAGGGTCAGGGGGGTCTGCTGGAGCCAATCCCAGCCAACACAGGGCGCAAGGCAGGAAACCAACAGGCAGGGTGCCAGCCCACTGCAGGACACACACACACGCACGCACACCAAGCACTCACTAGGGACAATTTACAATCGCCAATGCACCTAACCTGCATGTGTTTGGACTGTGGGAGTAAACCGGAGTACCCAAAGGAAACCCACACAGACACGGGGAGAACATGCAAACTCCACGCAGGGAGGACCCGGGAAGCAAACCCGCGTCTCCTAACTGCGAGGCAGCAGCGCTACCACTGCTCCACTGTGCCGCCCCATGTGAGATTTCTTCATTCATATTTCAAAAGCTTGCACTTTAAGTTGATTGGAAACACCAAACTGATCAAATATAAATCAGTGCAGATATGTAAGTCAGTTTGCTCTATAATGGACTAACATCCCATCAAGGGCTGATTCCTGTTCCAATTCTGTGTGAGTAGGCTGCAATTCCCTGTAACCCTGAAATGCATGCTGGGAAAATGAATGAATTACTGAACTCCTTATGAGAATGACAAAATGTCTTCTGTCTCCTAAGAAGGCTGCGTCACTTAATCCTCAAGAACACCAAGATAAATCTGCCTTCTCAGCTGCAAACATCTTGTATTCCAAAGTCTTTTTTTATATATTTATGGTTCTTTCTAAACATTTTTAATGTCACATGTCCTGTTTAAGCAATTGCTCCAAAATACTGATGTTTCCTGGCCACTACAAATTTTGATGTAGCGTAGTCTTAACTAAGGATCCATACGTGAACTACAGGGAAGCTGATTTTAACAAGCACCGTGCTAATGGAAGGCCATTCTAGGTTCTTTCACAGGCTATATAATCTAGACTGGAGCACCCATTTAATTCCTGCCTCTGTTACTTCATTTATATGTTGAAACTGCCTATAAGCAAAGGATTGTGCCATTTTTTTATTTTTTTGGAAATCAGAACATTGCAATAGGATACTACTTGATCAAACATGTAATAATAATAGTAACATAACAGATACTGTACAACCATTTACTTCAAAAATTAACACGAAAAAATGAAAACTAGAATTGCAAAGAAAGAAAGAAAACAAAACAAAATTTAATCTCCACTCGAGATAGAGTAAAAAGAAAGAAACACAAGGAAAACAAATTCAACAGTCCCCACAGGTTTATTGTAAAATAAAATTACTTACCATAATTCTTGCCACATTTTAAAAAAGGTTTTGGACATATCTTCTGAAAGAAAATTTGATTTTTTTTCTCATTTGAGATAATAAAAAATGCCACTTACCCATTGAATTATAGAAAATGGGTTGGGATTCTTCCAGTTGAGCAAGATAAGTCTTCATGCTAGTTGTACAATGTAGACCAGGGGTCTCCAACCTTTTTTCTCCTGACATCTACTTATACAAAATGAAAATGGCCGAGAGCTACTCATGTTTTCTAATGTTTATTCTCATAGCTTATTTCAACCCAAACAAACTGAATAAGCTTTGCCTGAACATTTACAAAATGTTGGTGTCCACAACTCACATTTTCCATAAAAATCTCAAAATATATTTACTTTACCTGCAAATGCATGTTGTATGTTTGTATGCATTTTCTAGTGTATCTCACACCATTGAATTAAAACATAAATGCTGTCAAAACAAAACAATGAAATTACAAGTACATACAGTAGATATTACTTACTTACTTGTCATTTTGTTACATGTCACAGGCTCACTTCACAAGAGTATTCACATGTCCAGTTGCATGTGTGATGTGTTTTTCAGTTAGTCAGATGGCTGGCACTGCATGGAGTCAACAAGAGAGGTGTATGGTGAAGTGTAGCCACTTAGATTCACTCTTATGGAGTCATTTAAAAGTTTATCTGTCAGTTCTGAACTTCGATTTCATGACATTCATGTCAGAAATGACAGACTCAAAGAGGTATGTAGACCCCAACCAAGCAAACATTTTCTGAGCTGCTTGGTGAAGATCCCTGTAGTTATCTGGCTCTACTAAGCTCCAGAAATGCCAAGAATGTTGTTGAGACTTTAACTGCACATTATTTTGAAGGTTTATAACCTCAATTTCCATTTCTATAGCATCAACACAAAAAAAGATCAGCCATCCGTCCTGAAATCTCACTTATGTCTACATAAATGAAGGGGTTGACCATAAATGTCACACAGGGCTCAAGTCACTGAATCTGTCTGCAAACTCCTGTCCAAGCCTTGACAAGAGGTCACAATACTTGGAAACATTTAAAATGCTGGCTGCACCTGTGTGACTTTCCAAAATCTTTGACACAGAGGGGAAGTGCTCAAACCTTTTGTTTTTCACTTGTTGGAAGTACAATGACAGTTTTGCACTGAATGCCTTAACTACGATGGCCCCATTGAATGTGCGCGTCACCTTAAGTGTGCGTGTCTCCTTGTTTAATTGTGTGTGTCATACCTTTAAATTTTTTGTCACTTGCTCTTCGGGGCCACTATACTTAACAGCACTGATCATATCAGTTATGTTTTTATCTTTGCTTTGTAACTGTGGGTTCAGGTAGTTAATTTTCTCAGTTACATCTGTCAGAAAACCAAGATCAAGCAGCTACTTTGCATCAGATAATAAGGCAATATCTTTCTCCCTTGTTTCCATAAAAGTTTTGATTTCACCCAGCAAGGAAAGAAAGTGCTTTAGTATCTTACCCCGACTTAGCCATCTGACTTCAGTGTGGAAGAGGAGATCCCCGTACTCCGCATAGCATTCCTCCAGGAACAGCTTGAATCTCTGGTGTTGCTTTGCCTTTGCTCGAATGTAGTTGATGATCTTAACAAGAAGCACCACAACATGGTCAAATTCCATAACTTTTGGGCATATAGCCTATTGGTGAATGATGCAATGATAGTTCAGAAACTTAGGAAAGTCCCAGTCCACTTTGCAGTGCTCAATTAAACCTGAGTGACGGCCTGTTATATCAGGTGCTCCATCACAGACACCAACTTTAAAACAGGGATATTTTTTCTACAAAGTAGTCCTTCACTGCATTGTAAATATCAACTCCCCTGGTTGTAGTTTTCAGTGGAATTAAGGTCAAAGACTCTTCTTAAGTGGAAAGGTCACCAAACACAATCCGAATAAAAACAGCCAGCTGAGCTGTATCACTGGAGTCGACAAACTCATCACACTAAATTGAAAACCATTTGCACCTCTGCATGTCCGATTCCAGCTGTTTTACCGAATCCACAGACAGCACAGACACTCTCCTTGCCACAGTATTTGCACCAAGTTGTACATCAGTGATAGCAGACAAAAATTTCTGTCTTATTTTTATAGTCCCTGAATAACGATTCAGACACCTCAGTCATCGCCATCTTTTCAATCCCGCTAACGTCAAAGGGCTTTTTGTGCTTCATTAAGATGTACACCACTTTAAATGAGGCATCTTTCGCTGCATTGGCCTTCTTCGTATGTTTGATGAACAGAGACTGTTGTCTTTGAAGCATTGTTTTTAGCTCCTTTATCTTCTCTTTTTGTAGACTGCTACCTGCAGGAAAGTCCTGTGAAAAGTTGCTGTGGACCTTGATGAAATGGTGCTGCAGGTTACATCTCTTACTGACTGACATGCTTGCACCACAGATCAGACACACACATTTATCATTTACATTTGTGAAACAAAACTCTGTTTCCCACTCTTCGTAAAAATAGTATGTTTTTAGCCTCTTATTGGTATGGGTACCTGCCACGGCCATGGTTGCTGCCCATCTCACATCAGCACTGACTCATCAAGACTGACGACAGTGCAACTGTTTGATTGACAACTAATTGGCAAATAATCATTTTATGTAAGAAGGAGTTGGGGAACCTATGAATTTGATTGGATATACAGTACAGGCCAAAAGTTTGGACACACCTCCTCATTCAATGTGTTTTCTTTATTTTCATGACCATTTACATTGGTAGATTCTCACTGAAGGCATTAAAACTATGAATGAACACATGTGGAGTTATGTACTTAACAAAAAAGTTGAAATAACTGAAAACATGTTTTATATTCTAGTTTCTTCAAAATAGCCACCCTTTGCTCTGATTACTGGTTTTATTTCAGGTGACTACCTGTTGAAGCTCATCGAGAGAATGCCAAAAGTGTGCAAAGCAGTAAACACATTGAATGAGGAGGTGTGTCCAAACTTTTGGCCTGTACTGTACATTTAAGTTGGTTTTCCAAGTGACTAATCAAATTTGACCAATCAAGTTTTCAGATCTATGTAGGATTCATTAACCCATTGGCAAGCTACTTGGAAAGGGGTTGCGAACTACTGGTAGCTCTTGAGCGATGTGTTGGATACCACTGGTGTAGACTATTACAATCAGCTTTTCCCCATGTACTTTAATGCTACCAAATGTGGCTGTTAAATGATTAGGAGTGACTAGGACACCAAGAAATTCTGAGATGTATGTTAAAATTTTTGTCCAGAATGTTACTTTAGTGCATTCCCAGAATATGGCCTAGTGATGCTGGAGCTAAATGGCAAAGCTCATAGTTTGAGTCTACCTCTGAGGATATTTTAGTCAATTTCAAACAAGATAAATATTACTGATGAAAGACCTTTATTTGGATTATGGAATTATTGGCCCATACAGAACTAGAGCATATTTTATGTACCATAAGCTCCACTCCTTTTCTGAGATGCCGATTGAAAGGTAACTTTCACACCATTACCTAGGATCTTTGAATGGTAGTGTGAT
This sequence comes from Polypterus senegalus, assembly GCF_016835505.1. Lineage (NCBI taxonomy): Eukaryota > Metazoa > Chordata > Cladistia > Polypteriformes > Polypteridae > Polypterus > Polypterus senegalus. The sequence goes on along the minus strand of NC_053162.1, from coordinate 67,143,318 downwards.
AAGAGGTCTGTGGTGAAGCATGATATTGAAATAAATTATCCGGTCCCGGAGCATTCAGGCTGTGAATGGGTGCAGGTCTGCGCATGCTGTCGCCACTCCAGGCTTGACTGGTATGTTTGGCTGATTGCGCATTCATGTGCAAATACGAGTGAGTAGGTCAGGTGCCTCATTTACGCATCATAGCTGGTGGAGGACAACACCTGCACCCAGTCGGGGAGAATAAATGGAGCCTGTGTGGCAGAGAGGGGAGGAGATTGGAAACAAAAAGGAGAAGAAAGACAAAAGAGGATACAGGATGAGAAAAAGGCAAGATGGTGGGGAATCTGTGTCATGAGGAAAGGAGGAGGGTGGTTGAGAGTATTGCCCTATGGAAGTGAGCGCAACGCCTACAGTTGAGTATTGGGTTGGAGATTGGGCTCTCCTTAAAACAATGCAAAAGAGTAGGAGTGGCCCCATTGTATGGCATCTGCCTCTTTACATTGACAGACTGACTAAGGGAGGCATGTGTGTGGTTTGGTTGGGAATCTTACAGTTTATGACGGACTAGCAGTGGTACCCTGAACCTGGGATGAGTGGATGGAAAATGCACTGGGGCTTGAGTTTATTTTAAATGGATGGACAGATTCCTGCCATGATTTTAACCTTATTTTTATTGGATCTGATTATATGTATTTTAACCTTGTTAGGTGATGTATGACTTTGCTTTTATGGATTATTTATTTATTGATGGATGATCTGTTTTTGCACTGCACTAATGAGTACTGTTTGTTTTTACTAAAAGAACACCCAGAATCATCGCACATTGTGTGTATATAAATACAACACACATGAACCTTGTAAGCAGCACACACAAGAACATTAGAACTATTTTGACGAGAAAAGGCTATTCAACCCAGTAAACTCGCCAATTTTGTATACTTACATTTTTCTGAAAAAACAATGACTTCAGATTTAGAGGTATCTGAAATTGTAATCTCTCTTGCACTAATTAATACTTTATTGCATGTACCAGTGACTCATTGTTTGAAGAAAAAAATTCCCAGCATTTGTGCAAATTTTGCTATTTTCAACAGTGTCACTATGTTTTTGTTAAATAATGAATTTTAAAATAACAGCAGGGATCCACTGTTCATCATGTTAAACACTTCAATCATGTCACCTCTTGATCTCCTGTTGCCTAAACTGAAAAAATGGCTCCTTCAATAGCTCTTCTTAGCTCATACCTTATAGTTATGGAATCAGCCTAGTTGCTCTTCTCTGAACTTTCTGCAGTGCTGCTATGAGTTTTTTTGTAATATAGAGATTAAACCTGAACACAGCACAGTAGGTGAGGCCTCGCTAGTTCATTATGTAGCTTAAAATAAAAACATAATTGTGATGGCACTGCTGAATGAGCCACATAATATCTTCCATGGGTTTTAATGTTGCTGACTGGCATTTATTTCTGATGCCATGATATAATTGATGCCCTACCTCTACCTGTTGTCTGGATCCAAAATAATTCCACCTTTAGATAGATAGATAGATAGATAGATAGATAGATAGATAGATAGATAGATAGATAGATAGATAGATAGATAGATAGATAGATAGACCGTTCGTTTGATCGATTGATCTAACGAACAAACAAAATTTATTTCTCTCCAGGGAGAAATTTGTCTTTTTACAGAACCTCTTTAAATGAATAAAAAAATAATTATACACAAACACTTTAGTGTGAACACACACCAGAAAGACAATAAAGAAAAGAAAATTAGAAAGAAAGATCTGACTTTTCAATACAGTACCAGTGGGGCATTATGCACATGTTTTGCTGTTGGTATAAAGGAGCCCCAGAAGCATTTCTTGACAAACTTCAGCTGAATAATTCGTTGGCTGAAAGTCCTCAGTATTAGTGTGTCAGAGAGAGGATGTGCAGCATTGTTCATAATGGCACTCGGTTTTGTTTTAGTCCTCTCCTTTTCTTCTGCCTCCAGGGGGTCCAGAATACATCCTATAAATAAAGTTTGCCCCTTTAATTAGCTTGTTGAATCACTGGGTCTCTCTTGAAGTGATGTTACCAGCCCAGCACATCCTCTTTAATAAAACCCCTGTGTGCGTCCAGGTGTCCATGTGTGTGTGTCTTCGGGTGAAGTGCTCATGCGCGGGCCGCGTTGCGCATCGCATCGCACCATGCCCCGCCCATGCACACGGCACTGTGGACACACACACTGGAAGCTGGGCACACAGTGAATGGCCTAGCCGCTGCTGCGCATGATAAGTAAATAAAGGACAACATTGCTGGGGAGAGTGCTGATTGGGTAGTCACGGCCGCGCACATAAAATCCATTGCTGTAGAGACGGCACACATACAATAATCAGCTGCACACCAGCACAGATTAAAATACTTGCTGGGGAACTAAACAGTACTTGCTGGGGAGACACCACGAGCACAATTATCAGCTACACTCCACACATTAAATCAGTTCCTGGGAACACTCTGCTGATTGCCCAATGTTGTGACAGAAAATTAAAGTCATATTACGGACAACAAAGCCAGTATTACTGTCAGAGAAAATTACAGGCATTTTACGAAAATACAAACCAGTATTACTATGAGAGAAAATTAAAGACACACAATACAGTGACACATATAACAGCCACATACAAGCCAGTATTACTGTAAGAGAAAATATTACGGACATATCTACTAACAACATGCCCCCCAAAAAAAAGGACAAAAGACACAGACAATCAAATTCTATATAAGCAACATCTCCTGGAAGAACGGTCAGTTCAACAAGTAAACATCAACAAAAGAAAAGCTGAAAGACAAAGAAAAATACGAGCATATAGATCGATTGGAAAAAAAAGAAAATGACCATCAGAAAAACGCTAAAAGAGAAAGACTCAGAAGAGCAAACCTTATAAACAGTTGGCATTTACTTGCCAAAACCAGTATTCAGCCACGGTCAGTTATATGTTGCATTATTAAAAGTTAAAAGTTTTCCAGATGTTGTTGTCAAGGTTGTAGATGGTCCTGAACAAGGAAAATTGTTGCCAAACTCAGACAGAATATTTACAACAAGTGTTGTATATAATGAAATTGTATAGAAAAATTTCATGAGGTAAAAAAATAGAAAATTTTACCTAAATATCTTCTTCAGATATTGTGTCTTACAGATTGTGACAAAGTTTTACACTAACACAATATCAATTATACTTACTGTGTTGTCATATAAGTTTCTATTTTATTTTTATTATTATTTTACTTTAGGCAGACTGTTCCTACCAATGTTTATGCACTACTGTTCTAGCACCCATTATTGTAACGGGCTTAATGTCTAGTCATAACATAAGAAATCACACTGCTCATCACAGGGTTATAGAAGATGTGAAGGATCTCACTGCCAAAAATAAAGGAACATTGTCTCCTAAGGAAAAAGAGCCTGCTCTGGCCTTTCAATTATAGTTCTTCTGTGTTCTGATATCAGTCCAACTTGTCATTAATGTAGACCCACAAGTACTTATAGGAGTGCACCACCTCTGCCTGCACTCCATGAATAGTGACCAGACATAGAGGCTGTTTGGTGCAGCGAAGGTCAATAACCAGTTCCTTGGTTTTGCTGATATTAAGATGAAGACAATTTTCTTTGCACCAAGAAACACATTTCTCCACCAGACCCCTATACTCTGTCTCATCTCCTTTATCAATACACACCATTAGTACAGAATCATCTGAAAATTTCTGCAAGTGACATGACCTGGTGTTATATTTATAGTTGAAGGTGTACAGAGTAAACTGAAAAGGAGGTAGGACTGTTCCTTGTGGTACTCCAGTGTTGCTCATATCTGTGTCACAACACACAGTCCTTGAGTCTCACAGACTTTGGTGTGCCTGACAGATAGTCCTTTATCCAAGACACCATAGGCTCATCCACCTGCATATCTCTGAGCTTACCCCTTAACAGGGATGGCCCCGTGGCATTTAAGGTGCTGGAGAAATCAAAAGCCATAATCCTCATAGTGCTGCAAGTTTTGTCCAGGTGAGAATAAGTCTTGTGGAGCAGACAGATAATTGAATCCTCCACTCCAGTCTTTGTCCAATAGGCAAACTGCAGTGGCTCCAAGTGGTCTACCACAAGAGAGCTCATATAGTCCAGGACGAGTTTCTCAAAGGCCTTCATGATGTGAGGTCTAAGATGTGAGTTGTGGTTTAAGCTGTTAGGCTCTTGTCTGTCCTTCACTCCTGCACCCTGTTAATGTCATTTGGTGCACTCTTCCATTCTATTTTGTTCTATGCTGCTTCCTCCCATATTTTAGTGTCAATGCACTTTAATTCATCTGCAGGATATTCCACACTATATATACAGGTATATATTATATATAGCATATGTACAGTATAATAATTGTAATGCATGTTGTCACAATGCAACTTGTAAGAATAGGACTTGAAAATCAAGGAATCCATATTATATGGCCTAATGTATACAAAGCCATCCAAAGTATTCTGCCAGTACCAGCATTGTGCTCCAGAATTTAATTCAACAGGGCACTTTGGCATGGAGAAATATGACAATTGCTGATTTAATGGCCTTACAACGGAGAGTCATTCTGATTGATATGTGTCCAGAGCTACTGTTACTAGCTTTTTCTAATGAGATGCTGCATTCTGAAATTACCCTCATCATGGCCATTATAAGCCTTACTCACATTGTCCTTTACAGGGCAGCAGATATGCATAAAGAGAGCAGAGGGACAAAGGACATGTCAAATGTCTGATAGGTGCCTGAGTTTTTTTAATAAAAGCATGTAGTTAGACTCTGATGCATAAATTAGGAATATCAAGTCATTTGGAAAGTTGCATCCCTGGACACATAAAACTAAAGAAAACAGACAAAAAAAGTGCTCACTCCCATTAAATATAAGATCTGAGTGTGAATGTAATGAAAAACAGCTAATTATCATGAAAATAAATAAGAGATCTCAAAGAGTGAGGTGAGAGGCAAGGCATACAGTACATATGGAAAGATGGTGACAGGCAGCCTAGCAAAGAATTCTCTTCTTGTAAAAATGGAATGGCACAATGGTTTTTCTGATTATTTATAGTGATGTTTTCTCTCTGTGTTTGCTTCGTTTGTATGTATATTAGAGGAGAACATGGCAAATACATAAATATGCTGAGAGATACACTCATTGAACAAACTGTTAGGGTTGCAATAGTAATTCTCTATAGGGCCTCCTTTTGCTCTCAAAACATCCTCAGTTCTTTGTGCCTGGATTCCACAATATGTTTGGAAACACTCCTTTAAGATTCTGGTCCATGTGGACATGATTGCATTACACAGTTTCTGCTGGTTTGTCGGCTGCAGATTCATGCTGTGAATCTGCTGTTCAAGCACATCCCAAAGATGTTTTATTGGATTCAGATCTGGTAACTGAGAAGGTCACTAAAGAACATTGAATTCACTATGTTCATGAAATCAGTTTGGGATGACTTTTGCTTTGTAGCATAGTGTGTTATGCTGCAAGTAGTTATTAGATGATGGGTAAATTGTGGTCATGGTGGGAATGCACTTGGTCAGCAACAACACTCAAATAGGATGGGGAATTCCAGCAATGATTGATTGGTAGTAATGGGTCCAAATTGTACCAAGAAAAATCATTCCCCAAAACTTTACACCACCACCACCAGCATGGACTGTGGACACAAAGCAGGTTGGGTGCATGAATTCATGCTGTTGGAGCCAAATTCTCACCCTACCATCTTTGTGTCTCAGAATAAATTGAGATTCATTACACCAGGCTATGCTTTTCCTGTCTTAAATTATCCAGTTTTGCTGAGCCTGTCCCCACTACAACTTCAGCTTACTATTTTTGGTTGACACGAGTGGAATCCAATGTGGTGTTCTCCTGTTCTAGTCCATATGCATTAACGTTGAATGTTTTGTGAATACTGAACTGCTTATCTGCTCATCACAGTTGTACAGAGTGGTTATTTGAGTTACCATAGTCTTTATGTCAGTTCAACCCTGTATGGTCATTCTCCTCTGGCCTATCTCATCAAAAAGATGTTTCAGTTCGCAGAACTACAACTGACTAGATAATTTTGTTTATCGCACCGTTCTGAGTAAACTGGAGACAGTCGTGTGTGAAACACCAAGTGGATAAGCACTTGCAGAAAATTTAAACCAGCTTATCTAGCATCAACAAGAAGGCCACTGAGAACAAATTTTTTCCATTCTGTTGTTTGATGTGAACATTAACTGAAGCTCCTGACCTGTGTCTACTGCCACATGATTGGTTATTAGATGATTGCATTGATAACCAGGTGTATAGGTGTTTCTTATAATTTGTTCAGAGAATGTATATAACAGGGTGGCATGGTGACGCAGTGGTAGTGCTGCTGCCTTGCAGTTAAGGGTTCGCTTCCCGGGTCCTACCTGAGTGGAGTTTGCGTGTTAGGTATAGGTGCCCACTGGGTGCTCCGGTTTCCTCCCACAGTCCAAAGACATGCAGGTTAGGTGCATCGGCGATCCTAAATAGTCCCCAGTGTGTGCTTGGTGTGTGGGTGTGTGTGCCCTGCGGTGGGCTGGTGCCCTGCCAAGGGTTTGTCTCCTGCCTTGCACCCTGTTTTGGCTGGGATTGGCTCCAGCAGACCCCCATGACCCTGTAGTCAGGATATAGAGGGCTGGATAATGAATGGATGGATGTATATAAACCAATATTTGTTTAATGCAGTGACTTTCAGTGCTAGCACTATGTCAAGTGATTTTACAGTCAAATGTATCATAGTTCTTTATATAAAATATAAATATCACCAGCACAAGGGAGTTAAATGGTTTACTCACAAGTGGTTTTTTAGCAAACAGGACAGGTAGGATGGTGATTTTGACCTGCTGCCATAGGATTTCTAATGTGACATTTTAAACATATGCATATAGGCAGAATGGGCTTGTATTATGGATAAGGTTATTTGTAAACAAATTGCCTGAACCTTTTACACTAAACAATATATACAAAAAAAACGTATTCTGAGTGCTAAATTAGGTTAGCGAAGAGAGTTTGTTTTTAAGCGTATCTGTTTTTGTTTTTTGTCAGACAGAAAAGCTGCGTTCGCCAAATTAGCTTCCGCGCATAAACTCGAATTCCCACATCACATACACTGACAGAGAAGATCGGCTTTATCATATCGCACTTGTACACCGGTGATTGTTACCGCTGTTGAGAGCGGCGACCACGGGGCAGGAGTGACGTCTAAGGGGTTCCCCGGAGATTCCCCAGCCTGCTATCCACGCCCCCAGAGTGGCGCTGTCCAGCACTACTGAATTCTGCGAATTGCCGCTGACTGTGAGCGGCAGTCCGCGCTGCTGTTGGATGAGAAAGACTGCTCGACAGTGGTGTTAAGAAGAGGCAGAAAGGGAAAGTAAAATGTGGACGGTAGTTCAGTTCGTGTGGTTAACCATTGCCTTCAAGTAATAACGTCTTACATTTTTAAAATTATTTTTAACTTGCCTTTTTTTCAATTTATAGAAGATACAGCTAAGACATTCACTGGCTAATCATTTTATTTGCAGTCATGTGTTGGACTATTTTGATACTGTGCTTACTATCTACGGTTTGGGGAAATAAAACCGACCTCAGGAAGTCTTTCTTCTACGGACACGTGTTTGAAAACTCGCCACCCGGGTCCAGCGTAAACGGACTAACCATTCCCGTAAAGCGAATTAACCAGCAAAAATGGTGTTCCGAGACTGGTGGGCTACACCTGAGACTGACGGGAGAGGGGAGCAACGCTTTTCACTTATACAACCACCATAAGCATGGCCACATCCTCATGAAGACAGCCAGGATTTTGGACAGGGAAATAAAATCAGTATACACCTTGCGCTTATGCGTGTGTTGTCAAAGTTGCTTGACAGCGGAAAGTCCCGCAGCCGAAGTCGTCTCTATAAAAGTTGATGTGCTGGACACAAACGACCACCAACCTGCTTTTAATGAGAGCCGTACCAAAATCGTGCTGGCCGATTCCACAGCTCTGAGGTCCAAGGTGTATCAGGTAACGGCCAGCGACTCCGACACTGGCAAGAATGCAGAACTGTTTTACTTTACGCTTCCGAAAAACGGTCTTTTTTACGTAGTCCCCAAAACTGGCGAAGTCATATTGGTGGATTCAATACTAGGCAGACTGACCCCGATTAAGTTCAACATTTACGCCAGAGATCACGGCCATCCAATTCTAACCAGCCAAAAACTGGAGGTTGAAATTTGGCCCCGACAGTTGCCTGCGCCTGACCTAAAGGGGAGCGGAAAGGGTCTGCTGAGGAAAAGAAAGTCTTTACTACAGTCTGAGAACCCGGTGGTCGTCACTGTGTCCGAAGACGCAAGCATCGGCTCTGTGGTCATGAGTTTAAACCCTGTCAGGTTTCAGGCAGCTAGCTTCGAGATGGTATATCCAACGGCAGACAGCGTCCCGGTGACTGTTGGCAGGGATAGTGGGGACATCGTGATATCCCGGAGACTGGACAGAGAAACGCAGTCCGTGGTGGAAATCACAGTTAAAATCCAGGACAAGCGAGGTACCAATATGCACTTGGCAATTTTTACTTGTTCAAAGGATAAACAGCCCCTTCGTCCTACCCCCCTTTATGTTATTGTGACACCCCTAGAAGTTCCTATTTTAGTGTGTATTAAATGAAGCAGTGCCCTGTCAGGATTTTAGCACACCAGTGCATTTCATCGCCTCAGAGGTATGTGTTTTACATGCGAAGGAAAACCTCGTAAGGTTTAAAATGGGCACACACATGAATAAGCTGTTTGTTTTTATGTTTTGACTCTTGAAAGATTTGACATGAGGCTCCATAAATTGTTGTTCGTTCTGACTTTACTCAGATCTATCTGTCAATGTATCCATCTATCTATCTGTCTAAACTGGACATTTATTTGGAATAGTTCAAATCAACACATCGTCAGAGACGCTTATTAAAATTACATTGCGTTTTACGTGATTCTTATATCCATCGATTTTTCTAAAATCACATTTTTTGTTAAAAGATATCCGTTAAGGGGGGTCATTCCGCCGCCCAGTTTTAATCGGCCACGAAACAGTCGCGTGTCTGTCGCATGGCACACACGCTGGGCCTATTAAGCAAGCATGTAATACTCTGGGGTGCACACAGAAAAGGCCCCCCGATGGAGCTGACGATACAGTGTTTAGCACTGCGGTGCCGTGCCGTCACTTTTACTGTTTATTAGTTCATAAAAATGGATGGATGCGTGGATGGGTTTGCGGGTGGCTAATCCAATTTTCAACGCAAGCTTCGCGCTTATTGGCTCGCTGTCCCTGGAGAGGGATTTAAAAGTGAAAGTTGCTGAAGTTTTAATCAATCACCTTTTGAAAAATGCAGACCCCATCTTTTCATAACGGTTATCCGTTATTATATGAACATTGTTTTGGTTAGAGTAAGTTCACAGACTTCACACAGCCAAGTCCCAACACACACACTTACTGCTCTAATCAACTCACTGCAGCGGTACAGCTTGAAAACCAGTACTGTAATTGCTTATTTTTTGAGGTCGAGCTTTAAGGAAAAACGGGGGAAATATTACTTCCATTCTGCTTTTACTTCACTTGGAGCAATTCACATAATGTGGCCTCCATAATGCAACAGCAGAATAATGTTTCATTGTCCTAATTTTACATCGTGAAAAATCTATGAGTGTATTACCCTTCAAAAATCAATCAGAGGCTCTGGAATAAAAAACAGTCGTCGATTAACACGATCATTTTGACCTTTGTAAATGCTGCAAGAGATTCAATGTCTGGACCAGTCTTTTAAAACAATCTTTAAAAAATGGCAGTGGAAGTTTACTGGGCATCAATAAGAAATTGGTGGTTGGTTTATTGGAAAGTCTATCCATTTGTTTTGGGCTCGTGGATTTAGGTTTCCATTCATAAAATGGAGTTTGAGTTTGTCCCCTCGCCTGTTTTTTTTTCCTTCTTCCCTATGAAGAGCCTTGGTTCAGTAGTTAGTGCAAGGTTTGAATCATGCACTCTTAAAAATAAAGGTGCCAAAGTGGTCATTCACAAAGATGCCACAGGGGAACCATTTTTGGTGTCCAAAAGACCCATTCACATGAAAGTTTCAGAAAGAACCCTTATTCATTTAGATCCGTAACGGGCTCAATACAGTAAATAGACATGAACAGATAGGAACAGATTTGTGAAGTACAAATGGGTTCCTGATTTTTAAAAGGACTCTTGCTGCATATAATCGCATAAGCTTTTTCCTACTTTTCTTGATCTATTAGTGTCCTGCTTGGTAGCCCAGCATACATTAAATACTTCATTTTCTCCTTTGCTATATGTTAGAAAGTTTTTCAAACCAAGTTCATATGCAAAGAAAAATTTCCGCAGTGAAATTGTGCTTTGTCCAGCAATGGCTCTATACGAGGAACCACGTAACCCACTAGCGAACCATTAAGTGTCATTAAAGCACCAGTAATTCTAAGAATGTAAACTTTCTACCTGTGACTTTCCTCCGGGTTTTCCTTCACACGTCACAAAGACGTGCACCTGTATTCTAGACGGTGACAGACTAGCGAAATGCCCGCAGTTGGCTTTCGTGTTGGCACACGATGTTGTTCTCCATCCTCAACTGGCTAAGTAGGTTAAACAAATGGATGGATGAAGAGCAATTGTATTGTCAACCTTGCATTGTGGTACTGTTTTCCTGTCTCCTTTTTATGTTTCAGTGAGCGCACGGTTGCTCAGGACCCTTTAGTTAAGCAGCTCCTTGGACGGTACTGTGTAACTTTACCAACACAGTTTGTGCTTGAGTGCGCCCAGCGATGGACTGGAGTCCCATCAGATTTGGCACTTCATAAACTGCTGTTGCGGTAGGCTCTTTATTGGAAAAGAGGGTCCGTATGCGAGATGAATTGATGAAATAATGCATGAATTTATCCTTTTGCCAATTGCGGTATGCAACAAATTACTTTGCGTACGGCGTACAGCTGAACACTACAAAGATTTTCAGAGACACGCCTTTGAACGTCTGCATTATTATAAGGTGTTTCAGCATTCTAACGTTCAAACACTTTGCACTGCACCGTCGTCGCTTGGTATTTTGATAGATCGGTAGCATCCAGAAAATCTGCAAATGCTTTCAATTAACTACTAATAACCGGAGAGCCGCACCGTGTCGCTGCTAACCAGTGCTTCGCCGTGTACCGTCTCAGCTGCTGAAAGGGTTAGATTCTAAAGCCGTACCGGACATTTATTATTATTATTATTATTATTATTATTATTATTATTATTATTATTATTATTATTTGTGATATCACGGACTTCTCCCACATTTCAAAATATGTATATGTTAGTTTAACTAAGAGAATCTGGCTATGACTGAAGGCTGGTAAGCGAGTGTGCCTTGCGATACAATGGCCTCCCGTCCAGACGTTTTGAGAGTAGATAGTGGTATCCCTGGAGGAATACGAACAGGAAATACACTGATGGACATTTTCAGATGTCAAAAAATAAAAAAGCAATTTCGTTGTATCCGATAATCTACCGGGGGTCAAATGCATGGAGGCTGCTGGGAAAAAGGATCACCCCACGTGGGTAGAGGCTCGATTAATCACTTGAGTACATCGAGCCCTACTTTGTCTCCACTAGCATTTCAAAATTCATTCCTTACACATTGATATTGACACAAATGTTGTAGTTGTTACAGCTGCAGCTGCTAGTCGCGTGTATAGGGCGTTCCCCGAATGGCTGAGCCCCCTATGGGAGCGCCGGGCGAGCAGTGAGAACCCGGTTACCCTGTCTAGTCATAACCCGTATTTCTTTAGTTAACCATGTTTTACTGTTTTTGATTTTTTTTTAATACTTCGAACTTATTTTACTTACGGAATTATAACAGGTCTTCCAGATGTTCTTCCAACACACTGACATGATCAAAGAGCTCGAAGGCTGTCTCTGTAAATTTTGTCAAAAGGCAGAACCTTATGTTAAATTACAGAAAAATCAAAGGCTTTATTACTGCGTAAAGGTTTTATATACGCAGGAGACCAATTTAATTTTTATGGTGACCAAAATCTAAAATCATATTTTGCTGAGGTTCATGTGTAATGAACAAGGAGGTTCTGCTTTGTAAAATTTCTGTTTTAAATCCACAGCCTTACTCGCGCTGTATTCCCACTCACAATCTCCAAACAAAAATCATTAAAGGAGCGATTGTATTGATGTGACTTGTTTGTCATGGTTTTAAGTTTTCTTTGCTTATTCTGGTTTTCCTATATTGCTGCTGATGGCCTAAGAAACAAGTCTGAAATTATTTTTCATTTGCTCGCCTCTGGGTATACCCACGTTATTTGATTTTTTTTTTTTTTTTGGAAATCAAAAATGTGATGAAGCTAAACATTATTTCTTCTTGTTTTCTTCAGTGTGTCTAAATGTGAGGCTGACATTTTCCTACTGATTTGCTTTCTCCTATACAGTGTTGGTGGGGATAAAAATAACGTGATTATATCTTAATGTTTTGAATTAATCTGATTATCTCTTGCCTCTTTTTTGCCTTTTGATAGAACTTAAATGAGAACTGTAGACCTCCATTTAGCTTTCTGCAGGACTGAAGTCTGTGGTATGGAAGGGTTAACTGACTTGCTTTGAAGTTCACTCGCAATAAGCTTTTGTTATGGCAAGGCTTTCTATAGCTGGTGCGGAGCATTGGGGAGGTTTTTTATTGAGACCACACAGACAACACATAGCAGCTGCATTCTTAGCCTTGAACATTGAATAACACAGATTTTTTTTTCTGAAATGTTTTTCATGATATTTTAAGAAACAGCAAGGCATTCAAATAAAAAAAAAAAAATAAATAAACAGTGCAAACGAGGGGCACACATTTTAAGAATCCGCTATTCAGTGTGTGAAATTTATATAGTGAAATGCAACTTTGCTTAACTCGAAGTCATTTAATCCAATTCAAGGGCACTTCTTGTTAGCTAATAAACATTTATTTTCTAATTTAACATACTGAATCATTTGCTGCAGGGTTGAAGAATATAGAATGAAAATGTATTAATTAATTCCCAGTGTTTTTTATCAGGAGAATTATCTATTAAGGTTTTTTTTAACATTTAGTAAAGGCAGAAGATACAAGAAATTGTAAAAGTAAAAAGAAGTAAGAACAAATTTAATGTCCAGTGGGACCTTTGTGTATCTCTTAGCTTAGTCCTCTTTTCTAGAAAAAGGAATCAAATTCTTTAGCAGAATGCCATAATAATTGCTAAATGGACAGCTCAAAATACTCTTTTAGCTGTTAGTTAAAACTAAATTAGGGGTGCTGATAGATTTGGTGGAGCACATTGCTGATTGTTTTAAATGTACTTTCTGATTTTTTGGAGGCACAAACATTGAGGTTACTAAACTGCCTTAGCCCAAATTTAGCAGGATTTTATAAGCAACTTGTACAGAAGAGCACTGTGCAGATGCTGATTGCCATGGTGTGTGGTCCAGAATCACTTTGGGGTAGAGATTTACTATTTTTTCATTTCATCAGTGCCCATATAATCAGCCGTGTGGTAATGAAATTCTCACTAGTATAGAACCAAATGTCCCAGGTTTTATTGAAATTTTCTTTTTAAATTCCTAAATGACAGTAAAATGGTCTCTGAGTGTCATACAGGCCACAGATCAGGCTGAGAGTCTTAAGGTTTAATTTAGGCCTTGGCTTTGTTGCCTTTGATGTTTGGGAGGCCCAATCGGAAGATCTTGCCTGCTTAATCCTCTTCAGCCCAGATCCTCTGTGACCTTCCTTCATCTCGAGGCATTAGACATGTAATCCCCTCTCATTCACTTTCTCATATTAGAGATTTGGAGTAGGCGGATGGTAGAGCAGTAGGAGGGAACCCAAAAATTGTTAAGGAAAAAAGGCTAAATCCAGTATTATTAGTTTGCCAGCCGAAAACAGGTCATTGTTATTCATGGGTGATTAAGAACTGCTGTTAATGAGTTGAGGTGATCCTGCTCGCCTCCCACTTTCAAGTTACAGTGGGTAAGGGCACTTGCTGCTTCTTTATCAAGATGACCTGTGATCTCTGTAATTGCGGATATGCTTATTTCTTCTGGGTTTAAAGGGATGATCTCCTTATAAGAGCAAGAACAGCTGCTTTCAATCAAATTGAGAACATGGTTCTCATGACAGCTTCCAACATGTGTCTTTATGTGACACAATCAGGAATGTGTCAGCAGAGCTGGCAGAGAAGTGCAATACATTGCATTTTCTTTCTTTCTTTCTTTCTGAGAAAACTCCTGAGAAATTCTTTCTTAATAATTTTACAGTATACAGTATTTTCTTTGATTAAGCAATTAACACAACTCTGAAGTATACTCTCAGTACTGCATTTTCTGAAGACTGGTTAAGTACAAGCAGGTTTTCTTATTAATTAATAATTCTGAGTGCTTTTGGATGTCTCATCTTAAACGGTTTTCATTTTACAATTTGAAATATGATTAAGCAATTATGTGGCAGGGAAGTATAAAAAAATAGAAATAGAAACAGTTGAATCATTTTTATCTATATTTAATTCTAAAAAGTCTGGATTTCCCTCTTATTGAAATATGCAAGTTTTTATATTATAAAGATGATTAAATATTTGAAAAGCTGTGAAATATATTCTTACTAATAAGTATTCTGCAAACTGGTACCACTTTCTTTCATGCTTGTTTCAGGAAAGCTAATGCTTTGTACAAAACTCTATAAAGCTAATCTGGGTAGTGACACCATTATTGATCTACAGGAGGCACTTATAGGAGGGGTCGCTCAAGACCTTGTGTTCAAGCTAACAAATCTTATTACATTTTTTGGAACTCCCCAGTTTTTCTTTAACACATTATGTTGTATTCTCATAAAACTACTGAAGAGGACAGCCATTGTGGTCCTCTTACTACAGCACTGCATTGAGGGGAACCTGCAGAAACAGCTTTATGCCACTAGGGGAGTTTTTGCCTATGTGACATTAGGAGCTGATGGGAGTAGTACTGCAATATATTTTAAAATTCTTTCTTTCCATGAGATCCAGGGATGTTATAGTGGCAGTGGCAAGGCTTTTAATAATAAGGGGAAGGAACAAGGGCCGGGTTGTTTAAAATTGAGTGTACTAAGAAGGTAATCAGGGAGATCTGTTGATCAATAAGTGTGTTACCAGGGGCAGATCGTCTCTGAAACTAATGAAGCTTAAACTTCAGGTCCTCGAATCCCAAGGGCAACTTTAGTCCACATTACTTAAACATTTTGGGTGTCTTCTGCATGGGAAGAGAGAGAGGTTAGGAGCACGCGCTGATACAGCATATTGCCACCCCCACCACATGACAAACCAACTCAGGATTCAGATTAGGACCCTAGTGCAGCTTTGCAACGGGTGACACCTCAGCACCACACTAGTTCAGATGTAGTGGAACAGTGTGCCACCAACCCCTAAGTTTTTCCCTGCAGGTTGGAAGGGCCTACATGCAGGGATGGATGCAGATTAACGTCATGCCCAGGATGGAGCAATTGCAGGTTAAGGACATTGCTTAAGGGCCCAACAGAACAAATTCCCTTTTGGCATTTAGGGGATTTGAACCAGCAACCTTCCAATTGCCAGTGCAGATCCCTAGCCTCAAAGCCACCACTCCGCCCAATTTAAAAAATAATAATATTCATAATACAGTTTCCTAGACCTCATTGCTGGTTGTGAAGGGGTCACCCATAACAGTTCAAGCTTCAGGGCCTTAAAAAATGTAGGTCTGCCACTGAGTGTTACTACGCAGATTATCTTGCAATAGGTTGTATTGTATGAAGTTTATATACTTTTAAAAATCATTGTCACAATGACTCCATATCTATCTGCAAACCAACCCAGGACAGGACACCAGTTTCCCACATGTCACACATACATATATGCCCACACTTACCCAAACAAAATCAATTTAGAGTCACCAGTTAAATTAATGTGTCTATTTTTATATTGCATGTGCAAAGTACTACAAGAATTCCTGCATAAGCACAGGGATCATGTGTAGACTCTCATGGGTATTCATGGGTACTGCAGTTTGAAGTGTTTTTCCTGCAGCGGTGTGCCTATCACATGAGTGTGCTACCCAGGTTTAGAAAATGGATGGGATGACAAATTAATATGCCATAAAAGAAGCTGACGTCATCCGTTTTCTAGATCAGCCTATATACTTCAGTGCAGTGTTTCAAAAGTCAAATAGCCCTTGTCAAAGGTGTGCTCTAAAAATACAATGCTAATTAGAATTCACTGAATGATCTTTTTTTTTTTTGGTAATCTATCCATCCATTAATTCACCTCCTGACCCTATATGCTGTTCTGTCATGGGGAGTCATAAACTGTTTATGCAGCAGCAGGTATACAGCACGAGCCGGACCTGGATGGGATGGCATTTCAAAGCAGAACTGATTTACACTCAAAACCACCAACACAGGCATATAAATACTTGCCAGATATTTTTTTTATCCTTGTGCATTTCATAAAACTTTTTGGTACAATATTTTAAAATGTAATCATACAACTTGATTTCTTAATATCTCCATTCTTAATAAATTATTCTTTCTTTCTTTCTTTCTTTCTTTCTTTCTTTCTTTCTTTCTTTCTTAACTTCAAACAAGCTTGACCATCACTAAAAATATAACTTGAAGTTTTAAAAACCTTGAAGAATCAAGTCTAGAAAACAACTGGTTTTCATGTAATCTTCTGCTGAGAAGATTGCAAGGCTCCAACTCTAATAACAGCCTTTATTTGTTTATTTCCTTTTTTTGGATCGAGTAAATTACTTTGACATTAGGGTCAGATATAAGGCCAAACTCAAATGTGACTTTCTATCCATTTTGCCTCATTGCTAACTTCTAATCTCCTGGCGCTGCCACCACTAAGTAGATGTGCAATGACACTTCTTGTGACTTTGGGAGACGGCAGGCTTTATTCTTGTGTACTTAGCACTGCAGCCATTCCTTTGCTGAAGAATGCCCACACGCTGTTGTCATCTGTGCTAATACTTAACCCCGCTGAATACTTTTTAACGTATCAGCAATGCAATTTTAAACTGATTTGATTCTAACAGTGCTTAAGAAAACTATTCTAAAAGAACTATGGGAATTGCACTTAGCTCATTCATACACATGAACATTTTCTACATGCAAAATACTCATTATAGTTACATCTGTCCCAAATTTCAGCTCTTTCCTTTCCACTTGGGATTTAGTACAGGATGTTTAACTTGATTTTGGCAGTGACGTTCTCCCCAGTGGATCTGTTAGCGGCATTTAATTTTCATGCAAGTCACAGTTCATGTTAGAAGAGACAGCATTCCTAACACAATCTGTTAACGTGCTCGAAAGCGATAGGAAATTACATGGCATATGGGCCGCAACTTTCCTTGTTTAATAGTCTTTTTACAATTGTGTTCTTTGTCAAAAAGACGTGTTAAGACTTACCACTCTTTTGCCCCAAATTCAGGTCTGAACACATTTCCAATCATCAAGCTTTTCATTTCCTATTAGTTTTCAGACATTTCCAAAAAATAGCCCAAACATGTGAAATTATACCTTATATACGTTAGGTGAAAGGAAAATTTAGCGCCTAAATTCTGCCTTATTCCTAAAGTCAAAAGTACATTTTTAAGTCTTTAAAAATCATAAAAATGCTTATTTGGTTGTCTTTGTTTTGCTTACTGCGTGTTTTCTTGACAGCTGTGGTATTCTAAAATTTATTCATGCTGCCGCAAATGGGAAAGCTAATCAGACGTCTGACTTGTAGTACATTAATGATAATACGGTTAGCAAGAGCAGAGGTTATAAGCAGATCCTCTGAAACTGCTGATTAACCTAGGTGGTTGGAGCAAATTTTCACTCCGAGTTAAAAATACTCACAAAAGCTTTACAAGGGAGCTGCCAGCATGCAAACATCACAATACTTTCAACATTTTTTTAGCCAAGGTTTGCATCAAGCCTTTCAGAAATAGAGAACTGTTCAATGACTTTCTCTTATCTTCTCCATCTCAGTCAGTCTATATCTTTAAATGTGAAAGGTACATCTTTACAAAGCAATTAATACAAATTCAGTCAAACAGTCGTGGAATGTTCATAGAGTTCGGTTCCAACCATAAAGTAGATACCTGCACGGGGAGAAGTAATTACTCTTAACACAAATTAGTAAAGAATATCACTTTGTATAATTAAGTGGACAAAATATGGGTGTTGAGTTTATTTTGAGTCTTGATGGACAGAGCCTAAAGATAACATGACATCAATAACATCATCAGTCCTGTTTATTTCAATAAGGGGTTGTGGGAGGCTGGAAGGTATCCCAAATTGCATTGGCCTCAAAATAATAGCCAGCTCTGGATTGGGCATAAATCAGTCTCAGGGCCGCTCACAAACATGGGGGGGCAATTAAAAGTTACTAATGCACTGGTCCTTGGGATGTGGGAGTCAAAACCCACAAAGACACTGAGAGAATATGCAAACTCCTCACAGATAGCAGCCAGGCACTAGACTTGAAGCCAGGGTGGTGGTCCACCATGCTGGCTGCTTTGATGATTTAAATGTAAACTGAAATAATGAAGAACAACCAAATGTATGAAATATGCCTATTAGTCATAAGATCCACTGTTAATACCTTCTGATTTCTTAATACCTTCTGCATTCTGAAGTAATGATAGTTCTACACGTATTATTAATATGTTCTGCATCCTGTTTATAAAAAACAATCAAAATGAGTGTATTACTAGTACTGACAATATCACAAAGATTTGTTGGGATGAATGGGTTGTAACAGCTATGGAGTCACTGGATGAAGCTGCTTATTTTGACCTCTATCTTATCAGTATGGACTTCTTGATATAAGTGAGACTGTGTTTGTTTGACAATTTATGTTCTGAATTATGCATCTGTTACTCTTTGCAGGTCACAACAGTGAATTGCAAAATGACATAATTTGTCATTTGCGTTTTTAAAATATGAAAACCATATTATCTTGATGTACTTTTTGCGTCATGCAAGAACTTGAAAATTTCTCAGTAAATTAAGATTCATTTATATATTTTTAAGTCACGTGCACACTGGTACATTATATGTTAGATAATATGGGCGTAGTATTTAGTAGAATTAGTACATTCTTCTTCTTTTTTTGGGCTGCTCTCGTTAGTGGTCGCCATAGTAGATCATCTTTTTCCATATCTTCGTGTCTTCTGCATCATGCTCCGTTATACTCACCATCTGCATGTTCCTCTCACCACATCCATAAACCTTCTCTTAGGCCTTTCTCTTTTCGTCTTGCCTGGCGGTTCCATCCTTAGCATCCTTCTCCCAATATACCCATCATCTCTCCTCTGCAAATGTCCAAACCAACGCAATCTCGCCTCTCTGATTTTGCCTCCAAACCGTCTACCCTGCGCTGACCCTCTAATGTACTCATTTCTAATCCTTACCATCCTCGTCACACCCAATGCAAATCTTAACATCTTTAACTCTGCTTCACTGTTCCTCTGACTTCCCTCTCATTCACGCACATGTATTCTGTCTTATTCCTCCAGACCTTCCTTCTACTCTCTAGAGCATATCTCCACCTCTCCAGGGTTTCCACGACCTGCACCCTACTCCTGCTACAGTAGAAGTAGTAAAGTAGTAGAAGTAGTACATTCAATGGTACAAAACTGAAAGAATTAAATAAGATTCAAAACCTCCTCAGTAATTATTCATCATTTGATTTTCTAAACAACTTTCACATTGCTGGATCTCAAGAAGGCAGAATACATCCCATGTGTATGAGCCAAGCTTGAATGTGATGCCAACCTTTCACACTTAAAGGCTGTCTCTGCTAATGAATTCTCTCAAAGCAAAGCCCCCTCTTTGCCACTTGCCCTACCTGAGACAGAAGCCCGATGTGAACATTGGGATTACAGACACCACCCTTCTCTGTTCTTATAGCTGAAAGCAAATTCCTTTTGGTACAGTGGCAGGCTGGGTTTGTAACATTGAGGTTGTCTCCTTTGTAGGAGCATGCTCTCTCAGCCTTGCTACACACACATTCATATTGGATGTATTTAAAGTCATTAAATAACCTAATATGGATCAACTGGTGACTCTGAATTGTTCAGATAAAAGGCGGGTGTGGGTTAGAGTAACCTCAAATGGACCGATGCCCTGTCTAAAGTTGTTCTCTGCTTAGTGACCAGTACTGAAGTGAAAGGCTCCAGCCCCCATATCCCTTAACTAGAATAAGAAAATTATAAATGCTGATGTAGACAATGAAGGAACTGTGCAAAATTCACACAATGGTGATCAATGAGGAAACCAAACTCAGCATTTTACACTCAGAAAAATGATAAAATGAATGAATACAATTAATACAAAATTAATTCTGCCCCAAGATACTCTTCCTCAAGATATAATCTCATGACCTACAGAGCATGAAAAGGAACAATGTCAAAAAAAAATTAATAAAAATGTAACCTAATTTGATTACGAATCAGTCAGCTTGAATATGACTGATTTATTATCATTTTATTGCAGGTCAATAGATGCATAGCAGAAAAGAATATACAAATACGTACATTTTTAATGTTGCAACAATAATCCTATACCTGCAATTAAAGCCATACTCAACTCTCACGGAGGCAAACTAGAATTGAACACAAGAAAAGCTGGTGAAAATTGTGCATCAAGTGAGGGAAAAGTAATGGACGTCAGCTTTCTTTGACTACTCTGAAACAGATAATTTCTGCTTTGTCTACAATTTAAAATATGATCATGACAAGTTAGAAATATTCATTTGTTTCATCAGAATAATTATCATGTAAAACAGTGTCAAAATCAAAATGGGTAGATAGAGATTTATACAGAAGCATATAATGGCATCTAGTCATTAATCACTAGATTTAGGATGGTTAATCATATTAGATGGCTTGCTTGATATGATGGTCAGTTTCAAAAATTAACTGTTCAATCATCATAACACAATTTAGTTTTATAAACTGTAAACACACACACGCACACACAGAAAGCAGTAGAAAAGTACAAGGTGCAAAACATGGCTTGTGAACTTTTCTAAGCAAATGAAACACTGCTGGACATAACACAACTTCCTCAAGCTGGTTTATTCCAACTGAAGGTTGTACAAAGCCATAGTCTGTCTTGTCAGCACCAAGTGAATGGTAGGATCGAGTCCTGGACATGGTGCTCACTTACGTACACACAAGGCCAGTTTAGACTTTTCAGGTAGCATCCATGTTTATTTGATCTAAATGGGAACCCATAGTACAACCGGCTTAGACATACAGAGATGATGTAAACTCCACAGAGACAATGACCAAATGTAGCATTTGAACCCATGATAATGGATCTGTGAGGCAACAGCACTAACTGCTAAGCCATCATCCACCTTGTAATGTTAATTTTTACATAGTAATTGAGATAGTCATAAAGCAGCCCATTGAACTTGCTGTTGTTTGTCTGTGTCATCATGTGCAGGGATGCAGAATGTAAAAATCCTGTAAACTTTGATGCTTCCCTAATGGTGCATAACAGGGTTTTGTGAGGTGCTGGATCGATGATGAAGAATTAAGTATTATCCCAATTTAAAAAGATTTTCAGTTTCTATCCAGGGATGTTCCAGTGTATTTAATAAAATTATTAAGTTGATAAAACATCTAGAGCCAGATAAAGTTACTGTTGAATTTTTTTTGTCTCTGCTTTTATGTGAGTGAACAAGGATCTTACTATGTTATTAGTGATGCCAAAGAAAAACACAGCATATTCAATATATTACAGTATGTGCAGTTATTGGATAAATGTCTACAACATTATGATTCTGGGGTGGCTTAATGCTTTTTGCTGTCTTTGATTAATGTTTTGTAATCTCAAGCAATGTTATACAAGTTCCAATAAGATTTCTTCATCCTCATCAATTAAATTTTATATACTATATCAATAAACAATGTCTGCCAAAGAAAACAATTAATCTTTCATGACATACAAGACTTGAGTTATGCAACAGCCAAATAAAACTCTGCAAAATTCATACAGGTTTTATTTTGGAGGTTTGTTGCCTTATTCTTTTTTCATCAAGATGGCCACTTAATTTATTAGAATTCAGCTTCTTTAGATGTTTAACTATAATAACACACATAGAAAACTCATTTGGGAATTTAGTACAGATTACATGCTGACAGTAGTCTGGCTTTCTGTCTAAAACATTCACGGATTATATATATATTTATATTTTTATCTTTAACGTCCTTCTGTTGCAGTGTCAGAGGCAATATGGTTAATACTGTTATTGCATTCTTTTTCATGCATTTTTCAAACATAAAATGCTTACATGATAGCCTGTGCTTGGATGTAACGCATTTAGTCCATCAGATGTTGGAGCAGATTGTATAGTGTGAGGTCTCCCATATTGAGAACCAATTTCTTCTCAAAAAGAAACTCTTTTTATTCATTTTTTATGGTAGAATGTAGCTAAAAGAATATCACACAAGCAGACATTTCTATTCAGAGAGGATTTTTTTTGAAGTGACAAGCTCTCTGATGTCCTTATGTTCAATGTGTAACCTATCTTTGCTCTGTTCATTTTGCTCTGTTTATTTTACTATCTGTGCTATGGTTTTTGTGGCCCCATTTTGAAATCTGATCTTTTTCGTGACCCCAGCTGTTTGAGATGTTGACATTTACTTCCTATTCAATACAGTCAGTCAGTCCGTCATTTTCCAACCCGCTATATCCTAACACAGGGTCATGGAGGTCTGTTGGAGCCCATCCCAGCCAGCACAGGGCGCAAGGCAGGAAACAAGCAAGGGCTGGGCACACACACACACACCCACACACCGAGCACACACTAGGGACAAATTAGGATCGCCAATGCACCTAACCGGTATGTCTTTGGACTGTGGGAGGAAACCGGAGCACCCGGAGGAAACCCACGCAGACACGGGGAGAACATGTAAACTCCACGCAGGGAGGATCTGTGAAACAAACCCAGGTCTCCTTGCTGTGAGGCAACAGTGCTACCACTGCGCCACCGTGCCACCCTTATTCAATAAATTGCTTAATATTTTTTTCTATTTTAAAACATTTTCTTGTGACACTGTTAGCATATCAGGTGACCTCACTTGGTGTTGCATCCCCAAGGTTGTGAAAAGCTGAGCTATGCCTTCTTGGCTGTAGAGAGTATTTAACATACTGTTTCATCTTCTACTGTGGTACATATGGCTTTCCATCATGCTTTGGAAGAGTACTTATTCTGAAAGGAACTCTAGCCAATAAAAATTGGAGAGATAAGCTTTACACGTTTCACAGTTTTTCATATATAAGCTGCACTAATTTTTGTTTGTACAGGATATAATTTTTATGATCCTTTATCAGGGCAGTGTTTGATGTTTATTGGTCTGTAAAAGAAAAATCATGTCAGTAATTCCTAAGATTAGACTGCATGTTAAAAATTTGTCTCAAGCAAAAAAGCTTGTTAGAGACAATTTTTGAAATATTAAGTAAAACAGGGCATTACCTTTTTCTTAAAGTCTCAAAGAAACCTAGAATAGCATTTAGAGGTCTACAGGTGTCTCTTGCCCTAGAAATGGCAGATATTTGTGTCCCCACCATAAAAGCGTCCATGTAGGAAATGGACATTAATCTCATTGAGGTGCTGGTAGCAAGACCTGAAATGAGCAAGTCATATTCCAAAACCCACAAATATTGTGGTATTAAAATCGTTCTGCAAAGTGGCGCATAGGACCCTGAGAGTTGGATAAAGCCAAGTCAGACACAGCACTGAACAAAGTGTTAGCATTCTCCACCTGATTCACGAGCCCTAAAGAGGGAACAGTCTATATAGAGTTATATATGTCAAAATTATTAAGTTCAGAGTAGCAGTAATATCAGTAATATCAATATTAATCATATTAGCAGTAATATTTAAAAAAAATAACATTCTGATTTAATTTACTTGATTTCAACATATCAGTATAACAAATTCAATATATCAATAATTAAGTCAGCTATACTTTTATAACTTAGTATGTCCAATTTCTTTAGTAATAGAAAGCATATATCTTTCCTTTTTTCTCAAAATCTGTTCTCTGATTATAAGTTTTGGCTTCTGGCATTTATACTTCTCGCCCTCAGGCTTAACTAAATAAACGGTTTTCGGCATCAGTTGCAGACTCTGGGTCTGCTTGAATGGAGCTTCATCTGACTGGTTGCGTTGGTTGCAAAGATGCCTCCTTGGCAGCTGGGGAATCAGAAGGGATTGGGCCAAATTCCCTCACTGGGAAGTTTCTCAGTGCTTCAGGGAGAGAAGGAGAAGAACATTTTATTGACAGTGCCCCCTCTTGCCCTGCCAGGTTATTACATACCTTGATAGAGCCATTGAGGAGATCTTCTGATGCATAAATATATACCTGTATATATTTAATTATGTTTTAATGATTTAAAGGATTTGGCAGATATGGACTAGGGAGTGAAAACAACTGTTGTCATCTGATTTTTTTGGCATTTATTTTGAACTCATGTTAAAGTTTAGTAGATGTGAAGCTCTGCTGTAAAGCAGGACATTTCTTGCTTTATTAGGGTCATCAAGGTCTCTGGGAGCTGTTTACTGCATTCTGCTGTTCTCTGTACTCTTAATCATTTTCAGTACTTTCTGTCAAGTGGAACAGTGCCTGCTTACTTTCCTAACACACTGCTAATGTTCAGTAGAAGATGTGTTCTGATCCAAAGTTTCTCTTCACATATGCTTCAACTGATTTATCATTTATGGCATTAAGCCTTACACTCCAATATATTGTAATAAAAGTCTTGTTTGAAAGGTATTCAGGATAGATAAAAGACAGGTTTGTGAGATAAGGAAATATAATGATTATGAGGATCTGAATTAATAAACATCAGCTTTAAAATATACACTCAAGGTGGGTGGGACAGTCTATAAAATGAACTTCTTGAAAGTTAAAGAAAAAGGAATTTTTTTTTCTATTTTCAGGGGTTTTTTTCACTAGGATATTTCTTATGCAACATTAAAATATGCTGCAAACTTGTCTGATTGTTTCACTTCAAGCATTTATAGTAAAATATGTATAATGCCCAAGAGCAAGATTTTGCATTTTATAAAACTATGTATAGAAAAAGTTAAGATAAAATGTTAGAACTGTGTTATAATTAGAATATTACATCATGCTGTATATGTATCATGAATATATATATCTATACATATTTATCTATTGTTTGTGCTACAATTGAATTGCTTCCCTCCAGGATATGAACCACTGACCTTGTACTTTCCAACTGTCTTGAGGAACACAAAATCTAGCGAGGAGCTGAACGAGATAAAGGAGTATTCTTGATGGCTGGAAGGCTTCTATCATTGCTCAGTACGTGGGTGCAGATATCAACACACCTCTCCCACCTTCAGCTTCGTTTCATATGAATTAGAATAGGGATGCATCAGTGAGCATCTTCACAAAAGAAAAGAAAGATGAGCATTAATTTTGTAGTGGAAAATTAAAAGAAAGTTTGAAACAATAGTTTGGCTTTTGAGCCTCCATCAGGTGTGTGCTTGAAGCGGAGAATGCAGTTTTACATGTGAAGGAAATGAGAAGGAGAGGAGGAAAGTGACTAGAGCAAGGATGAAATGGAAATTATGGAAGTCTTCATTTTTTGTAAAAGGTTACTGAATGAAAGGATTCATTTTTAGAACAAATATAAATAGCTTTATGGGTGTTTTGTGCTGGGTGTACGTGAGGTACAAAATTGAGAAACAGTTTACCTTTTGCTGCTTTTATTTTATGATATATTTTAATCCTTTGACAGGGCCCATACAGATCATTCATTGAAACATGGCAGATGAGCAAACACGTAGCTTATTGTAGCCTATCAACATTTTGATATACAATACTATAAATGCAAAACTAAAACTATATTAGTAGTCTGTCTACTTTGTTAATAGATGATCATGCTGAACAAAAAATAAGGTGCTGCTGCATAGAAAGGTGAGAATAAAATTTCCAGAGAGAATATATGGTGGATGAAATAGTTACATAAGAAGCAATGTAAAGAATCAAGTGTTGATAGTGACTCTGGAAAAGGTGAAAAATAATTTAGAAGTTGTGTATAAAATAGGAAAATTGTGCTTCTTGAGCAGAGTAAAACAGTGTAAGCACAACATGGAGATTAATTGGATGCATTTCATGGGCTGGAGTGAACATTGTGGGGTCTCCTTCTGGTTTGGCTGAAATTCTCTGCCAACCATATGGGGATGACATCATCTTTTTATAATACCAACTATTTGCAGTCTGAATTTTCTTAAATAAGTGTGATTCATTACTTCAGAGGTGATGGAGTCTGGGAAGCTGTGAATAAAGTGTGTCTGTGATAGAAAAGAGGTACTGTGAATTCTTGAGTTTGTAATAAATGGATGTTTTTAGTACTAGAGATAAGAACAGGAAGCAAAACTGAGAGGCTAAAGAAAATTCCTGAAGCTGACTTCAAGAGCAAAATGTGTAATCAGTCCATTTATAGCTTATACGGGTAGCATACATACATGATATTGATTTAAAGACACAACTTTGCACTTCAACAAGCATGTAAAGACATGAACTTACTTATAATGACTGGACCAAATATTGATAAAAAGTTGTTGAAGGAGCAAGCATATATACAAAAAATGGGTATTTTATTAGGTATGCAAATGTTATTATAATCTGGTCATGCAAGTACCCCAAAGTTTTATCACACTTTGAAATCAAATTATTCTGTTTGTCCTTTTGCATATAGGAAAGACTGCGGTGGGTTGGCACCCTGCCCAGGATTGGTTCCTGCCTTGTGCCCTGTGTTGGCTGGGATTGGCTCCAGCAGACCCCCGTGACCCTGTATTCGGATTCAGCGGGTTAGAAAATGGATGGTTGGATGGATATAGGAAAGACTTTTGAAGACCCCTTTCCTTGCAATATAAATCATTCCCATCTATCAAATGCACAGATTCTTTTCCTGTAGACTCAAAGTTATGTTACATCTCCGCCAATACCCCTGTTTGTATACTCTTACACTTGTACATAGGACTGTAGTCTGCTACCTTAGGACTTCACCCAGACTTCACTGTAGCTTCTCTGTTGAGAGTGTTCTCTTTTACTAACTCCTGATTGACTTAACAGAGAAAAGAACTGTTTCCCAGCCCTTGGTGATAAAATAGAGTAAAATATACATGTAGAAAAACAAGTTTAATAAGTTTTAGTCAAATAACTAGTTCATGAACAGTGGCAAATAGAATATGGCTAGCCATATAATTAGATAGTTTTAGAAGTTCAGTCTTTCAGATTGTGCTTAATCTTGTAGTTACATATAGTCTCAATTCTGTCTGACTTTATACAGTTTTTACTTATGTTTGAATCTCCAAAGACATGATCTGGGGCTCATAAATCTTACTTGCCCTTCCTCCAGACTCTCTTCCTGGGGAAGGGCTTATAAGATCTATAAGATCTAAAGTTTCCCTGTCTCCAATAGTCAGAGCTCATACAAACTAAAAACTCATGCTTCGAACATCAGAAGCAGTGCTTGTGCCACCTCCCACTCAGAGTGGCACTTACAAGAATGAATCTGAAATGGGAAAATGGGTTCCTTCACATTGAGAAAAAAGTACACAGCATCACTCTCAGAAAAGGGTGTAGGGCATTGTAACAATGAACTCTTGTGAAAATGGTCAAAAACAGGCCTCTCACTTTATGCAGCGGAGTTGGAGAGTTCTAGTGAAGCATGCTTGTAAAGCCATATTAACAGTACAGGGTAAGTCTTATCCATGAAAACACACATCCCTAAAATCAGTGAACAATGCCTCAGACTCTTTTTACGTAGCATGTGGTCTGTTCTTTTATTTAAATGATTAAATATTATCCCATGGTGGGCGGCACGGTGACGCATTGGGCAGAGGTGCCACCTCGCAGTTAGGAGACCCAGGTTCACTTCCCAGGTCTCCCTGTATGGAGTTTGCATGTTCTCCCCGTGTTTGTGTGGGTTTCCTCCGGGTGCTCCGGTTTCCTCCCACAGTCCAAAGACATGCAGGTTAGGTGCACCTGGAATGATCCTAAATTGTTCCAAGTGTGTGCTTGGTGTCTGTGTGTGTGTGTGAGCACCCTGCAGTGGGCTGGCGCCCTGCCCAGTGTTTGTTTCCTGCCTTGCACCCTGTGTTGGCTGGGATTGGCTCCAGCAGACCCCTGTGACCCTGTAGTTAGGATATAGTGTGTTGGATAATGGATGAATGGATTATCCCATGGTGATTTAAAGTTTGTTGGTTGAAACCAAAGAGTGAGGGTGGAGAGCTATACAACTTGTCAAAAATGTGTAAGTCTGAAAAACAGTGAATAATGACCATCTATTGACATTAGGGCTAGGAAGGAGAGTTGCAGTATTGTATAATGAATGTCAGACTAAGTATATACTGTATTTCAGATTTTTTTTTTTTTACAAAAATATTTTCAGTCAAAACAGATGTTTTAAAGCTTACATCATCTATTTGAAAGTCACAAGAGCACTGTGTGGTTACATAATTAATGTAGATGATGTCCAAGTATGTTTATGAAATATGTGTCAGTTATTAATTAAAGCAATTAATGATATCATAAACTGTTTGTTAGCAGGACCCCCACAGTTTACGATACCAGGTGACCAACACAAGTAATGCTTGTTGATTTTAGCACTAACCTGGAGACTCTTTTCTGTTAGGAGTTATTCCATGATGCGCTGGAGGTATTTCTAGCTTAGAGCCTTGTAGTGGAAAAAATGCACCACTTAATTAGAGTTGATGCCTTGAGTTAAAAATTTCAGGGTCTGGATTCAGAAAGGGAGTTGGTGAGACCGAAGGGCCAGGGAGATTAGCATGAGAGGGCTTTTTTGGCACTTAGCAAGTATGAAAGCAAATTAACCACTCTGTCTCCAGAGAGGGACAAGAGACTGGTGATGGAGATGCTCAATGGGGCGCCTAGGGTTTACTTTTTTGGTTTTGCATTTCCTTTGTTATGTTGTGTTCTCTCTGTAAACATCCTACCTTGCATATATTAGAAAGAGGCTAAAACAGCACATTTGATTTATCTTTGTTGCTCTTCTCTACAGTACATTTTCTGCATTAAGTATATTGATGGATGATGAGCTATGATGATAAATAATAATAATAATTCATTACATTTATATAGCACTTTTCAAGGTACTCGAAGCATTTTATACAGGGAGTAGGGAACCACTTCAACCACCACTAATGTGCAACATCCATGTGGATAATGTAACGGCAGCCAATCTGCGCCTGTACACTCACAACACATTAGCTGTTAGGTGATGAAGAGATGAGAGGTAGTTAGGCAATCAGAGACAGGGGATGATTAGGGGGCCAGAATGACCAGGCCATGGTGGACAGTTTAGCCAGGACATTGGGATACACCCTACTCTTTGTGAAGGATGCCCAGAGAATTTAATGACCACAGTGAGTCAGGACCTCAGTTTTACATCTCATCCAAAGGATGCTGGCATTTTTACAGCACAGTGTCCCTGTCACTGCACCGGGACATTGGGATCAACATTCAGACCAAAGTGTAGGCACCCCCTACTGGCCTCACCAACACCCTTTCCAGCAGCAACCAAATCTTTTTTTGGTTGGTCTCCTATCCAAGTACTGGCCAGGCACGAACATGCTTAGCTTCTGGATGGATGACCTGTTCTGAAGTGCATGTGCTATGACTGCTGGCGGCTGTATGGCTGAAGACTACTTATTCTCTGCATCATTATCAGTGTGTTAAAGGGCATGACTTTTATTTTGCATTCTGATTTTTTTTCTTTTATTTATATGTGCACTATTTCACAGCTGCATCAAAACATGTGGTCAATATTTCCTGAAGGTTTATGTTAAAGAATTTGTAGCTTTCAGGAACGCCAAATAATGCAGTTCCATGTGGGGCCAAGGGAAGCCACATTGTTTGAATTCAGGGAAATTGTGCCTCACTCCTGAAGTCAGTTTCTGGGAAGGAATGGAAAGTGAACCCACTAAAGCTGCTTATTGTCAGATAATAACTCCTTTTTAGTATGCTTTAGACCATTTCCAGGAATTCACAGGAAGTGTCTTAAATTAACACGTCATTCCTGATGGACAGTAATAGCACATTACTAATAGTGCAAACAACTGGGAAATCCTTAAAATCCATCTCACTTTAAACCTGCTATGAACCATCAAGTGTTCTAGAGGGGTAGAGTCTGAAGTGGCAATATCAAGTGCAAAATGACATCATAAAGTTAATCCAAATCAAATTAGACACAACATCAGAGCAATTATAAGTATAATGCTAGGTGTCTTGTGGTAGACCTCTACACAAATCACACCACAAAGAAAGCAAAAGTAGGTATGCTCAATCGGGTTTTTTTAAGGCTGATATTGATCACCAATTTCATGTTACTTGATCAGCAGATTTTTTCCCTTTAGAATCTTTTTAAACTAAGCTCCTGCATAACCATGTGGATAGAAACTTTATGTCTTATATTGAAGTGTATTTTTATAATTAACCATATACCACAGGTGTTATCTGTTCATTTTTTATTAACGAAATGAAATTGCGTAGGCTTATTGTTCAGTGACCATAAAAATACTAAAATAAATAAAATGTCCTTAAATTATATACTTTAACTACTAAAATAATATATTTACAGAAATATGTATCCATATATATATATATATATACTAGCAAAATACCCGCGCTTCGCAGAGGAGAAGTAGTGTGTTAAAGAAGTAATGAAAAAGAAAAGGAAACATTTTAAAAAATAACGTAACATGATTGTCAATGTAATTGTTTTGTCACTGTTATGAGTGTTGCTGTCATATACAATACAGGCCAAAGGTTTCATGACCATTTATTTTCATGACCATTTACATTGGTAGATTCTTACTGAAGGAATCAAAACTATGAATGAACACATGTGGCGTTATGTACTAAACAAAAAAAGGTGAAATAACTGAAAACATGTTTTATATTCTAGTTTATTCAAAATAGCCACCCTTTGCTCTGATTACTGCTTTGCACACTCTTGGCATTCTCTTGATGAGCTTCAACAGGTAGTCACCTGAAATGGCTTTCACTTCACAGGTGTGCCTTATCAGGGAAAATTAGTGGAATTTCTTGCTTTATCAATGGGGTTGGGACCAGCAGTTGTGTTGTGTAGGAGTCAGGTTAGTTGGACGATCATTTATTTTTCAACAGGACAATGACCCCAAACACACCTCCAGGCTGTGTAAGGGCTATTTGACCAAGAAGGAGAGTGATGGAGTGCTGTGAATGGTCATGAAAATAAAGAAAACACATTGAATGAGGAGGTGTGTCCAAACTTTTGGCCTATACTGTATATAGTGGTGGCGCAGTGGTAGCTCTGCTGCCTCGCAGTTAGGAGTCCCGGGTTCACATCCCGGGTCCTCCCTGCGTGGAGTTTGCATGTTCTCCCCGTGCCTGTGTGGGTTTCCTCCGGGCGCTCCGGTTTCCTCCCACAGTCCAAAGACATGCCGGTTAGGTGGATTGGCGATTCTAAATCGGCCCTAGTGTGTGCTTGGTGTGTTTGTGTGTGTCCTGCGGTAGGTTGGCACCCTGCTCAGGATTGGTTCCCGCCTTGTGCCCTGTGTTGGCTGGGATTGGCTCCAGCAGACCCCTGTGACCCTGTGTTCGGATTCAGCGGGTTGGAAAATGGATGGATGGATATATATAGTGACGACCCGTCGAATAAACACACTCAGGAGCCACTTGTCTGGGGAAGTCTTCCAAATGCCGACTGGCTTTTTTTTCAATATGGCAAGATATAAACGGTGCCCTACAGCCACCCGTTGTCTGGGTCACGGGGACACCTCCAAAATAATAAAGACAAATCACCTTCATCCTATCTACCTCTCTTAAAAACATTTACTTCCCTTCTTCCACCTGATGCTGTTCTCCTCTTTTTCTCCAGCCCCTCCAACTCACACTTCCGGTCACCACCTCCCCTTTTTATCACGCACTGTTAATTAACCCGGATCCCTGTCACTCATCTCTCTCTAGGGAGGTGCCCCAAGCCCTTACAAACAGGGTTCCCCCAAGACTCCACCCCAACACTGCTTTCCTTCCCTATAGCCCATGCAATGGCAAGACACGTCACACTGCCCCCTTCTCAGCTCCTCGTCCCCGAGGAAGCACATAATCATGCAGATGTCTTGGCAGCTGTCTTTGCCGGCGTGGGCGTCTGTTAGTAGAGTTAGGCCGGGCAAGTGGTGTAACATCTGAGCCAGGATTTGTGGAAGGTGTTGTGGCAGTCATGGGTGCAGGTTGTGAAGGAGCACAGCCTCTGTAACTGGCCAGACGGTCCTGATGCAAAAACACTCTCCTGCCCGGAGGTGGTAACTGGACCCAGTAAACAACCTCCCCCACCCGTTCCAACACTTGACAGGGTCCCACTCTAGGACTGTCCAGCTTTGGAGAGCGTCTCTTCTGTCTTTTTGGCTTATACACCCAAACTTGATCACCTGCTTGAAAAGGCTGCCCACAAACCCGGATGTCAGGATGAAGTTTAAGGTTGGCCACACAAAGCTTCTGCAGAACCTCCCTCAAGGACTCCAGAGCCTCCTGGAATATCTTGCCATGAACCAGTAAATCATCCAAATAGACAAGGCATTGAGTACCAGACATACCTGCCAATACCTTATCCATTAACCGTTCAAAGGTAGCTGGAGCATTGCAAAGACCAAAAGGCATAACTCGGAACTGCCAGAGTCCCTTTCCTGTGGAGAATGAAGTCTTAGGTCGAGCTTCAGGTGTTAGCGGCACCTGCCAGTAGCCACTGCGCAGGTCTAGTGATGAAAACCAGGCTTATCCTGCCACCAAATCCAGGGACTCATCAATGCGAGGCAACGGATAGGAGTCCTTGATGGTTACAGAATTTACCCACCGATAATCAACACAAAAACGCTACTTGCCATCCTTCTTGGGGACAAGGACCACAGGAGAGACCCAGGGAGACTCAGAGGGTTTGATAATCCCGGCCTATCTTATTTCCTGCAGAATGTTCTCAGCTGCTGTCTGTTTAGCTAGTGGCATACGGCAGGGGCGCTGTTTGATAGGGGAAGCACTCCCAGTATTGATGTCATTCTGCACAAGAGGAGTCTGGCCAACATCATCTACAGAGGTAGCAAAACGGTCCCTAAAGTCATGTAACAACTGCCAGAACTGGAGCTGCTGCTTGTGTGTTAACCTTTTCCTGTTGGCATTCCAAACAGTGCGGAGAACCTTCATTACTGGTATGGGTTGAGTGATGTTAGTGGAAATAGGCACATGTTCTTCCTGGGGAGCCACCACTGGTGGTTCCCTTCTGCCTTGCTGGTGCCCTAACAAGGGGAGTGTCCCAATGCCTTGAAGATACAGAGTCCCCAACTGAAGATCTATTTGCGCTCCAACTGCTTGTAATAATTCAAGTGCCAAGATACAGGAGTTGTTGATATTAGCCACCCAGACATCCTGCACCCACTGCTTCTCAGCAATACAAATGTCTACTTGTGCTCTGCCTAACATGGGGGTCATCTCACCTGTAGCTGTCATCAACTTAGTAGAATTGGCTGTACATAGGACCGCCACATCCAACATGTCAGGATGGATAATAGATGCAGTTGACCCTGTATCCACCAGTGCCTTGCATACATGGCCGCCAATCAAAACTGAAAGGTGACAGTAATCTCCCTCACCCAACTGACCAACAGGGACTGTTTTTGGGGCCAGCATTGTCCCTCCTACACTGGTCCCATGTCGTTTCTCAGTACAATGCTTACTTGTGAGTCCTCTTGTTTAGCCCAACTGGGGCAGTCACGTTGCAAGTGTCCATGTTGTCCACAGTACCAGCAGCGGGGTGGGCACATTAGGCGTGAAGGAATTCTGAATTTCTGTACGGTAGCCACTGGAGCCACCGCCTCAAAGTCTTGTTCTACATCTATGGCCTTAGTTTGGTGGATAGTTTCCGGTCTCCTCACCTTGGTCGACCCTGCTGATGCAAGAGGTGCTTGGCTGTAACCCTATTTAAGTATTTGTTCTGCCTCCTGGGCTGCAGACAAAGCTTGTTCCAAGGTCTCAGGCTTAGCGAAACAGACCTGCTGTCGGAGATATGGTGGGCTCAAACCCAACAGAAATGCCTCCTTAGCCAACTCTGCCTGCACTGATCTGTCAAAATGGGGATAACCCTGTTGCTCCAGAGACATCTGCTGCAAATGCCCCCAGGACCTCAGTTGTCCTGCGAACCCTCTGCTCCAGCTGTTGTCTTATTGTAGTCACAGCTTCTACATGGCCAAACTGTCGCGCCAATGCAATTTCCAAAGCATGGGCATTTAAAAGCTCATCTTCTGGCACATCCATCAGAACCACCAATGCATCGCCATCCAATTCTGCAGCCAGCTGCACAGCTTGGTCCTCCAAACTCCAGCCATTTGCCCTGGCAATAATGCGAAAACAGGTGTTGTATGGTTCCCAAGACACAGTTCCATCAAATCTGCCAATCTTTAATAAAGTCCCACCCATCCGCTGTGTCTTTATTTCATCACTCACATGCACCGCCTCCCTATCCACCCTCAGCCACGCATTGTCTATGCAGCATAACAGTTCTGTGTAGCCACGGTGCCCTTCGCGCAATCCTTCAGCCAACACGTTTATTGCCTCTCCATCTACGTGTGCCAACAACTGCCCTGCTCCATAATCCTCAGTCCATCCGTACATATTTGCTAAATAAAGGAAGCGCTGTTTAAATTCGGTTCACGGAAACACCCTCGGGAAGCGCTGCAATTCCTTCGTTCCTATCGCTCCGTCCGGCCTCGCATTAAATTGAGCGTCTTCCATAAAATTGGGTCGCGCTGCAGACTCAACAGCATTCAGCTTCATAAATGCAAACTGCTCCAAAGGAGGCTCTAAGTCTATGGCTTGCCATAGAAGTCGCCCTCTTGCTTCACGCGGGCTGAAAACCTGCCCTCCTCCATGAATGCTAACTGCCTAGGCGAACTTATATGCGGCGTGAACTCTTCTTTAAATACACTCTCACCCAGACTTTGACTGCTGCTTCGTTTCATTTCCACACTGTTGCGACTCTGTTTGTCTAATAACCAAATCCCACTTCTGATCACCAATGTGACGTCCTGTCGAATAAACACACTCAGGAGCTGCATGTCTGGGGAAGTCTTCCAAATGCCGACTGACTTTTTATTCAATATGCCGCGATATAAACGGTGCCCTACAGCTGCCCGTTGTCTGGGTCACGGGGACACCTCCAAAATAATAAAAGACAAATCACCTTTGTCCTATCTACCTCTCTTAAAAACATTTACTTCCCTTCTTCCACCTGATGCTGTTCTCCTCTTTTTCTTCAGCCCCTCCAACTAACACTTCCGGCCACCACCCCCCCTTTTTATCACGCACTGTTAATCAACCCGGATCCCTGTCACTCATCTCTCTCTAGGGAGGTGCCCCAAGCCCTTACAAACAGGGTTCCCCCAAGACTCCACCTCAACACTGCTTCCTTCCCTATAGCCCATGCAATGGCAAGACACGTCACAATATATATATATATATATATATATATATATATATATATATATATATATATATATATATATAAATATATATATATATATAAATATATATATATATATAATCATTTAATTGATGTCGGCAATTAAACACTGCTTAATTGTAAATATACATACACTTATGGGTCTTAATCATTTTAATCATTAATTGAACTACAGCTTTTTGTCTGTTAAATTGTACATTTACTATATTTATACAGGTGTGTTTTTTTCCTTCAATATATCAGCTAGTCACTCGTAATTCATGAGGTTTAATTATAAATATGGATTACCATTTTAATTCTGTAGTACATGTTACCAAAACTTATGCTTTATGACACACAGGATCAAAATAGTGAGCACAGTACAACTCTTTAAATAAAAGCTTTATATGTATGTTGTTAATCAAGAACACATAAAACTGACATGCTTAACAGATTTATAAGTAAAAGACACATTTTACTGTTAAGCTAACATTTTTCTTTTTCCAACTGAAAATATAAGCTGCTGCACTTAAAACAAGCTTGCTGTACAAATTAAATCCGTGTTCATTGTAATTAAAGGACAGAATAAAGATCTATCTATCTATCTATCTATCTAGAAATGAAAAGGTCTGAATTCATTAAAGTAGCTTTTCTTGCCGTCTAATTGTACAGGATGACTCCTCCCATTTCTTTTTCTCAGTTTATTACTCCACTTACTTTAATGTAGAGGCTAATATTCCAAGAAAAAAAACCTTAACTTCCTGCTCTTTGTTTACATTGCAGGAAGTTTGCTGCGAAAAGACTTACACTGGTTTAAGTACAGTAATACCTTGCATAAAGGAGCACTACAACTAAATTACTATAGAGCTTAGAAAAGCAGGGGTCGAAAAGATTGTTTTTTAATGACTGTCAAATTACACTTTGCATGCATTAAATATGAAGGATGTACATTCCAATATGGAGCCACTGCATTCCATCAGATGCCATGGGATATAAAAGCTATCCACTATTTCTATGTGCTGCTAGAGGAATATAGTACAGTAAATGGACAGTTATCAACTACATGTTGTTATTTTAGTTGCATGCTCTCAGTAGTGCATAATTCAGACAAATTTTATTTTTTGCATGCTGAAACTTTGGAACAAAGGGTGGTTACTTTGTTCTGTAATGTGAATTTTGATTAATGCCATCTGTTTGCATAATATGATATTATTCACAGAAGTCTGTCACTTGAATAGTATAATATGTCAGAGCTGCCAGTGAAGGCTTCTTAATATTTATGGCAGTATCTCAGAAAAGTCATGCTGTAATGTATTGTTAGGTAATAGAAGCTTATTGTGTTTTATCTTCTGTATGCCTACAGCATTTGAAATGACAAATGTAATATGTATGTTAATTAATAATGGAGTCTTCTATGACCTGAATTTGGGAAGTGCCACATATGAAAGCATTATAGTACCCCAGTACAATAATTTAATAGTCTTGAAGCCCTTGATCACTTTTATAGTTGTAACCAGCAACTACTAATTTTTGATTTTGCTCTGTCTCTTGTGTGTTGCTCCACCACTTATTAGTTAGTTCTTTCCACATACCGTATACTGGAGCAGAAGTTGCAGAATAACAACATGAAGGAAGTTTGGGATGGGATGAAGATTATCACCGGCTGCAGCTCGAAGCGGGGTGCCACCATCGAGACAGACGTGGAGAGAGCAAACCAAATGAACAACTTCTTTAAGTTTGACCACCCTAACCCACTCTCACCTCTGAGTACTTCATCCTCCAACCATCCTTCTGCTGATACCAGCATAGGTGAGACATCCCCACCCACAATTACAGCAGCCCATGTGAGCAGAGAGCTGAGAAGACTTTGTGCCAGCAAAGCAGCGGGTCCAGATGGTGTATCGCCACGACTGCTGAAGGCCTGTGCGTTGGAACTGGGGAGTCCTCTACAGTACATCTTGTATCACCCCAGTCCCAAAGGTATCACATGCTAGTGAGCTGAATTACTTCTGGCCTGTTGCTCTGACGTCACATGTGATGAAGACCATGGAGCGGCTGCTGCTTCACCACTTGAAGGCCACAGGTCCGCCACGCCCTCAACCCTCTGCAGTTCACATACCAGGAGAAGGTGGGAGCGGAGGATGCCATCATCTATATGCTACACCGATCCCTCTCCCACTTGGACAGAGGCAGTGGTGCTGTAAGAATTATGTTTTTGGACTTCTCTAGCTCCTTCAACACCATCCAACCTCTGCTCCTTAGAGACAAGCTGACTGAGATGGGAGTAGACTCACACCTGGTGGCATGGATCGTGGACTATCTTACAGACAGACCTCAATATGTGTGTCTTGGGAACTGCAGGTCTGACATTGTGGTCAGCAACACAGGAGTGCCGCAGGGGACTGTACTTTCTCCAGTCCTGTTCAGTCTATGTACATCAGACTTCACATATGACTCGGAGTCCTGCCACGTGCAAAAGTTCGCTGATGACACTGCTATTGTCGGCTGCATCAGGAGTGGGCAGGAGGAGGAGTATAGGAAGCTAATCAAAGACTTTGTTAAATGGTGCGACTCAAACCACTTACACCTTAACACCAGCAAGACCAAGGAGCTGGTGGTGGATTTTAGGAGGCTCAGGAACCTCATGGACCCTGTGATCATCAGAGGTGACTGTGTGCAGAGGGTGCAGACCTATAAATATCTGGGAGTGCAGCTAGATGACAAATTGGACTGGACTGCCAATACTGATACTCTGTGTAAGAAAGGTCAGAGCCGACTATACTTTCTTAGAAGGTTGGCATT
This sequence comes from Polypterus senegalus, assembly GCF_016835505.1. NCBI lineage: Eukaryota > Metazoa > Chordata > Cladistia > Polypteriformes > Polypteridae > Polypterus > Polypterus senegalus. The sequence goes on along the minus strand of NC_053162.1, from coordinate 67,104,913 downwards.
CTTCCACATCTGCAGTAAGATGCTGCAGATGATCTACCAGACGGTTGTGGCGAGTGCTCTCTTCTACGCGGTGGTGTGCTGGGGAGGCAGCATAAAGATGAAAGACGCCTCACGCCTGGACAAATTAGTTAAGAAAGCAGGCTCTATTGTAGGAGTAAAGTTGGACAGTTTAACATCTGTGGCAGAGCGACGGGCATTAAGCAAACTCCTGTCAATCATGAAGAATCCACTGCATCCACTGAACAGTGTCATCTCCAGGCAGAGGAGACAGACTGAGGAGATCGTTCCTCCCCCACACTATGTGACTCTTCAGTTCCACCCGGGGGAGTAAATGCTAACATTATTCAAAGTTATTGTCTGCTTTTACATGCATTTTTATTTCTATTTAATTTAATATTTTTTTTTTGTATCAGTATACTGCTGCTGGATTATGTGAATTTCCCCTTGGGATTAATAAAGTATCTATCTATCTATCTATCTATCTATCTATCTATCTATCTATCTATCTATCTATCTATCTATCTATCTACTGTAATGTACTGTAACTTGCTCCGTTGTAAGATATATAGTACTACTGCTTTTAACATCTGTGTTTTTTGAATAGCTGAGTTGATTTGCATGGTAGCTAGATTATGATTGTTGTATGTTAATCATTTACCTATGGGGAAGCATTAGGGTTGTTAGATCAACTTTACCAATACATTAACAGGCATAAGTTTTATTTTTGTGTGACTGATTATTTAGAGATTTCCGTGATCCATATAATGTGAGCAAGTACTAACTAACTATGCAAAGAGTGTAAGTGCTCAGTTAGACTAAATCAAATTGTTTTTTGTATTTCAGACTTTTTTTTAAAATTTTAGTGTTTTTGGCTTTCTTCTTTAACTTATTTGACTACAGCTTGCTTTTTGATAAATCTTTTAAATGTCCCATTTTGAAAAACCTTCATTTCCTTGTCAAAAATATTTATATTTTTTCAAAGATCTATTTGAAAATGTCATTTTTTCCATATGTGATCTTACCAGTGTGTCCTTGGCAATTCTAAATCGGTTCGGCATGAGTTACTCTGGGTTTATGCACATACTTAGCGTTCAGTTAGTTCTCTGTCTAGTACTGATGCTTGCCATGTGGTTGGTGTTGCTGGTATACGCTCCGCATGTTGCAAGCAATTTTTCTTCAAAACCTAAACGAGGAGTCTGAGTAAAAATGGTTGCAGAATATTGCTTTAATATTATGAATGAATGGTGGTTCCTGCCTTGCACCCTATGTTTGATGGGATCGGCTCCAACTTCACCACAACACTGCCCCAGATAAGCAGTTAAGGAAATAAATCGCAGGACTGATGAATGAATGGATTATTAGAACTCCTTCAAAAATGCAAGTATGGATGTGAAGTTTTTTAAAGTTTAGCTCACACATTTTAATTAAACATTTTAGTCATTGTTATATTGTACATAATTACAGATCATTTTTAAAATCTGTTTGATAAACTATGTTAAGGAGGAAATGCTGGCTATAGTCTCTGTAAACATTTTTCTCTCTTATCTGCCATGTATCATGTGCTTTTCACTTGGGTGTGACGTTTTCTGTCAGACACTGAAGTCTGAAATGTAATTAATTCAAATTCATTCTGTGCCTGTGACACAGTGACTAAACTGATGAGTCAGGGTGTTTCAAAGCAAATGCAAATTTTTTTGTATGATAGGAGGAAGAACTAAAAATGTTCATTCCTTTAATTCCTTCAAGCAAGTTGTTTTTTTTTTCCAATAAGCCTTAATTCCCAGCCTAGTAATAAAGTCGCCTAAGTAATTTATGATTGTATTAATTTTCTCAATTTACTGAATCTAAAAATACACTTTAGTAAGTGATTTGTTATGTTAGTGGCAGAAATGGGAAGAAATCACTTGTGGAATCCTGCCAGGAGAAAAAAATAAAAAGTGCATTTGTCACACCACGACCCTCAGCAGGACAAGAGGATGGAAAATGTGACAAATGAGATTTAATTTCAAACCTAAATACTGGCGTATTTTAAATTGCATTTGCTAGCAGGTTATGCATACCAATTTAAGTTTATAAGGCAATTTAATGTATTAAACCACATTTTAGAAACTAAAGGTTTAGTCAGTGATTGGTGTGCTGCTACTAAAGTTGCTGAAGATATAAGAATTGGTATTGAATGGTAGCAATTTAAAAGCCAAAACATACTTTGATTTGGAAATGTTAATGCTGGAAGTAAACTGCCTGTCTTGGTGAGGTAGGCAGCTAAAAAATTGGCAGACCATGACCTGGTGGTTGCTAAAAGCTTCTTTCGTGTTTACAGATGTAGGAAGAAGCTTGAGTTTTGGCACCAATGGCAGTAGAAGCTTCTGTCTACAATTTTGATTTACTGACAGTGTACAGTTCTAAATGAAAGCAATACAGTTAACTGAAGACAGTGTGGATGTGCCCTGTGATGGCTGGCACCGGCTATAAAGGTTTAGATTTATAGTGACATTACTGTCACATGTACAGAGTACAGTGAAAATCATATCTGCATGTGCTAATCATTTTAGCACATCTTTATCAATATATGCATCTATATCCAATCTATAGCAAAAGCAGAAACATTACTAAATGATTTATAAATTTAAAAATCATACTGCTGCTGTGCTTTTTTGAATGTAGAATAAAAGAAAAATAATACCAGCTAAATAAATGAGATCAGTGTTATCAGGTGTTGGCACTGATTAGGAATCTGGTTGGAACAAAAACCTGCAGCAACGGGGGGGCCACAGGACCGAGGTTGGGAAACACTGATCAAGAGCTAATATACCAAACTCTTAAGCCTGTTATGAGATGACAATGTGCTGATTGTTTTTTGAGCCAAATCGTGCAGGAGAAAGAGGCACTCTAGATCAACCTTCAAATATCGTAATTCTGTAAGTAATTATGAATTCTGCTTGTCAATTGCTATTGTAATGAGCTATATTATGATCAGAAAGATTTCAGCATCAGAGCGGTAAATGACTGTTGAAATGTTATAGAATAGTTCTGGTAACTTGGTTCCTAGGGAGCAACGCCTACTGACGCTCACAGCCACATTTTTTTCTTTTGTACAGATCTTTACAATTAACTGCAATGAACTGAAACAATGTCCAGTGCTGGTTCTTGCCTTTCATAATGCTGCACGGATGGGCTGTTGCTCTCCATCATCTTGAAATAAATTAAGCAAGTTTAAGAAAATACATGCACAGGTGAAATGGACAGCTGCTGCCAGCATCTTCAGGCTTTTCAGGAGTCTTCAGACCATGAAACATCTGTAGTTTTATAATAAATATATGTGATGCACTTTACAAAATTAAAAAAAAATTGATGGCTTGTAAGTGAAACAATATTGCATATCCTTGTGTCTTTTCTGTGTGTTTTATGCTAGACATGTAAGCATTATGAAAATACATTGTAATGGCTGACCCCTTACCCAGCCGGCAGCTACACCTCCAAGATCTGTGGCCTGGATAATTTACTGAGACTGAATCTAACTATCAAGCTGTATCTCTAACAAAGTACACTTTTCCCCACAATCGACAGTGTAAATATAAAACTCACAAAAGCAGATATTTAAAATTATACTGATTAAATGTATTAAATGAAACAACAAGACAAATGCAAAAAATAGAAAGAAACTTAAATATAAATATCCCTCCACCACATCAACAACGAGACACCACCATATATAAATACAACAAAACCCTCCCTTACCCCTGTAACATATTAGAAACAACACAAATAACAAAAATGAATGAGATACGGAAATGATCATGAACTGGAGTCCGGTTATAAAAACGGTCCTGAATACCGTTGACTGAACTAATGATAAATGAATCGTTTGATTTTCCCGGAACAAAATAGAACAGCCTCACCATTGATCCTCGGTGCGTGGTGGATGAAGAAGTCCAACCCCGGGGTCTCTCGTGATGAGGATATTGAAGTCAGTCCGGCAAATTGAAAAACAAACTGGATGAAATGCGCGTGGTGGAATGCGGCAGGTATAGATGGCCCGTGGTCATGAAATGAAAGTCTCCCTCTCTTCCTCCTTCCTCCTTCTCCTTCTCCTTCTCCTTCTCCTCCTTCTCTCTTCCTTTCTCCCCCCTTGGCTATTCCCTCCTGATTGCTTAAATAGTCCCGTGACGGCTGTAAGTGACTAATAGTGAACAGGTGTTTTCCAGGTTTGAGGCTGTGGTCTTCTTCCATTATCCGTTCCCCTTTACAGGGATGGCATTTACTGATACACTCACAAACAGCAAACGGGACAATGAAACGAGACGCACTCAGTACTGACATTTGACAACACAACCTATGTAGCCCCGCTACAACATGAGCCTGTATACTATAAACTATCTGAGTGATCACACTCAGGAATTTTAGTTTGAAATGAATTAGTTTTTTAGTCATTGGCAGTGTGCTGAAATAACATTGTACACATTTTCACAAAATTTTCTATATTTATCAGTATCAATGTGATCGAATGGTATTATAAATTCCCATGTCAGGTGTTGATTTGGGGCACATACTTTTCATCTAATGACAATCTGTTCTCAAGTTTTACCCACTTTTACCCAAGAAAATAAGAAAATGAATGCATCAGGGAAGGAGAGACAATAATCTGTTTACATTAGCAAGACTAAAATCAACTCACCCAAAAGACCTTTCACATTGAGTGGCCATGTTAAAAATAAATCATACTGTGGTCTAAAGATAGTGTACATACTGAAAATGTGTATTAATGTTTTATCAGCCCAAATCAAATGGTTAGAACTCTATAAGAACATAACATTTCACTTGTTAAAGAACTTTTGTAAGTAAATAGTGATCCATTGATTTCAAGATATGTTCTAGCTCCCAGTGATCCTTAGCTAGGTAAGTAGGTTTAAAAAATGAATGAATGAATGGAGGGAGGGAGTCTATGCTTGACATGATCAATATATCTTCAAGCAATTATGTCAGGAGTTCAGAAATTGGCTGTAACTGATACATAATGTTTAACTTCATTAGCCTGAATTCTCATTATAGTTTAGCGATGTGCATAATTCTCATTGTAACAAGGTACAGAAGAACCTGATTTAATATTGGAAAGCACAGATGGATGACTTGGTGGCTGAGAACAAATGAAGTTTGTTTATCTGGCAATACTTTAACTTCAATGAAAATAAGCATGGTGAACCAAAAAAATACAACCAAATGTATTTGTCAATAAAGTCGGGAGGTTATTGTTACAAAAGATTCACAAATAATGAAATGAAAGTCATTTGCATGAACATTCTCCAGCTGAATATGTAAGTTTAGGCAATGCTGCTAGTACTAATGTTGAAGACTCATGTTAACAACCAGTGCTTGTTAGTACTTTTGGATTTGGAGAAAGGTGATGCATACAGGAAATTGACAGCCAGCTACAGTCACTGAATGATTCGTGGAGGGTTTTATCTGTTTTGAATCTATTCATGCATCCAGATTGACTAAGGGGAGTTATAACAATTGCAGCATTATGGATCCTCCTCTACCTCTCATGTCTGCTTTTAGCAATGTGCAGCAGATGGATTCTTCAACAGTCCTTCATTATCAGTAACAAGTTAGAAAATGTATGCATGGCGTAACATTCTGGTATGTTGAAGGACTTGATTAACTGATTTGAATGATGGACCCATTAAAATATTTTAGTTACTTCATTAAAGAGTTTGTTATCACATGTTCGCTTATTAAGTATTTTTGCAACGATAAGTCATATTCAAAAGTAATACTGGTAATAGAATGCATTTACATGAGTTAGGGGACTGCATTAAACACATGGGTTTTAATAGTACGTTACATTGTCACGTACTGTAGTCAGTGCCAACCCTGTGCCCAGAGACATCCACTTGAAGCAAAAAGCAGCAAATTAACTTCAACTTCAGCCTTAATGACATATGTAGTCAGTATAATAGACCAAAAGCTAACTGGAAACTAGGACAAGGATTTTAATGACCCTGCAGGCAGATGGCTGCCACACCCTGAGAGAGAAGGCAACATTTAGAAAGTGTGTATTCTGCAGCCTCCAGCAGTGTTTCCACCTATGGATTATGGAGGGGTGGGGAATGCTGAGGATGCTGAGCACCATTGCTTCTATGAGCAGCTTTACAACAAAATGAAAGCCATTGAGGAAGGGGCAAAGTAAGCAGAGATGCAGTGCCCTTTGGTTACATTATTGTATTTGTAGGATACTATAGTTCTTGGTATTTGCTTGACATAGGGTGGAGTTTTGGAGAGGTGTCATGTGAACCCTGCATTTCATTTCTCTGTGTTTCCCTTATTAGACAGAGAGTGAACTCCCATTTTTATTATTTCTAGTGTGCCATACAGTTGCAGAATAGCATGTGACAGCTGATGCTGGCTTAAAGTAAACTATGATTGTTTTATGAACTGAAAAACAAGAGGAAAGAAAAATTGTGAACTTTCTGAGAAATGCTAAAGCAGGGTGTAATTTTGATTATAGAAGCAACATATAAAAGCCTTCATAAGTTAAACAATTATTAAAGAAGACACATGTTGCTTTGATCTGACCTGGAAGTATATTGCAGTGTTTGAGTAGGCTGGAAATGGAAATTCTCATCAAGAACAAAACACACTATGTTGATAAGCACATGGTAAAATTAAAGCTGACATACAGCCTACTAGGTGAAAGTATTGCTATTAAAAGGGGTTTCATAAAACCCATAGAAAAACAAATTGAAACATTTTTCTGGTGCATTCCCAGCAGGAAACCAACATCATTCATAACTGTCAAACTGGAACTTAAAAAAGGTTGTGTTTTGATGAGTACATTTTGGAACAACAAATGCACTTGAAAATTTATAAGAGAAAATTTCTGACTTAGAAGGTGCCAATGCTTCAGTGGACGTATTGTAGTTTGTGGGCTTTGGCAAGGACTGGCGAACAAGAATAGTGTTCCCACCATGTTGAACTTACATCTGTGGGACACAGGAGCATTTTAGAGCTGGAGAAGTTATTAACGATCTAATACTCAGAGAGATCACAGAACTTTGCAGCACTAATGAAAATATAGGGCATGACTTACTTCTTGTATTAGACAATTCCATAATTCCTCATAAAGTAAAGACACTTCTATGCCTTCTTGAACATGGCAGAGGAATTGAGGGACTATGAAAAATCCTCAGAAATGTGAAAACCCAGGATCTTAAAGTTGGAGACATGTTCAACCACAGTTTTGTTGAAGATGGGGATGTGCCCACAACCTTTGAACTTCCGATAGTCCACAATGAACTTCTTGGTCTTCTTAATGTTAAAGGCCAAGTTATTGGGACCCTGAGAATGTGCTGTGTTTTCCTACCTAGTGATTTAATTTTTCTTCAACCATCATTCTTTTTCCATCTACAGGGGAAAGTGAAATGTTTATGCTGCAGTTCTGTCTCACTCTCTTCGTCACATTGGTGTACCTGCCTATTGCTCTTTCAGGGTACTTTGTCTATGTTAGTGTCTGTTCTACCACAATTGCATGTAGAGTACTTCCATCCTGGCTGTTATGGTTAGTATTTCTTTCATTCCGAGGTTTTCCATGGACATTCTTGTGCCCTCTGCTAATTTGTGGTGCCAACGGGTCACACCTTATAAAGTGTCAAACAATGAAACAAATCAATCAAGTAAGTAAAACACAAAGCATATTTGTTATGATCGGCAAAAAGCAGATTATAAAAATTTAGATTACAAATAATTTTATATAAGCCACAATGCAAAATAAAGCTGGATTGAGTAGCTTAAAGGAGATGAATGTGACTGGCTGTCCAAAACTTACTCCCGCCCATGTAAACATGAAAAAGAATATCTTGAAATAAAGACTGACATTCCATTCTAATAATAGGCCTATAGTACAAACCTGGGTGGGTTGACTGCTGTCATGGTGATGGTTACCACAGCCCCTTCTCAAGCATCCAGCTTGCACTTTGATCTTGTGAGGAGAGAGATTTTGGTAGAGGTCAAAATGCAGCTGCCGTTTTGCTGTAGGCCAGAGGATGGATGCCATTTTAAAAGAGGTACGAAGGAGGATGGAGTTTTGCCATACGAAGCAGTGAAGTTTTGCCATTTTGGCAGAGGTAGAAGAGAGAATGGAACTTTGCAAGTGGAAAGATGGAGAAAGGATGATGTAATAAAATTGACAATTTACACATCTTCTAATAGTGTTAGAGTAAATCTACTTCAGCAAATGGAAGAAGAAATCATATATTCATTTCCATTTTTCAAATTAAAAAAACTATAACCTCTTTTATGTATTTTAAAATATTTCCTTCATTATTCAGATAAGCATTAACAGCAATAAGGTGTAAAACAAAAGTTTTCAAAATGAACAAGACTATCTTTTTTACTAGATTCTTCTTTTGGCTGCTCTTGTTAGGGGTTGCCACAGTGGATCTTCTTTTTCCATATCTTCCTATCCTCTGCATCTTGCTCTGATATGTCCATCACCTTCAAGTCCTCTCTCACCTCATCCATAAACTTTCTCTTAGGCCTTCCTCTTGCCTGGCAGCTCTACCCTTAGCATCCTTTTCTCAATATCCCCAGCATCTCTCCTCTGCACATGTCCAAATCAACGCATCCTCACCTCTTTGACTTTGTCTCCAAACCTTCCAACCTGAGCCGACCCTCTAATGTCCTCATTTCTAATCCTATCCATCCTCGTCACACCCAATGCAAATCTTAGCATCTTTAACTCTGCCACCTCCAGCTCTGTCTCCTGCTTTCTGGTCATTGCCACCGTCTCCAGCCCATATAACATAGCTGGGCCCACTACAGTCCTGTAGACCTACCTGTCTGTCACAAATCACTCCTGACTCTTTTTTCCAATTAATTCACCCTGCTTGCACTCTTTTTCACCTCTTTTCCTAAATCCTTGTTACTCTCTTTTACTAGATTCTAAAATAAAGTATTTATGATGACACTATTGTGGAAAATGCAAAATAACTCTAATGGTATAATGTGAGCTATAGTTTGAGACACTTTTCAATATTTTTGTGTGTGCACTTAGCTGATAAAGTCCTTCTATCAAGTTACACATACTTTACTCTGAGAAGATTTAAATGCCTTGGATCCGAGCATCAATAAGAAGGCAATGCTAATGTTCTTGCTCCTTTATTACTACCTGGTAATTGAGCCTGTTGTTGCTCATTAAGTGCACTGTAACCAAATGGATAAATTACCCCATAGAAAAAAAGCCAAGTATTGTGACCACGATGAAAAATGTTTTAATTACTGGAACCTCAACTACAATATCTGGGTTCTTACAACTGTACCATATTTTAATGCGCATTGAAGCAGCATGCATAAACTGTACAGTGATCATTTGATAAATTAAACAATGAGAGAAAAGAAAAAGGATCTTGTTTATGAATACAAAAGTAACAATGAGCATTAATTTAGTCAAATATAAAAGGAAGCGACTTTTCCAAAATTACATTAATGAAATGACCAAACAAATGAATGTTGAACAAAACGTCACATTTGAGTGTATGCAGTTGTTCCATCTATTCACAAGTCTACCAAATTAAACTCATAAAAATCGTTTTAATTGTGAATAGTTACCTTTATTTACATTAATGAACATAATAAAAAATATAATTAGAATGTTTCTGTCACGTCACGTTTAAGTACAACATTGAAAAGAAATTTAATTAAAATATAACAAATTACAAAATTTTTGATGTTTACAAGATTTTTTTTAAATAAATTGGCAAAATATTTTCATGTTAAATCAAATAATTTTAAAACATATATATAAAGGAAATAGAAATACATATTAATTGATATATATATATATTCTGTAGTTTTTTGACATTTCTTAGATTTTTTTAATCCAAACTTTCATTTGGTGGCCCATTTTTACACCTTTTCTGGGGCGTCCCAGTGAAACATCCAGCAGTAGTCCTCCATCATATTGACATTCTGTTGTCTCTGGTACCTTTTTTCCATGTCCATTTCCATGGTATCTTTCACCCTACTCTTCACTCACCACTCCAAAATTTTCAGGGAAGGATTCCAAAAGTGAATCCAAAAAGTTGCCTTTGAGTGAGACTTACATTGTGTCCCAATTCCTTAAACTTACGTAATACATTTTTCACAGTTTCTTTATAGTTTCATTGTTAACTAAATCATTCCTTACCCTATCAAATTCTGCATCAGATATTAGTTTTCTAATACCAGGCCAGCAAAAATACCATTTTTCAATTTAGCCTCACACAAACCCAGGAACTTTTGGGACAAATACATAACACTGGCTAAGTCTTCTGATGCGTCTTTGACAAACTGCTAACATTAAACCAAGCTTAATATGAAGTGGTGGTAGCTCCAAATTCCACCAAGTAGGTTTTGGCACTAAGCTGTACTTTTTCCTAGATGGCAATTCAATCGGAACCCAATGTCAATTCTTGGCCCTGCTATACCACTCACATAGAAATTTTGGGAATTATGTATGGTCTGACTGCTGACCCAGTAAGATGCACATACCTTTGTGGTCCCCACATATGAACAAACAATGCTCATTGTAATTAATTTTCTCAATAAGATTTTCAAAGTTCTTCTAGGTTTCTCTCAAATTCACAGATTGAGCAACAGGTATTGTTGGATATTCATTACTGTTCTGAAGAAGTACTCCTTTTAGACAATTCTGTAAATAGCCTCCATACTTCTGCATTGTAATCTTTGCCAAGTTCCTGCTCTAAGCCAGTTAGATCAATGCAGTGAAATATGTTGCAAACTCTTCTTTCTTTCAGTACCAAGAGAAAGTTGTGTCTGGATATAAATTTTTATCTCTAACTTCTACACTTTGTGCTACCTGCTGCTATGACTCATAATTGTGTTTAATACGCTGAAGCCTGACCTCATTATTGAACAAAATTACTGTTTTTCCTTAATCATATATTTTAATATTACATTTAAAGAAATTATCATTAACCTAGCTATGCTACCCATCTAAGTTGGGTTGAAATCTAAGTAATCAACACAGACCTCAGTATTAACGTTTGTAGTGCACCATTTATTGGAATGTATTTTATAATGTATGTAGTAATAAAATGCATTGCATTTGTCATTGTAGCAGATGTTCTTTTCAGTATCATGTTGGGTCATAGGTGCCACCATTTTGTGCATCATTGCCATAATGTTAAGTCTTTTGTAACAAAATATTTTTCAAACTAGGTTTGTCAGAAAATCAGTTTGTCAGGTTTATAACATTTGCTCTTGTCAGTTTTGTTTGCATTAGAAAATGAAAAGAGACTATCACAGTTATTAAAGCTTACTGATCATTAATATTTATTAATGCACTAAGGAGTGGTGAGTTCTTGTGCTTTATTTAAATTTTATAGTGCTTAGTGATTTACTGGATGTTTGATATTTTGCTCTGTATTTCGACTATTTTTGCAATTTTTGTCTTGGATTCCTAAGCTAGCAACTCATTTTTGCACTCTATAGGACTTCACTGCTTAACAGAGCCTTTGAAAATAAATCTTTTATTTTATAAAGATTCTACATGGCTCATGTTACATCTAGCTGGGGTTTTTGAAGGTATTTCCCCCTCTAGTGTGCATTTTTGGAAGTGCTTTTGGGACTCATGTTCTTTGGGACAGTATAATCAAACACAAAATACAGACAAAAAAAGATATGGGGACTCTGCGAGTGGACTCTCTGTTCATTGTCAGGCAGCAAAGGAAAATAGAAACAAGATTAGGTAACTGCCGCTACTCCAATTACACTAGTGTTATTTTTATAGGTGCTTGTTGTAATTGACAATTCACGCTTAAATGATGCCAATGAAGTGGAGGTATAGGCTTAGAGTAATTCTTCTGCATTGTTCTGGTGACTGAGGGACAAAGAGACATATAAATGAGCAGTAGCGCAGCCTCCAGATCCTTCCTTTGTGTTTGTGTTAATTTGTTCCATATAACTTGTATCATAGCAAACAAAAAAAGCAGAAGTGAACCCAGGTCGCCTTGCTGAGAGGCAGCAGCGCTACCACTGCGCCACCGTGCTACCCATATTGTGTACATATTGTTGCTAACTAATAATGAATATCCTTTACACACACATATTTGGTATATGACAGTAAAGTCTATTATGCTAAGCTAACTCTGAACTAATCAAAATTCAATATGACATGAATAGAAAAAAAGTTGAACATTTTGGAATTTAATTAATAACTCTGTTTTCATCAATTATGTAGATATTTTCTTTTGTAAATGTGATATTTAAGTTGAAAGAGTTTGATGGTTCATATACTCCTGACATAAATTATGGAGTACCAGAAAAAGCAGAAATCTATTTTTTTTTTCAGATCTAGATTTCTTACATTTCAGTTGCTTTAATTTTCCAAATTCTTTCTTATGCATTAGTAATGAATTTTACAAAGCAGAAAACTTCTCTGACTTATTTTGGCATACTTCGGTATTTACTCAGTGGAGAATAAAATATGGGGCTATGCAACAATCAACACTTATCTCAAAAATTGCCTCTGGCAAAAAAGAATAAGTACACCTGTGTTGCATTTTTGTACAAGCTGTAAATGCACTAAGTGATTTTCTGTAGAGTATCTATAATAAAAAAGTGCTGATACAGTACTGTTCTAAAAGCATTTGGTAAACTGAAAAGTTAGCTTTCAAAATTTGCTGAAAAGTTGAAGAACAAATGTATGTTGTCTTCTAGGTGCCTGAGGGTGTGTTAAGTTAAAGTACACATTTGCCAATAAAATGTATTTCCATTCATCTTAATAGCTGGATGCATACTGTACATCTTCCAGTGTGTGACAAAAGACAAAGTTCACATAAGCAATGTAGCATTCATCTACGTCTAACCTTCCAGTTACCCTGCTTTTGCAGGTATGGAAAATTTCAGAAACATGTTTTAACATTATCTAAATCATTTATTTAGGGACACAAAGGTGATTGGTTTATCTCTGCGTGTTCCTTGAAACTTAGATGGAATTCTGATTGTTTTAAAATATCTCTTGCATACTGATGGCATTAAATTAATGAATCAGTCCTACATGGTGTTTAAGAAAGTTGTTTGGCAGAGCAGAATGCAGTGTTACGATATAACATTCAATGATCATCTTGGATTTTGTTGATCAGGCTGAATTCCTAAAAATATACATATTTACAATTTCCTTTGGTGTACAATGAGTGGCCTAGTTTCTTAACAGACTGTCATGGAACTCATTGTTTTCTCTTTGAATTAACATCTAAAGTTCCCCTTTCTGCCTCTCTCAATAATGTGCTCTACTACATTCCATTAACTGAACAATTGTGTGAGTTTATAATGAAAATTCATCGGTCAAGTAGTTTTGGTAGAGCAGCTGGGAGCAATTAATTCATTTCTTCATATTTCTGATTTGTTAATTTCTTTTAAATGACTTCAGGCTCATACATCAAATGCAAATTTAAATACATTTGAGTATGAGGAAAGTGGAAGTCAAAATACATTATCATTACCCTGACCCTTACTATTTTCATTTTTCTACCAAGTAAACAAATTTTAACTGTTTAATTTTGAATATTTTGTTTAATCTGAAATAGGATTGAGCTTTATTTTTTAATTTCAAAGAAGGAGATACGAATACTCATTAGCTTTTGATAGCAGTTCTCAAAGTTTATTATTTATACAGGTAAATCTGATACATACTGTATGTTTTTTAATTAATTGCTTTGGACATCTTTATTGGATTTACATACATATGATCAGATACATAGATATTGATACCATACAGTATTAGAGAAAATGAGCCACAACAAGGTGAAGTGTTAGGGTCTCCCTGTGATCCCCATTTATTAGCATTGATTAAACAACAAATTAGTAAAATATAGAATTGGAACTGGGTCATTGTTTCTTGCTGCTCCATATTTTAAGGCCCCTGTTGGCTAGTTTGGCTCCAGCAGTTCTAGGTCCAAGAAAGAATGCTGATGTCCGGACATTATGGTGTTTATACATGGATGGAACCAACAGGGATGGGCCATCAGGTATACTCTAGAAGTAAAGTTGCTGTTCCTCCATGGGCTTCACCTTGCAAGAGAGGTTAGTACATGTACATCAGCGTAACACATCCCTGGCGTGTTCTACAGTGTGCAAGTGTGACAATGTGCATAGACAGAACATTTTGGTTTTAAATTAATTTGACTAAATATACATGTCATGTGGTGGAATTAGGTGGTGTGGACTACCGTGGGGCATACCAGCCACCCTACCCAACACAGAAAGGGAGACACAAGTTCAAGTCCAGCACACCCATTTTATTTACGTGGGGCAGCACTTTTACTTCGCTCCCTACAACACAACCAAGCACCAAATCAATAGCACAGTCCTTTTCTTTTCTTTTCCTTTTCCGTTCTCTTCTGCCTCCACTCCTCTCCCAGCAAACTTCATCCACTTCCGCCCGACCCTGGCTGTCCAAATGGGGGGATCCGGCCACTTTTATGTTGCTCCTAGTGTGATGAAAGTTCAAAAAAGGCTCTGCAGCTCCTCCTGGTGGCCTCCACGGACCTCAGCAGGGCTGCACCAAACTCCAACTGCTAGTGTGTGCTGTGGGAATCTGTGGTGCCACAGACACCCAGGATAGCTGCCCTTTAGCATTCCAGGGAAGGAAGTGCCTCACAAATGTTGTCTCCCCTGATTCTTCCATCAGAGGGGCGTCCTGGCTGGACAAGGGCCCCGGCCATCTGCAAAAGTGGAACCACTTTTGTCAGTGCATACCAGTTGGAGGCAGCAGTTCCTGTCTTGTGCCAATTATTATGGCTTCTTTGTTGAGGGTCTAAACTAGTACTTCCCAGCATGCAGCTTGATGTCCATCCAATGACTTCTTTTGCAAAGGCGTTTTTGTGGGTCTGCCTCTTTCTTGTAAATTCTTGTAATTCTTCTTGTTTGGCTTACTTATGATGCCATTTATACATTTAATGATGTGGATTGTACTACAGTATATTTGAGTGTACACTCCAGTGTTAAACGTCAGTACATCTGATGCTTTTATCACCAGTGGTATATCCATTAGATATAAATGTGGTTACACTGAAGCACAGATCTAAGTTTCACCATCTTAGATTCCATATTTTATTGAAGTCACAATTACATTTAATAAACAGCACCCAAATGCAAGTTGTCTAAGTGAGTACGGCTTTCAAGAGCAATGTGTCACACCAGAAAGTCGGCATTATCCACTACTTGAGAAATTGATATCTAAGGTTAATTTCTATTAGCATGTCACTGCAGAAGTTAGCTCTACTGCATCATAACTAGCAGTCCCCTTAATTACCTTTACTGCTTTTTCTTCAAGTGTCTGTTTTCTTCCAGCACTCCAATATCAACCATATCCCAATATTGTGGGCAGCACGGTGGTGCAGTGGGTAGTGCTGCTGCCTCACAGTTAGGAGACCAGGGTTCGTTTCCTGAGTCCTCCCTGCATGGAGTTTGCATGTTCTCCCCGTGTCTGTGTGGGTTTCCTCCCACAGTCCAAAGACATGCAGGTTAGGTGCATTGGCGATCCTAGATTGCCCTGTGGATGTGTGTGTGTGTGTGTGGGCTGGCGCCCTAATCAGGGTTTGTTTCCTGCCTTGCACCCTGTGTTGGCTGGGATTGGCTCTAGCAGATCCCCGTGACCCTGTAGTTAGGATATAGCGGGATGGATGGATGGATCCCAATATTGTCCAGGCTAAGGTCAGTTGTTGACTCAATGAAGTTATGATGACCTCCATAATGTTTGGGATAAAGACATATTTTTCCTTGATTTACCCCTCTGCTTCACAGTTTAAAGTTACAAATCAAAGAATTCAGACATGACTAAAGTGCACATTGCAAATTTTAATTTATGGTTATTTGCATACATTTTAGTCACACTACATGTACAAACCCTTTTTCTACATGGATCCTCCCCTTTTCCGAGCACCATAATGTTTGAGACATAGCAATGGTAGGCATATTAAAACAGTTACGTTCTGTACTTTATTGCATATCCCTTACATACATGAATTTTGTGATTCATAGACATCACCAGGTTTTGAGTATCTTCTCTGTTGATGCTCAGCCAAGACTCTGTTGCAACCATCTTCAGCTCCTGCTTGTTTCAGGGGCATGTCCCCTTAAGTTTTCTCTTCAGCATATGGAACACATGCTCAGTTGGATTTAAATCGGGTGATTGACTTGGTCATTCAAGAATTTTCCATTTTTTAGCTTTGAAAAACTCCTATGTTGCCTTAGCAGAATGTTTGGGATAATTATCTTGCTGTAGGGTGAAGCATGTCTAGTGAATTTGCAGGCATTTACTGCAGAATTAATTGTGCAATTGCTGTCAGCATTTCAATCATCAATGAAGAATAGTGTGCCACTACCTGTGGCTGACATACATGCCCAGCCCATAACACCCCCACGGCCATGTTTAACAGATGAAGTGGTATACTTTGGGCCTTCGTCAGTCTTTTTATCTCCACACTTTCCTCTTTCCAACACTCTCATTCAGTACAGACTCCAAAAGGTAGAAGCAAACCTAGGTATGTTATGTCTGCCCTAATGGAGCAATGAAACACACCAGAGGAATCATAAACATCTATGACATCAATTGTTCCCTGGATCATGGGGCCCTGAGATGAGGGGAACATGTAGGAAAAGTGTTGTAATTTCTAAATGTGGTGTGACCAAAATGTATGCAGACACCCTTAAATGAAAGTCTGCAGTGCCCCAAACATTATGGAGGGCACTGTGACTTATGCACATTAGAGTTTATAATAGTAATGTTAATTATAAGATCTTGCGCTTGTTTACTGCTAACATTTGCATTTATTTTTATTCATTATATAACATCTTGTGATGATGTCTGTGTTATAGTATAAAGTAAAGAATAATAAATAGAGAGACTGACTGATTAATTGGCCTTTCATAGGTAAATGTGCACAAATTTGCCCTCCAGTTAAGTAGGATCTCATCCAGGGTTGGCTTCTACTGTGCACCAGATGCTGCTCATATTGACTCAAGCTACTGTCATAGAGGAAGTGGGTTTATAAAGAGGAGGTAGATGTAATCTACAATTGACAAATTATTGTGTTTGTAATTTCTGAGTATTTTTTTTTTAATATTACACATTCTGAGGTTGAAAAACCGATACTTCAATCCCTAATAATTGTAGTTTTCTGATTTAAGATATAGAGAAAAAATAGCTCCAGTAGTTAATAAAAAAGAGAAGATGTGAGGCACTCCATTTCTGCACTCACAGTCAATATCCTTACAATTATTTCACACTGGTCCCATCAACACCGCTGTAACCAATGTATTAATCTGCACAAAATGCTGTGCGACAGAAAGCTTGAGGCTTGCAGCAGTAGTAAATAGATTGGGATGCGAAGGTGAATGCAGAACATCAAAGTGAAGTATGTGTGTTTGGAGGTGGAGCAGGAGCTTTTTATTGAGTTGCCCTGATTGTCTGTTTGCCTTATTTAAAAGGTTGCACAAAATGACAGAATTAATAAGGGCAGATTGAGACACCTTAGCCTTCATTTACCATCAAAAAGAGACATTCAAAGCTATGTTTTTATCTGAGAGGATTGATTTCTCATGCCTAAATGTTTACTTGTTCTCTTCATAATTATTCTGGGTTTTGACAAAAAAAAATCCTTTAATGTGACACATCCTTACATCTTTTGAACACACTTACACTGCTGTTCACTTTTTGAGTTTGCATTTTTTTTTCTTTTCCTCAATCTGGGTCTGTTTCTTAAAAATCCTCTACTGCTCATCATTTCTTTTAAACACAAAGTATGGCACTTTGAGATCTGAAACATGCTTTTTTTTAAAAGTAGTGTATACTGTTGCAGAATATTTGCACTGACACTCCATGAAGCAAAAAAAAGTACTTTCTTGATTTTTTCTTTTAAGCTCAATATTCATGTTCTAAGGCTAACTGAAGAAATATATGCAGTGAATCACTGATGACAGTAGATTTTTTCATTTTTAAAAATGTACTCTAAATCAAAAGATGGAGAAAAGAGGGAAAAGTCTCCTTGGATTGATGAACCAGCCGTCATTTTTATGCTAAATATTAGTGAAAAAGAGAAACTCTATAAATGCATTGTGGCTGTAATACCTCAGATGTGTAATAATTTCAAAAATGCTTTACTGATTAGTTTCAAGCACCCAAAAGAATAACAAGACTGTGGAACGAGGGGTTGGAAAAATGAACCCTTCCCATCTATAGGTGGAAATACTACAATATCAAAGATTATGGGGTAGTGTTACAATATTATTATCTCTACCCACTGAATCCGAACACAGGGTCACAGGGGTCTGCTGGAGCCAATCCCAGCCAACACAGGGCACAAGGCAGGAACCAATCCTGGGCAGGGTGCCAACCCACCACAGGACACACACAAACACACCAAAGGGCCAATTTAGAATTGCCAATCCATCTAACCTGCATGTCTTTGGACTGTGGGAGGAAACCCACGCAGACACGGGGAGAACATGCAAACTCCACTTAGGGAGGACCCGGGAAGCGAACCCAGGTCTCCTAACTGCGAGGCAGCAGCGCTACTGTGCCGCTATTATTATCTCTCTATTATAAAAAGAAATCCTGGAAAGCAAAAGCAAGGCGACGATACGTGATCTTCTCGGGAGTTCTCGAAAGACATTTAAAAGACCCGCGAGACAAAAGACACTTGCCACGGAGCATCTTGCGGGGACCGTAAACATGAGACTTGGTGCCAAGAGACTGTGCCAGGGCCGTCTTGCGGGGACATGGAACATGAGATTCTTGCAAGACACGCCCTACTTACAAAAGATATCATATAATGCAAATCAAAGAACACTCAGTCGTGTAAAAGCACGTAGTTCACACAGATCCTATGCACTCAACACATATAAAGCATATAAGGACAATACGGAGAATAGAGACCCAAAGGCGTTGGAGAGAAAAAAAGGCAGATAAGAGATTATGAAACCAGTAAGATTCGAAAGTATTGCAGCGTCCTAGCCAGGTTGCTGCCTTTTTGGTTTTAAGTGACTGTTCGGTCTGATTGAGGGAGGGCGGAGTGCAGCACGGAAGACTGATAGCAGGGTATTGATTGATGCGGTAAGGGGGGTGCGAGATGCGGGGGGATGAGGGGTTGGAGAAGGTGCTAGAAAGTTGTGTTTGGGGCTGCGATTGTTCAAGTAAAACTTTTGTGACACTTTATCATGTCAGTCACTACAGTATCAAAGAAAAGATAGAAAAGATTGCATTACCTCAAAACAAACGGTGATTAATCATCAGACCCAGGTGTAATTGAAAACAGAGCAGGACAAATTGAGGTCAGAAATAAAAGGCAAAGAGTAGACAACAAAGTCTTTTCGCATTTGCATCATTCAATGCACAAAACGTGGATTTACACAATAATAGACCATACGCTATGAGAATCTGTGGTCCTGGAACAGTTAAAGCAACGACAAGTTGAATTTCAAAGAATACACAATTCGGTCAGGTGTATATTTATGATGATGGAGAAGCGATGCAAATTTTAACAGGCAAAAAGAAAGGTAATGTATATATTCCGCGAATAACATTATACACCAAAGGAGATCGTGATATGCCATTTATATTAAAATGTTTACAGTTTACTGTGAGAATAGCTTTTGCTATGACAATCAATAAATCACAGGGACAAACATTAGAAAAAGTCGGATTATTTATTAGAGAAACAGAAACAATATTCACTCACGGGCAGTTATTCGTTGCGTTGTCACAATGTGTTTCCAAAAATATTGTTTTTAATGAAGCTTTAAAGTAAAAGTGCAAATAATGAAATTGAAACAATTCCAAAGAAAAAAAAAATTAAAATTGTATATCCGATTAACCAAACACAGGGGTTGGCGAGCGAAGTGAGCAGGGGGCAAAGCCCCCTAGTGGTAATTTAATTTTCTCAAAGAATGATTTACCAGAAATCAAAGTTATTTTGGGTCACATAAAGGAAAGCCCCTGAGTACTTCAGTGCATTGTCTTAGTTCAGGTGAAGTACAGATCTTTTCAGTATTTTATAAAGAATTTATCTCCAACATTGGGTCCACCATTATCATTCTTAATTTAGGTGTCTTGATACGTTCTTTAAAAATCTTTTTGTTTTATATTGTTGATGTGTATACTTACTTTCTCAGTGCATCCAAACATTCCAATCCATTTGATAACAGTGACATCAGTTCAGTTCAAAACACAATATGTAACCAATCAAAAATTCATTAATTGTGATGCTTGTGGGCTGGAAACAGTACTTGCCCTATGCTACTATGCTCATTATTTAGATAGCTTTCTTTAGGTGTGAATACACTACGTTAAACATCATTCCATGTATTAAATGATACATGTGGTCAGAGAATGACCAGCCTATTACCCCCAGCTAAGAAACAATATTACTAAGTCAAATTTTTGTATGTTTACATTACATTAGTTTACAGTCAGTAACAATGATGATTCGTTTTGATATAAAATTGTATACTTTGCGGTTAGTAGTTTCTATCCTATGAAGTGGCTTCTATTTTTATTGTTGTCATTGTTGGTATGTCTACTCTGCACTATTAACATAACTTGTATGATCTGAGTTGTTGCTTAGGACCTCATTCTAGTTTTCTGGAGTTGTCATGCTTCCACTAGAATCTATCATCAAAATATAACATTAATTTTCACCCATACGCAGATGACACCTAGTTATATCTTTCTTTTAGACCAAATGACATTTCTCCAATATTGTCTTAAATTAGATGTGTTAGTGAATTAAAGAAGTGGATGGATGAGAACTACTTGTCTTTAAGCACAGATAAAACAGAAATGTTAATTATTGCAGGGAAAGATGCTGATTGCAACAATATTTTGCCATCCTTTAACTCATTTGGGATCACCATTAATTTTACTAAATGAGCCCATGATCTTAGGCATTATCTTTGACTAAGGCATGCCGTTTAAAACACACATTACAAAATTGTCCAAAACATGTTTATTCCATCTTAAAAATCTTGGGAAATTAAGACATTTTCTAATTATATGGGATACTGAGAAATTAATTCATGCATTTATTTCTAGTAGGATTGACTACAGCATTGTGGTGTTCACTGGATGTTCAAATTATTCTTTATATAGCTTTCAGTTAATTCAAAATGCTGCTGCAAGATTTATTACAAGAATAAGAAAATAGGAACACATCTCCAGTTCTTAACTCCTTACAATGGCTCCCGATTAGGTTTAGGGAAAATTTCAAAAACTTCTTTTTAACATACTGTATAAAGCCTTAAATGGCAAAGGTCCTGCTTACTTATCTGAACTTATCATTACTTAAAAACCAGAGTGCACATTACGATCTCAAGATGCTGGTCTGCGTATGTTTTCAGGATTAATAACTTAACGGTGGGAGGTCAAGCTTTTAGATACAGAGCCCCAAAACAATGGAATTGTCTGCTTGTTACAATAAGAGATACCCTGTCAGTCTTACCTTTTAAATTCTGGCTGAAGAATTATTACTTTAGTTTAGCATACCCAGACTAGAGTTGCTGATTAACTGTGCATAAAGTATCTCTGTTGTTGATATTTACAGTTTGTTACTAACATCCATTCTGTTTCTCTTCTAAGTACTCATATGTGGCACTTAGCACCACTGCCCTAATGCTAAGTTGATTGCCTGCCTAAGGAAAAGTCATTTCTGATAAAGGAGCACTGGAACCATTGGGTGGAAGGGCATAGGTTGTCTGGCCCAGCACTAACTCTGCTGTGGAATGGCCAGTATGGGAAAGTTAGCTTGTTGGCCGAGGTCTCCAGGACTCTGAAAAAATCTGAATCCTCATATGTGATAAAATATACTCTTATGTTTTGCTTTGTAGCTTGTACTATTACTATTGTACTATTGTATTGTATTCCTGAGATGGCAGTAATAGATTGGCTATCTACATCTGTGAATAGGATTACTTGTGTTCTGTTTTGTATATTGTATTTACACCCATTTTTTGACACCCATTGCATGCCCAGCCTACCTTTCCAAAGATTTCATCCATTTTTTTCCATACATTGGTTTTTGGGAGTTTTTTCTTGTCTTCTTAGGGATTCAAAGCTAGGGGGGCTGCCAAAAAACAGGGCCTTTTAAAGCCCATTCTGGCACTCCTTGTGAGATTTTGGCGATACGAAAATTGATTGTATTGCATTGTGTTCTGAGTACTGATAATTGTAATTGTTATTTTAGAGTGATAGAATGATCTAAATGGACACATTTTTTTCATATGAGTACAGCTGATATTCATTCATTCATTTTCCACCACTTATCCCAATCCGGTTCGCGGGGGCAACAGTGAGGCCCCTACATCCCTTTCTCCAGCCACACTTGCCATCTCATACTGTGGAATTCGAAGGTGTTCCCAGGCCCTCTAGGAGATATATTCCTCCCAGTGAGCCCTTTGTTTTCCACTGGGTCTCCTCCCAGCTGGTCGTACCCATAAAATATCCATAGGGTGGCATCCTGGGGGCATCCGTATTAAATGCCTAAACCACCTCAGCTGGTTCATCTCAATGGAGAGGGTCAGCTACTCTACTCTGAGCCTCTCCTGGATGTCTGTGCTTCTCACTCTATCTCTAAGAGGGAGGCTGGTCACCCTGTGGAAAAAGCTCATTTAGGCCACTTGTACCAGCGATCTCATTATTTTTGGTCATTACCCAAAGCTTATGACCATAAGTGTGCATAGGGACCTAAATCGACTGGTAAATCGAGAGCTTCTCCTTTTGACTCAGCTCCTTCTTCACCACTACAGATCAGTATGGCGACCACCTAACATTTTTCGCTGCCCTAATTCGTCTGTTGATCCCTTTTCCCCTCACTTGTGAACAAGACCCCAAAGTACATAAACTCCTCCACTTGAGACAGTAACTCACCTCCCACCTGGAGAAGACAGTCTACCTTTTCCTACTGAGTACCAGGGCCTCAGATTTGGAGGTGCTGATCCTTACTCCTGCTCTTTCACTCTTTGTCACAAAACCATCCCAATGTGTGCTGGAGTTCACAGCAATAGAGATGCTTAAATATATTAATTAAAGGATAAGTTTAGTATTTTCCAAGTCAAGTTATTTCTTTCTAATCAAGGTATATATTAGTTCACTACATGCACTTGTGTTGTAAAAAAAAAATTAAAAAAATGTTTGTTCCTGTAGTTTCTGAAGAAATAACATCAGCTTGAAAAATACTAAACGTATTCTTTGAAGAAGGTGGCAAAAGAATAGTCTGAAAATGAACAGGGGTCTGTTACACATGAAGTCAAAAGATCAAAACTAAAAGACTAAAAGCTTTGGAATATGTGGGCAAGCAAATGGGTCAACATCAGGAAATAAATAAACACAAATAAATGATTTTCTAGTCCAAAATGTGAGTACAAACATTTCAAAGTCAAAAGGTAAAGCAAAAACCTTGCCTACCTATGTTTCCTAAACAGTAAGTGCAAGTAAGTTTTTTTTAAAGATTTTAACCAAAAGTTAAATAGTAGATAGATAGATAGATAGATAGATAGATAGATAGATAGATAGATAGATAGATAGATAGATAGATAGATAGATACTTTATTAATCCCAAGGGGAAATTCACATAATCCAGCAGCAGTATACTGATACAAAGAAACAATATTAAATTAAATAATAATAAAAATGAAAAGAATTAAAATAAAATTAATGTTAGCATTTACTCCCGGGTGGAATTGAAGAGTCGCATAGTGTGGGGGAGGAACGATCTCTTTAGTCTGTCAGTGGAACAGGACAGTGACAAAAGTCTGTCACTGAAGCTACTCCTCTGCCTGGAGATGATCCTGTTAAGTGGATGCAGTGGATTCTTCATGATTGACAGGAGTTTGCTTAGTGCCCGTCGCTCTGCCACAGATGTTAAACTGTCCAACTTTAATCCTACAATGGAGCCTGCCTTCTTAACAAGTTTGTCCAGGCGTGAGGCGTCTTTCATCTTTATGCTGCCACCCCAGCACACCACCGCGTAGAAGAGGGCCACAACCGTCATGTTATTGTTCAGCCATCTTAAATGAAGTAACGTCACATGTAAATACACTATGTAAGTATGTGATCAGCAACAAGTGTCTTTACCACAAAATGTAGCTTAAAATGATGCTGGAATGATGAAACCATAAAAAACAAGAGAAGAAATAAAATAGGTTTAATATAAACAAAATGAGAACAAAAAAATCACTTGGTCTAAAACTAAGATTCATGACAACAAAAATCAGAATCACAAAAAGCAAAATAAAAGTCTAAACCAGAAGTTTGTCTAAAAGTTTAAATCTTTGATAGTCCTGAATTATAACAATAATTTCAGACATGAAATGCTATCTTACATGTAATGGATGATATGATATCATAGGTCACATGTCATGTTCATTTTTTACCTAGTAACCGTGCAGCCTTTTGATTACCTTTTCTTCATATATGCATCACGTAACTCTGAAATGTATGAAAATGCAACTGGCATATCATGTGATCCATGTTTATCTTGTGGTTATTGCAGTGATTCAGTGCTTTGAACTTCCACCTTTTGTATAAATGTGGATTGAACCAGGGGCCAAGCCAGTTACCTCCGGGTTCAATATGACTGCCCTGGCAACATGGGGTACCCTTGGTGGATGAAAACAAATCTTTGTTCTTTAGTTAGTGGCAAATTCAGTGCAGAAATAAGGACGTTAATAGAGATTGGTTCTTTTGGTTTCTTGACTTACTTTTGGTTTATGTCTCACTGTTTCCCCCTTTTTTGTTTTGGTTGCTCTGTATTTGTTTTCAATCTTCTGATTTGTTGCTAATCCCTTTTGACTATTCTCTGGCAATGCATTGTCAATCTCCTGGTAATCCTTAAACTCACAATAATCCTATGGGGTGCTGTCCCTTATCAGATACAACTGGATAACTGATCTGATCCAGTAGATGTCGCTAATGCGCTCATTAATGCTTTGCAAGTTTGCAAGTCCAATAAATGTTGTTTCTTTTTAAGCATGTGGCTAGCTGTATTATTGTGGTGGAAAACGTTTGCGTCATGCCTAACCAGAAAAAGCAAGCGGTCAGTTGTTGGAATTTTCAGAGCAGCTTGCAATACAAAAATGAGCATGTGTGCAAAGCAGCCAATTTAAAGGAGCTCCATAACAGTGGTGTTATTAGTCATGATGGCCGTTCTTTATCCCAGATTAATGGATCGACCCTAATGATGAATAGATAGCTGTTGCTCATTTGGTGGAGGGCTGGATAGGCAGCCTTTAGTGTTTTATTTTTATCTATTTCTTTCTTTTTCTGTAAGGGCCTATGTACATTCAGGTCCTCTGGGGACTACAATTGTAGCTAACGGTTAGCATGACTTTGTGTATTTTCCAGAGCTATGGAACGTGGGGTGAAATGGTTGTACAGTATACTCCATGGTATTGTTTTGAGTCTGTTGAGCTTTGCTTTTTTTGTTTTCTTCATCCTAATAAAAAAGTGATCACAAAAAAATGTAACAACAAATACCTGACTGAAGGCAATTAGGTGTGAGTAGGTCCAAATGCACGAGACAGTCTTTTTAGCTCACTGTAACTGAACTACCATATTGTACATTGTTTTTAAAAGAGAACACAACTGGTCCAGTTAAGTGTCAGAATTTAGTTTTGTGTACTAAAATTGTGGAATAGAAAATGGGTTTAAGAGAAGTCCAAGCCTTAGCTCTCTGCCCAAACTCAAAAGAATTCAGTAAGACACACACAAATTCGTTTCTAATTTAGGGGCTACCTACATTCAGTACTTGAAACCCCTGTGATTCTACATGTTTGGAGTTGAACAGAAAAGCTATAAGGGCCAGAGTTTGTGTTCCCCAGAATTGTCCCTCTAGACAGTCAAAAGAAGGCATCTTAAAAAAGTGATGTAAGTGCTTCATACAGTTAGCGTAATGTAACAGAAAACGAAAGACAATATGAATTAAACACAGCGCTTACTGTTAGATGTTGTGTCAAGTAAGGAAATGACCCAGCCCAGTGATATGAAAGTTGAGACATCAGTGGGTCATACTGTTTAATTCCAACAAATTGAAAACAAAAAAGTGCTTAATGGTGCGATGAAAACAGTGCATATTAAATGAAAGGAAAGAAACCTTGATAGTTTTAAATTAATTTTTGGTTTTGACTATTTGACTATTTTTTGCTGTAAAGAGTTTGTTGAGTTGCTTTTAAGGGTTTGATTTTTGGTGTGCATTAATATGTTGATACTTTTGTTTGATTTTGTAGAGTTTCAACAACAGGGCATTTGCCCTTCAGGGATGTAGTTAGATTAATCCAGTTTAAGGGTAGTCTGTTGGGGAAATGGCACTCTCTGTATAATGTTGCAAGAGTCATCCAGCAAGGGCCAGTTAACCTGGCTTGGTGGTTTAGTGGAGGTGAGAGTGAATAAGACAGAGTGCTCAGCGCACCTTAGTAGAAAAGGGGCTAGATGGCTCAGGGGCTGGCTGCTTTTAGGAGTGCTAGGATACTCTTATTTAGCCAGTGGAAGCTCCTGATGTTAGGAGTGTTGAGGAGCTTTATAAATTGTTGTGAGTGATACAGAGCCTTAATTTTGAATATTGCTTATAAGGTTGTATTTTACCCAGGGAGGTGTTGTTTTTTAATAGGGTGAGAGCCTTACTGTCCTTGTTTGGAATTTTTCTCTTTTTTATCTGATTATTGGGGTTTATTTTTCTTTTTTCTTCTATACATATATCTGCATATGATCTGTTTTTAATGGCACTGATTAAATAAAACTACTTATTTTTTGTTACATCTGCATTATCCTTGACTCTGCTTTGGCCAGCCTTGATCCCTGTTGGTCCCAATCTACCAGCAGGACACACACCCGCCGGTGGCTTGTGACAGACAGAATTAAGATCTCTGGTCCATTTGTTAAATTCTTATAAATACAAAGTTTCAGATGAGTTTGAAAATTGGGTATGTATTGTGAAAAGCATCTGTAATTTTTCATCACAGTACACTTCATGCTGGTTTACTAGTAATTTGAATTGGGACTCCTAACTTTGTGGTCCCACAAAGCGGTGTAAATATGGTCTCCATTATTTTATTTTCAAAACTGTTCCACTATTTTTCCCATTTATAGTATTTAGGCTGTGGACGATATACGCTGTGAAAGAGGACAGAGTTTACAATTTAGAAGTATTATTTGAAAAACACTTCTAATTATGGGGGCTTTCGCAATGGAGCATTGATTAGCACTGCTGCTTTACAACTCCATTAGGCTGCAAGCAATGAGTGTGTTTACATGCTTTAATAATCCTGTTATTCATAGAAAACCAGATTTTTAAAATGCTATATAAACCCTTATTCCAGTCAGCGGAAATGGGATATTCGTAAATGAGGTTAACGTATGGATTTCTCTGCAAGTATGTGGCCATTTAAACCCTTAATCGGAATTTTGGAGATTGCGCTTGTCCTGTGCACTCTGTTAGCCTGTGGATGTCTTTGCTTTGCACACGCATCCAAAAGCCACAGGTATAAAAATGGTGCAAGTGTCCACAAAGAAAGATTTCCTACTTGGGTGATGGGACTATTCCTTCTCCTGATTGAAATAAATGATCTCAGTGTTTTAAGAAGTCGCTAAATTTATATTGATAAGCTGAATGTACAGTGCTAAACTCAAACTGTCTCGAGAGTCACAGTCTTCATGCTTGTTTTTGGATTCATGGCGGCCATTGATAATCTTTTTTTCGCACATTTGCATGACATCTGAGTGCTTTGCTGGAAGAGAACTCCACAAGTGGACAATGTCAGTTGGGGTTGTTAAGAAGCCAGGTTTCTGCCTTTTCTGCTGGGTTACTCACCTTATCCTGGTTTTGTGTGTGCATGTAAACGCGCTCAAGGCTCAAAGCAGTTTTTGTTCATTAACTTTCTTTGGAGCGCCAAGTGTAAACTGTTAATCAAGAAGTTATTTTACACTTTTAAAAGCATGATAATATCAATCAATCTTTATGTATGGGTGCCCAGTAAAACCGATTTCAAGGCAGCAAACCAAAAGATTTCAGGATAGCCAAAAGAAAAAGTAATTTAAGTAAAATATGAAATTATGATACTGTATATAAATGTAATGATGACTATAATGTCACTTTCAGTTTAAAAAAAAATTATTTATTAACAAATTAGGTGAAATAAGCGTGATGATAAAATGTAAGCAGTATGATTTCTATTTGTTGTAAATTAGTTATCTTCCAGACTGGCACAACTGAATCAGTGCAGAAAGAAGTAAAATATCCACAACCTGTAGATGACAAAACTTTTAAAGAGAAATGGGGGATTTGTTTTACAGATTAATGAGAAATGCTGTTCTCTTTAAACAGTGAAACATGCGTACATTTTTACTGCTCTGTGAACATGCATTCTGACAGGCAAGATGATTGACTGCTAATTACTGTGCAGACATGCATGCAGTGGTTGGGTAGCTTAAGGTTTTTACTCGGTTTCATGTTTTTTCCATGCAAGGTATTCATTAAGATAAAAATTTGAGGCAGCAGGTGAACATTAGGTGAAATCCCTCCTAGTATCAGGGAACCAAGACACATGCAACATGCATCTTTAGGCGTGACCTGCAATGAGAAGGACACCATACAAGGCTCTCCCAGGGATTAATGAAAATAGATAGATAGATAGATAGATAGATAGATAGATAGATAGATAGATAGATAGATAGATAGATAGATAGATAGATAGATAGATAGATAGATAGATAGATAGATAGATAGATAGATAGATAGATAGATAGATAGCGGATTGCATGCATGTTTTATTCCACTCATGAGCTCATTAAGCACTCTGATACAAGCAGACTCTTTTGCTGTGCACCAGGGGAAAACCACAGATTTGACATTATCACCATAGCACACACATGGCATAGTAAAATTTCCATGTTTGAAGAGTATGTCTCATTTCATAAACCCGTTAAAACACACACTAATGAATATTAAAAATGTGTTTGTTTGAGCTATTTTCATTGTACCTTTCTTTAATGAAAAGCAAAATAAAATGTATATATGGTGTTTAGTAGCTGCCTGATTGGCTTAGGTTTTTGTAGTGGGCCTCGTTGCACAAATCATTCCACATTTTGGACAGTGAAAGTCATTAACAAGCATAGGGCTGGCACATGAGATTTTGTTCTCTCTCCTGATAAAGTCAGCTTATTATACAATCAGAACTCAGTAAACTGTGAAACACTTTGTCCTCTATGAATAAAAGCACAGCAGAGGTGGTATGTGACTTCTACATTTAGGAAAATTCAGTGATCACTGCAGCTCCGGGGAAGGCCCCTTTGGTGTTAATCTCACTTACTTTGATAAAACTGAGTGGCGTAAAAAAAGATTTTTCAAATGTAGTACAACTTTATTCATATGCAGTGTAAGAAGTATAGTAAGGGCCAAATCAGTGTTTTTACTGGCCACAAGTGATCACAACCATGTGTAATGGATGTTAAATACTAAAGGAAATATATTCATTTATGTATTAGTGTTATGTTTTAAACACATAAAAATATTACTTTATTGTCCTCAATAGTCTGTCAGCAGAACACAGTCAATTTCCCCTTTTACTATAAAAAAAACATAACCAGAACAGAATAAGTAGCTTCATCGTTTAACCAGAAAATAATGAGAGCGGTGGACCTTAATAAGCCCTAAATCACCAAGGACTTCTCACTGCATATCAAGCTGATAGCCATTTGTCACTCTTGAAAATGGGAGCCAGGCTGGCAAATATGACTGTACACTGCATGCATTAAAGAGCTACTTTGGTCACATTATCATCACAATCATAGAAATATCAAAATGGGCCAGTTTTCTTGCACTCGGTTCCTTAGAGTATTGACCTAAATGCACCAAGCTTGTCTGGGAGCATTTTGACAAGATGCCGCATAAAAGCAAATGATTACTGCAAAACAAGAAAAACCTGAAGTACTAGATATTCTCATTTAGTTGATAATGCAGTAGGTCACTAAAAATTAGGGTTTGCATTTTGTAGACATGAAGCATCAGTAAAATATTATTTTTAAGCAACTAAATAACGGAAATGTGTGTTATTAATTATGGTTAATATGTACATTAAAGTTTGACATTATAATCTGTCTGTCATATAAGCGAATACTTTGTCTTTTTAGTAAATGATTTATCTTTAAACTACTTTACATTTTAAAAGTCTTAAAACTGGGAGGAATGCTATTTAAAAAAATGAATTGACTTGAAAACTCTAGTAGCAGCACAGTGGCACAGTTGGTGCAGCTGTCTCACGGCCCTGAATCCTGACCCTGTCTCTTTATGTGTGAATTTTAAATGGTCTCCCCATGCACATCCCAAAATTGTGTATGCTTCTTCAATTGATAATTCTAAATTAGCCCAACATTAGTGCCTACGCGAATATGTCAGTCAACGGACTGTGTGAGTCCAACATTGGATGGACTGGTATCCCAACCGGAATAGAGGCAAGTTCCTTGCCAGTTTGGGAGCCATAATGGAAACACAAGAATAGTCTGCTATCCCAATCAGGATAGGTGCCAGTTCCTTGCCAGGATGGGAGATTTGCTTGGAAGGACAGATGCTAGTTGATCCTGAGAGTTATGGTCCCCCCTCCCACTGTGTCCAAAATGGCAGCTTCCCACATATGGATAACTGCAAGGAAAGGTGGGAATGAGGTATATGTATATGTATATATATTTATATACAGAGCACACACACACACACACACACACACACATATATACTCAGCAAAAAAAGAAACGTCCTCTGACTTTCAACTGTTTTTACTTTCAGTAAACTTAATGTGTAAATATTTATATGAACACTAAAAGAGTCAACACCATAAGACATAAACTAAAAATGTTTCACAATATGTCCCTGAATGAAGGGAGGCTCAAAATCAAAAGTACCAGTCAGTATCTGGTGTGGCCACCAGCTGCTTGAAGTACTGCAGTGCATCTCCTCCTCATGGACTGGACCAGATTTGTCAGTTCTTGCTGTGAGATGTTACCCCACTCTTCCACCAAGGCACCTGCAATTTCCTGGACACTTCTGTGGGGAATGGCCCTAGCCCTCACCCTGCGATCCAACAGGTCCCAGACGTGCTCAATGGGATTGAGATCCGGGCTCTTCCACTGCGAGGATGATCAGCTGTCCTCCCTGTCTCCCTGTAGCGCTGTCTTAGGCGTCTCACAGTGCGGACATGGCAATTTATTGCCCTAGCCACATCAGCAGTCCTCATGCCTCCCTGCAGCATGCCTAATGCACGTTCACGCAGATGAGCAGGGACCCTGGGCATCTTTCTTTGGGTGTTTTTCACAGTCGGTAGACAAGTCTCTTTAGTGTCCTGCGTTTTTAGAACTGTGACCTTAAATGCCTACTTTCTGTAAGCTGTTAAGGTCTTAACGACCATTCCACAGGTGCATGTTAATTAATTGAATATGGTTAATTGAACATGTATGGAAAACATTGTTTAAACCCTTTACAATGAAGATCTGTAAAGTTATTTGGATTTTTAAAACATTATTGTTGAAATACACAGTCCTGAAAAAGGGACGTTTCTTTTTTTGCTGAGTATAGATATATATATACATAATATATATAGACATGCACATCAGTGATATCAAATATATTTTATTGTAAACTAAAAGATACTTTCTCTCTTTCTCTACATCTGCAATCTTTGAAGTGTACATCACTTTATTGATAAAAACCTGGTTTCATCGCTAACTTGTAAGATTCTGCAAACATAGTGTAAATAGGAAACAAAGACACCTTTACTGAGATTCTGCATGGCAAGCAATTACATATGAGCCAATGAATAGAGACTGAGAATTCCAGATACTGTCATGTTTCTGCATAATAGAGATGTGCACTCTTTTTCATTATGATTAAAACCTCGAATCAATGAAAGACCTCAATTTTCTTGTCAGCACCTGGGTTTTTCACAGATGTCTGCTCTATACCATTGATTTACATTACTATATTTGTTGTAATCTTGTGAAGAACTCTTTATCTTATTTAAACACAACAATGAACAATAAATGTCACCCATCCGTCTAATGCTACATTTGCATGTTGCAGACAAACTCACCCTTGATGACAGATGTAATAATACCATGTTAATTAACACACAGGAAAGGAAAAGATATTAAGTGTATTGACGAGATGCTTTACTAGCAACAAATTCTGAATAAAAACAGAAAAAAGAAAATGCTTTACGAGATGACAAAGAATACATTGGGCCTTTAGACTGTCAGCATATAAAATATGACTAAAACAGCATGGCTGAGTTTGTCCAAGTAGTTACTCTTGGAAGCAAGCAAGTATCTAAGCTTTAAATATGCTTAAAGCCAGAAAATACATTTCTGCCTCAGTTTAGCACTCCGCTGTAAGACAAAAACATATATTTTCTTTCTTAGATATGAATGGTGGGTGGACAGCAGGTTTGCTTTCTAGATGTTTTTTGTTAGGAATTTGAAAACTACACTTCTTTTTATGTGACTGTTCAACCTACAGTTATGTGTATTGTCTATCACAGACTGACAAACACCTGACAAGACATTTGCTTAATCTTGCAGCCATTTTTGTTTGTCTCTCCCTGCCATAGCTTTCAAAGCCTTGTCAAGAAACTGAAAGCTGCGATTCTTGAAATAATTCATTAGATTGAATAAACAAGCAAAGATGTGAAATTTCAGTTCCACACTTGGCAGGGATTTTCTGGCGATGAAAAAGCCACTGATTTGGTCTCTTAATTTGAGAAATTTAGCAAACTTTGTGGTAATGGCATAAATTGAATTTACACTGTATACAAATGTTCACCCAGTGATGCTGACTTGGGTCAGCAGAATTGACAGAAAGAGGTTTAGAAAAGGTGTTTGTGTTTTTATAGTCCATGTATTTGCATGCTATTCCTATTGACCTGATTTGTGTAGCATGTATTATAATCCCTTTTGCAGATTTGTGTTTTTATGTTTTATAATGTTCTGCAAAAATATGATGTTTTAATTTTGTTTTGATATTTTTCATTTCTTCCACCTTAACCCGCAATTGCTTCATCCTGGGAGTGACGTTAACCTGCATCCAGGTCCTCTAACTTGCAGGGAAAACTCAGAAGCTGGTGGCAGGATTGGCACTCAGGCCACTTTAAAAAACCTCACCACAACCTCCAGTTTGTGGATTTCTCTCATATATGCTACCATATTGTTTATGATTGCTAAGACTATTGCTGGGCATATAACTCGCAGGTCATGTGATATATGACATCATAACAGGCATACTGTTATGTAAAACGGGGTGAGGAACTTCAGTCCTGGGGCCTCATGTTTAAACGGTGCGTACGCACAGAAATGTTGCGTAAGAACTTTTCCACGTTCAAATCGCGATGTATAAAACCTACACTTGGCGTAAAGCCACGCACTTTTCCACGGTACCTCATGCCTTGTCGTACGCAAGTTCTCTGCTCAGTTTTGCAAACTGGCGGCACCCAGCGTCAAAGCAATGGTACTGTTCTTGTGTGATTACTCATTATTTTCATGACGCGGCTTTATAAATACACAGAAACTAACCGCATATTGTTTATTAGTGTAATGCATCTGATTGTAATTAACTCGTAACAATATAATGGTCCAGGGAAAAGCCATAGTATTCCAAATACCATAACTACTTTAGCGTTGTTACTCTCACTTCTTCTTCTTCTTCTTCTTCTTCTTCTTCTTTCAGCTCCTCCCGTTAGGAGTTGCCACAGCGGATCATCTTTTTCCATATTACTCTCACTGCACGTTTGGAGTATTTATATCACTGTATCTGAGTGTGAATCACAGCAGCAGCTGATCGGAAAGAGAATTATCTGTATACAGCTTTAAGGACACGCTGTCTCAGCCACTGCAAAATGTTTTAAAGCCTTTCCTGTATGGACCTCGCGGTTCAGAAACAGTTTAATCCCAAGAACTTTAAATGCACTCAATCAATTGCTCCTTGTAGAACGGTTTGTACTTATAAGTACAATCACCCCACTGTAAACTTGCACTACAGTTATAATATCTCACAACCTGGGCCACAAGCGTGTATTTACATATGATGACGATATCATTTTTAAGGTGAAATGCAGTAAAATATGTTTGTTAAATTATACACATAAAACTTTAACTTCATTTAAATAATCTATATTCTTCACTGGGAGTGTCGTGAAGGATAGAATAATTAAACATGTACTACGAAGATATTTCAATGTTCTTTAAACGTTTTGAAGAATTGGCGCTAAGCTTACAGATAGCTTAACGTCTATTACAGAGCTGATTGTATGGCGATCGGTTACTTGGGGAAAGAAAAGCAAGGACTCTTGGGGCGGCCACGCCAATATATCTATACTAATAAAAGGCAAAGCCCTCACTCACTCACTCACTGACTCACTCACTCACTGACTCATCACTAATTCTCCAACTTGCCGTGTAGGTAGAAGGCTGAAATTTGGCAGGCTTATTCCTTACAGCTTACTTACAAAAGTTGGGCAGGTTTCATTTCGAAATTCTACGCATAAGGGTCATAACTGGAAGCTATTTTTCCCCATATAATGTAATGGAGTCTTGAGTTGGAGATGGCGTGGGGGGAGTTTGTGTGACATCATCACGCCTCCTACGTAAGTACGTAGAGAACAAGGAAGAACTCCAAGCACAAAACGCCATTTCACAATTGAGAAGGCAGAAAAACATTATGAAGCAAATGATGCATATGCGGAAACAAAGCACGGCGTGAACCGTAAGTTTATATTAAATTAAGTTCATAGACAGGCTGCCACTAGCGTTTGTAATTTAGTGCCTGCCCATATAAGGCCGTCCATCAGCGGCAATCCAATACAAACACTGCGGTAAATGTTCACGGGTGAAGGACTGTGCTTATGCAGAGGAAGATGAGATGGTCAGGGTGGTGTTTGGCACAAACTCATTGAAACTGCGAGAGAAACTTTTAAGTGCGGGTCTTAGCTGACATTACGAGATGGCACCAGTACAGCTGGGAACCTTCGATGCAAGAACACCAAGCGGCTCACGTGAACTGGCGCAATGCGCAGACAAAAAGCAACAGTTCCAAAGAGTGCTGAACAAAAACCGAATTACACAATTGAGAAGGCAGCAAAAAAATATGAAGCGTCTTATACATACAATCATATTCATAAGTGCAGCTACTGCGGAAACAAAGCACACGGTGGAAAAAGTGAATGTCCTGCTAAAGGAAGACAGTGTAAAAAAAACCCGTGCATGCAGTTTGTCACATCACAGATAAAAGGAAGACGAGCTGTTTATTGATGCAGTAAGGAACTAATCGATGAATGAAACCTCTTATCTTTACAACGATTGACAAACACGGAATGTAACTTGAACACATCCTACAAATACGAGCCTGATTGAAAGAAATAATGATAATCAAATCCTTGATGACAGCAACATTCAATAACACTCACAAAACAATTACTGTATATTGACAATCATGTTACGTTATTTTTAAAATGTTCCCTTTTCTTTTCATAACTTCTACTTCTCCACTGCGTACACGGGTATATATATATAAATGTATATATATATATATACCCGATCTACAATACATACTTTAGCATAGACAAGCCACACTGTGGCAATTGTAGAGTCTTCGCCTCTAACGCCGACATTCGAGGTTCGATTCCCGAGAGGGGGTGTACTGACTATGTACGCGCGCTACCTGATTCATTTTACCTTCGCATCTCCTTGGTTTGGGACGTATGAAAAAATATTAGGTTAACGCAGAATCATGTTACGTTATTTTCCCTTTCTTAGCACAAGCACAGCTGAGAAGCTTCGATGCATGTACTCCATAAGCGCATTAAAAAATAGCGCATTTAATCACACTTTCAATTCCAAGCAAGCGGGAACTTTTGTCAATGCATGATTTCCTGGTACATCCATTACACTGATGCACACATCACAGCTACAAAAATGTTAGAGTCGGAATAAAGCGCGTTCCTACGACTGATCATTTCGACTACCCGCGAAGCCTTGATAAAAGCATGGTTTTGTGCACACTGAAAAGCAAGCAAAATTAGATGCATTACAGAAAGCGGACTTTGTGGCTCTTACTGGGGATCATTGGACTTCCGTGACCGTTAGTAATTCTAAATACATCTAATTACAAAATGTTCAATGATCACACTGTTTTAGCCTAATGTACAAAATAATTTTGGCTAATGTTACTCAGAGTTTAAAGAGTAAGCTGGTCAAATTACCTTTTATGTTTCTGACTTATTTTTTAAGAAGAAAACTGCACTTTATGTTGAAATTTTGGTTATTATTATTTAAAGACAATACTATTCTGAAAATGTACTTAAAGTACTTAAACTACCACTTTATTTTTAAGTCTGCCCAATTTTAACCAGGGATGATATTTTTGTTTCTGTTTTGAATTCAAATGCAGTTTAAAAGCTTTTTTTCAGAAATTAAAACAGCTTCAGTTTACAATATTCATGTCCATGTCTATTATTTGATTCTGTCGCCCACTAAAACCGTTTTAAATTAAAAAAAAAACATTTGCGATTTGGGGCAAATTTACGTGTGCGATTACATACGATTAATCAAGATTAATTCTTACACAGCCTCTAATTAATTGGATTAATTTTTTAATCGAGTCCCACCTAATATATATATATGTAGATATATATATGTAGATTTGTATATATATGTGTATATACAGTATATATGTAGATATGTATATGTTGTATATACAGTATGTATAGATGTGTATATATATATATATATTTATATATATGTTTATATGTATATATATGTTTATATATGTGTCTGTGTGTGTATATATATATATATATATATATATATATATATATGCCAGCAACACTCATGACAATGACAAAACAATTACATTGTCAATCATGTTACGTTATTATTAAAATGTTTCCTTTTCTTTTTACTTCTCCGCTGCCAATCACAGGTATTTTGCTATATATATATATATAATATAAATAGATAGATATGACAACAACACTCATATCAATGACAAAACAATTACATTAACAATCATCTTACGTTATTTTTAAAATGTTTGCTTTTCTTTTCATAACTTCTTTAACACACTACTTCTCCTGGCCTGGTATTCTGCTAGTATTGAATATAAAACAGAAAGAGAAAATAACAACACAGCTAAAAACGCAGCGACAAATTTCGACAAAGATAAATGCTTGTCATGAGCACGAGGCTCATGAAACACATGTTTAATAATGTGCTTTAGCTCCTATCATCATGAAAATGATATCACGTATACATCTCAGTATTTTAGTTATTCAGAAAGCTGTAATATCACGAATGTAATGGACTCTGTGTCCAGTTGGAGGAAGAGAGCCAGTTTAAGAAGCAAGTAGTGATTCCCACACATAGATCACATACGATTAGAAGATCAAATACAAAACAAAGCATTTAACGTGCTACTTTAATTACGATGTAATTTTGAGAAACTGGTTAATTAAACGATTTTAAGATGAAGTTTATAATGTTCTACTAAATGACAAAATAAACTACGTGATTAAAGTGGAAAATTCGAGATTAAAGTTGACATTTCGTGCTTTTTCCCCACCGTGTGCCTTTTTTCTCTGTACCCTAATAAACTTTCATATGACACTCAGACAGTAGGCTTACAACTCTTCTTTTCACGGGAACTTTGATATGTGACTTCTTTTTTATTTCCGGCACTGTGCGATTTTGTGAACGTGAGCTTTCAAGTTTCTCCAACACGCTATGTCACTCGATCAACTTCATTTTGTTGATTATACCACGGTTTATTTGAACAAATAGTATGTTTTTTCCTTTGCCTCCACTTGGTATTCGCTGAAATTCTTATATTTTCCTCATGCTTTTCCCATTGTCTTTTCACAGAAGGCTGCGCTTAAGGGTGATTTATATTGATTTGCATATTCAAATAGGCGTAATTCTGGGAGGATTTGGGGCGTTACATAATCTTGGCGTGCACGGCGTTAGTTTTCACGCTGATCGGGATTTATGTAACGGAAGGGCGTGGAAGTTGATGCGCACAGATTCCTGCATCTGGATTTTTCTGTGCGTAAGCACATTTCAGCTTTTGTGCTTACGCCATGTTATAGTGCGAGTTCTACGCACGGCGTTATACATGAGGCCCCTGGTGTGCTGCAGTGGCTATAGATTTTTGTTACAATTGCTTACTGAGAAGTCTATTCCTGCTGTTGAAGCACTTATTGCTCAAGTGACACTTTTCTGCTTCATTTAGTTATCTTGCTTGTTAAGATTTCTCACCCTTAATTACTTATTTTAGTTTTAGCAGATGCATTCACTGTTTTTAATTGCTCCTTATTAGCAATAATATGTAAATGACAAAGGAATTAGCAGTTCTCCATTCTAATTTTTTCCATTTACACCTGTGTGCATTCATCATAAAGTATTTGGGTTAATAAAATGTTTAGAAAGAAACTGAAGACTGTGGAAGCTGGCCCGGACACAGACAGGCAGACACGTTCATGTCACCCACAAACACGTTTATTTACAATAGCAAGTCACAAGTGCAACACAAAACCCCCAAAGTCCCCAAAGTCCTGGCCACACAATGCCTTCTTCAGACCGCCTTCTTCTCTCTTCTCTTTTCTCTAGCTCAGCTCAGCTCAGTCCACTCCACTCCCGACTCTCGCCCTGAATGAAGGGAGGCGGCCCCTTTTATTATCACCCGGATGTGCTCCAGGTGGGTTCCGGCAATCTTCCACGGACACATCCCCGTGTGGCGGAAGTGCCGGCTGCATCCCCGGAAGCACTCCGGGTGTCCCTGCTCCTCTTCCCCCCAGCACTTCCTGGTGTGGCGGAAGTGCTGAGGTCCAGGACTCCAAAGGCATGGGGGCGCCCCCTGGCGGTGACCACGGGCCCCTACAGGGTGGAGCTTCAAAGCTCTGTACCCGTGGCCCCCAAAGGAACCAGGGCGGTCGCCCCCAGATGGTCTGGGGAAGGCGCAAGCCCTCCTCTGGTCCTCCTGGGCATCCCGGTCAGGTCGCCACCCCAGCCACCTCTGACAAGACAAAAAAGTGAAGGACTGAGAATTGCTTATCCGGTTTAAACTTTAAATCATTTAGATCAGGGGTCACCAAGTCCAGTCCTGGAGGACCACCGTGGCTGCAGGTTTTCATTCTAACCCTTTTTTTTTTAATGAATGCCCTGATTGTGCTGCTAATTAACTTCTTGTGAATTCATTTTAATTAAATTGCTTTTTTAAGATTTATTGCCCTAAATTTCTTCATTGTTCCTCTGAATTGCTTCATTTCTTTTCTTAAATGGCACCCAAACAGAAATGAAAAATGAAGTGAGGGAGCCAACAGAAGACCAACTAACTCAGGGCCTCAAACTCCAACCAATTTCACACCAACTAGCTGCTTAATGAGGTGCCAATTCTTGTCGTTAATTAAACCTGTTCTTTAATTCTGTGGCTTTGTGCTGGTCTCATGATGCAATAGCAGACATTGTTGATTTTTATCTTTTCTGAGAGCTCTGTTAAAATGTTTTGGGGACCTGAGCAGATCGACATTCCTGAGACCTTCATCTTTCTTTATTTTTAGATATTGCATTTTGGACACCAGTTGTTTTGGCTCATTTTGAATCTCATTATTGTTTTGCTGCTAATTAAGGAAAAAGAAACAATTAAGGGTGCTGAGTCAAAGAAGTTAATTAGCAGCAAAAAAAGGTCGCTCATTAAGAAAAGGGTTAGAATGAAAACCTACAGCCACCGTGGTCCTACAGGACCGGTGTTGTCAACCCGGATTTAGATGATATCCTTTGACAAGAAAAAATCTATAAGAATAATAAAAATATATTTTTTAGTATAGTATCTTTTCCATGCTCAAAGCGCTTCACGTAAATTCAGAAAGAACAACAGCGCATATACAACATTGGATTCAAATAACATCTGTATAAAACACTAAATCATGGGTGGGCAAAGTCAGTCCTGGAGGGCTGCAGTGGTTGCAGGTTTCTGTTCCAACCCAGCTGCTTAATTAAAAACCAATTCTTTATTTAATTTCATGACTTGCTAGTGCTTTAACTCTGCCATGTCAAGTCATTCTGATAGCCTAGATTTTTTTTCCTTTCTAAGGATATCATCCAAATGATTTGAAGTCTAAAACAGATGAGTTGTTCTCAGTCCTTCACTTTTTCTCTTCACTTTCCTTCCAAGTATTTAATTAAACCCAATAGTGCATGATAAATACACATAAGTGTAAATGGAAAAAAAGTTAAATGGAGAAATGCTGGTTTCTTTTGTCATTTGCATCCTATTGCTATTGCAACACTGCAGCTGTTTAAGACTAAAATAAGCAATAAGGGTTCAAAATCTTAACGAGCGAGACAACTAAAATGAAGCAGAAGTGTTACTTGAGCAATAAGTGCTTTTTATTAAGCAACTGGGTTGGAACAAAATCCTGCTGCCACTGTGGCCTTCCAGGACTGAATCTGCCCACCCCTACACTAAATAAAGATAAATACAGGATATACAAATTATTGAAATCATTGAAGTGAGAATAAACCAGAATAAAATGCAAAAATACAAATACTACAATAAAACCCTGAACAAATAGTATAATTTGGGATACAAACACAAATCTTTCTGGACATTTTTACAAAGAAGGAAAGCAGAATGAAGGGTCAGAAGGTCAGAATAAGTTAAATACCTTCCTGAACAAATGAGTTTAAGATGTTGTACGAATGAATTGAATCGGCTGATCTGATTAATTTAGTCTGGGCACTATAGAACTTAAGTCTGGCATCCATAGAGTGCAGGATGGAGAGCACATAGAGCATAGTGTTGGAGAAGGTTGCTGATGTAGCTCGGTGCAAGGCCATGTAAACTATATTGGTTTATTAATAGAATGTTGCATTTCTGTGCAAGGACACTTACAGCAGAGTTCTGCACCAACTGGAGCTGTGATAACAGATTAGAGGGGGCATCTCCTAGTAGGGATTCACAGTAGTGCGGTATGCAATAAAAGCATGGAAAAGTTTCTCAGCAATGGAAAAGGAGAGGAATGAGTGAACACAGGATATGTTACGGAGGCGGAAGTAAAAATGTTACTTATTATGATGGATGTGGGTAAAATAAGAAAGTGAGGAACTGAAAATAACACCAAGATTTCTAGCAGAAGGTCTGATGACATCATGACCAAGGGTGATTAGGAAGAAGCTCATGTTCTTAGGTTTAGTGTCAATTAGCATGATGTCATTTTTTTGCAGTCTAATTTTAAAGAGTTTTATTCCATCCTGGTTTTAATTTTAAAGAGGCAAGTTGTCAACTGAGAAAGCTCTATTGAACTTGCATTTTTAATACTGAAATATATCTAACTATCATTCACATAAAAATGATAACTCACTCCAAAGATACAAAAAATATGGTCAAGGGGAAGCTTGTAAATGCAGAGGACGGAGGGCAGAGGTCTGCAGAATTCCTTGTGTGACTGGTGCTTAGCCGGACCTGCTGTTGCCAAGATTAATAAACTCTTGCCTTTAATTCCGATAGGACATAAACCACTGAAGGGCAGTGTCAGAGATACCCAGAATGTTTTCCATTCTGGACAGTTTAATATCATGTTTAACAGTATGAAATGCTGCACCGAAGTCTAACAGAATTAATATGCTGAATTGTCCAGTTTTTCAGCTGTGCTGTGCTCAGAAACCAGACTGAAAGGGTTCAATTAGCTTATTACAAGTTAAGTAACTGGTGAGTTGGGAGAGCACAAGATTGCTCAAGAACTTTAGAAAGAAAAGAGAGCTGAGAGATGGGCCAAAAGGTGTTGAAATTGTCAGCATCAAGACCATACTTTTATAATGTTATAGAAGCGATTTTCAAAGTATCTGGTGAAGAGTGTTAAGGGATGTATTTATTATTGTCATTAACAACATTATGGCATGAAGACAGGGTTTCAGAAGTGTGGTTAAGGTGAGGTCCAGTACAAATGTACAGTAGTAGGTCTCATGTTATAGATCAGGTTATTAATAAATTTAGTTGAAGTAGTTAATTAACAACACAGAATTAAATCTTTGGGTTATCTTGTCCACTTTCTATTATTGTGCCATAGTGTGTATTCTTGACTGAAAGTAGTGTATCTCTGTAAGCTATCTGATGGTCAGAGAAAGCGTGGACATGCACAGTGAGGCCAGTCTTATGTGACATTCTCTCAGGGTGACAATACCCTGGAGCTGAATACTTAAATGAAACCCCCTTATATTTTAAAGGAGCTATTTTACCTAGTGCTGAATGTAGGGCTGAGTATTATTTATCAACAAGACTATTCAATGTGGTTGGAAAAGGGAAAGACAGAAAAAAGATCTGAAATGGATCCAGCAAGGATAGCAAAACAGATATTTTTAAGATTTCCGGAAAAATGTAACCTTTAGAGCATGAAGAAACATTGAGATAGGGAAAAACACTGCATTATAGTCAGAGAGGCCAACAGATTATCCAGTTGTACAGACCAGGGGCCTCATGCATAACTCCGTGCGAAGAATTCACATTATAGCATGGCGTATGGACAATAGTGGAAATGTGCGTATGCACAAAAAAACTCTAGATGTATAAATCTGTGAAAACGTCAACTTTCACATTCTTCCACTACATAAATCCCAGTCAGCATGAAAAGTAACGCACGTGAACGCGCCTGCTGTCCCGCCCCGTCTCCTCCCAGAATTACGCCTCTATGAATATGCAAATCAATATAAATAGCCCTTAAGCTCAGCCTTCTGTGAAAAGACAATGGGAAAAACACAGGGGGAAAATATAAGAATTTCAACGAATACCAAGTGGAGGCAAGGAAAAACTTGCTATTTCTTGGTTTAAGCAATGGAATAAACAACAAAAGAAAGTTGATCGAGTGACAGAGTGTCCGAGAAACTCGAAAGCTCAAGTCCACAAAGTCACACAGTACCAGAAATAAAAAAGAAGTTGTCACATATCCAAGTTGCCGTGAAAAGGTGAGTCGTAGCCCAACGTCTGAGTGTCGTATGAAAGTTTATTATGGTACAGAGAAAAAAAAATAGGCACACAGTGGGGAAAAAAGGAAATGTCAACTTTAATCTTGAAATTTCCACTTTAATTACGTAGTTTATTTTGTCATTAAAGTAGAACATCATAAACTTCATCTTAAAATCGATTAATTTACTAGTTTCTCAAATCCCATTGTAACTAAAGTAACATGTTAAATGCTTTGTTTTGTATTTGATCTTCTTTGTGTTCTGTGTGTGAATCACTACGTGGTTCTTAAACCGGCTTTCTCTTCCTCTGACAGGACACAGAATCCATTACATTCGTGATATTACAGCTGTCTGAATAATTAAAATACTGAGATGTATACGTGATATCTTTTTCATGATGATAGGAATGAAAGCATGTTATTAAACATGAGAACACAG
This sequence comes from Polypterus senegalus, assembly GCF_016835505.1. Lineage (NCBI taxonomy): Eukaryota > Metazoa > Chordata > Cladistia > Polypteriformes > Polypteridae > Polypterus > Polypterus senegalus. The sequence goes on along the minus strand of NC_053162.1, from coordinate 67,061,445 downwards.
TGGCGGTACTGTTTCTTTCAAACATACTAACCTCTAATTCCTGTCATTACTTTTCTTTCTCCAAATACCCAATCGCCACACAATCAGTTCCGTAATAGACGTTAAGCCATCTGTAAGCTTACGACGATTCTTCAAAACTTTTAAGGAACACTGAAATATCTTCATAGTACATCTTTAATTATATTATACATCTATCCTTCCAGCATACAGCAATCAATCAGGATCAATCTGTGAACTAGCTAGCGCTGCGGCACTGTGTCCTCACATGTTTAATTATTAACAATACAGATTATTTAAATGAAGTTAGTTTTATCTTTATAATTTAATCAACATATTTTGCTGCATTTCATCTTAAAAATGATATCGTAATCATATGTAAATACGCACATTATAAAGTGGCGCAGGTTTTGCAATATTATAACTGAAGTGCAAGTTTACAGTGAGGTAATTGTACTTATAAGTACAAACAGTTCTACAAGGAGCACTTGATGGATTGATTGACTGTGTTTAAAGTTCTTGGGATGAAACTGTTTCTGAACCGCGAGGTCTGTACAGGAAAGTCTCAGGAGCGTTTTGCTATGGCTGAGGCAGCGTGTGCTTGATGCTGTATCCCGATAATTCTGTTTCCGATCAGCTGCTGCTGTGATTCCCCACTCAGATACAGTGATATAAGTACTCCGAGTGGTGCAGTGATAGTAATATGGAAAAAGATGATCCACTGTGGCAACCCCTAATGGGAGCAGCTGAAAGCAGAAAAAGAAGGTGCAGTGACAGTAGCAACGCTAAAGCAGCTATGGTATTTGGAATACTATGGCTATTCCCTCGACCATTATATTCTTACAGGTTAATTACAATCAAATGCATTACATTAATAAACAATATACAGTTCGTTTCAGTGCATTTATAAAGCAGCGTCAGGAATGTGCATCTAAGAAAGAAAGGGTAACCACACAGGATCAGTAGCACTGCTTTGATGCTGGGTGCCGCCAGTCTGCAAAACCGAGTGAAGAACTTGCATACGACAGGGTATGAGGTACTGTGGAAATGTGCATGGCTTTACCCCAAGATTAGGTTTTATAAATCGCGATTCGAATGTGGAAACATTCTTACGCAACATTTCTGTGTGTGTGCACCATTTATACATGAGGCCCCTGATCCTTAATTCCACCAAGACAGTAGAAATGGTCATTGACTTTCACAAAACAGTAGTTACAACCTCACCCTCTAGAAATTCATGATACTGCAGTGAATATGTTGGAATCCTTCAAAGTTTTGGGCATAACTATCACCAACACTCTCAGCTGGGACATTAACACCATTTCCATCACTAAGAAGGCTCAGCAACAGGTTGTACTTTTTACATCAACTAAAGAAATTAAATATTTCCCAGTCGAAAATAGTTCAATTTTACAAAGCCATAATTGAAAGTGTAATCACATTTTCCATTGTTGTCTAGTTTGGTACGGCAATGGCACACTCCAAAAACAAATTACAGCGTGTTGTAAGGACTGTGGAGAAAATAATTACCTGTGCTTTTCCATCTGTTGCAGACCTGTATACATCTTGTATCCAAAAGGATCACTACAGATTCATTTCAACCAGCTCATCACTTGTTCCAAAAACCTGCCTCTGTTAAACACTTCAGGTCAATTAAAACTCAAAATAACAGACTTTCTTTTCCAGAGCCGTAGCCTTCTCACACCAGTAATTTAGCCTGTCTTCTTTACATATTCATGTGTTCTGTCATATACTGTATGAAGGTGTGTATATATACAGTACAGGCCAAAAGTTTGGAAACACCTCCTTATTCAATGTGTTTTCTTTATTTTCATGACCATTTACATTGGTAGATTCTCACTGAAGGCATCAAAACTATGAATGAACATATGTGGAGTTATGTACTTAACAAAAAAAGGTGAAATAACTGAAAACATGTTTTATATTCTAGTTTCTTCAAAATAGCCACTTTTTGCTCTGATTACTTTTTTACTCTTTCTTGGCATTTCTTTCTTGGCATTCTCTCAAACACCTGTGAAGTGAAAACCATTTCAAGTGACTACCTGTAACTACCTGTTGAAGCTCATCGAGAGAATGCCAAGAACTGTACATGTATATGTGTGTGCATGTGCATAAACTCTACACCCTCACACTTTCACTTGCACATCATCATTTGCACATCTCCTTTATAACTGTAGTATTCTTTAAAATTGTATAAAGATATTTTCTTTTTAAACCTATAATATTTAAGTTATATATATATGTGACGTTGTGTTATGTTATGAGCAGCTCCAAATCTACCACATCAAATTCCTGAACATTAAGTAGTGGCGAATAAAAGTGATTTTGATTCAAAGTAGTAAGGTATGAGTATAATGTAAGCATGACCTGACATTGCAGAGTTAAAACACTAACAAGCCACTGAATTAAATGATATCTGTCTCTGGCAATGATTGGTTTCTAATTTGAAACAAAGACATGCACCCACTGTGGCCCTCCAGGATAGATGTTACTCACCTGTGCTATATTAGATTTGGGTTTGGGTTAATTTCTAGTTAGTTGCACAAAGGACCCCTCCCCTCCTCTTTTGACTTTCAATTACATTTCAAGTTTAATTTTTTGTTTCGCTGATTTTTTTTTTTTTTTTTACTTTTGATATGACCTATGCTTACGATTTCACCATTTGTTTATTTTAGCCTATTTTGTGCTCTGTCTGTTGTCTCTTTCTAAGAGTACCAAATGACACCATTGTTAAGTACTGGATGAAAGCAGTTTAAAGAAGGAGTTAATATGAGTTAATATAAAACAGTGTTTCTTAACCACTGGGTCAAGACCTACTGTTGGGAATGGTGCTGCCACAAGTGGGTCACGAGTTGCTATTGTTTATGATGGTAGTATGGTAGTGGGTTGCTGTTCTGACAATCACTTTTAATTCTTCCCTGCTCTGACGTCTGTGCTTGATTCACCAAGGAGGACTCCCCCATCTGTACTGATGATCGCACCATGGTGGAAAACACTACCATGGAAAAAAGTGGTTTACGACACCAGGAAGGTTGAGAAACACTGATTTAGAAGAAGAATTGTAATTGTAATAACAAGCCAAGTTTGTAGCCATAATTTACAAAAAAAAATCCCAGGACACGAAACAATACTGTAGATCAACAAAAAATACAGCAGGAGAGTCAATAACCAAAACATTTTACGTAGCCTAAGCCAAAATGCAAGACATAAATCAAAGTCAATGAATAGAGAAATCTACTGAACCAGATATCCAAAACAATAATAACACACGGGTATTTTTGTTGTTTTTTTTTCTTTTTTTATCCTTAAATTTGAACCGTTAGGAAGTGTATGACCCTGACCTTTATACCATCAAATTAAAGACATCACATATTACACACAAAAAGCAAACAGTGGCTGTGCCCATAATTAAAACAAAATGGTGGTGCAAAACTTTTGTCAAAAATGTTCTAAATCATAAAAAAGATCTGACCATTAAATTCCTTGGTCTCTAAGATCCGCTGAATGATATCTCTATTATTTTTAGTGAAAGGCTGAAAAAATATAAAACTAAGTACAGATCATGCAAGGTTATAAAAGCATGCAACGCAATGCAACACAACACTATTAAAATTTGTTGTCTGTGCTTTTCATTGTAGATTGATTAAATGTAGCTGATGCTAAAAATTGTAAGAAAAATGAATAATAAACCCTTAACTCCTCACACCATTGCTCATCTCATAAGTGCTCACACTGTGCACTTTAAGCACCAGTGTTAAAAAGGCTATTTATATGCACACTGTGAGGTTGTAATATAAAATATTGCAATAATTTTAAATTGTACATGTTTTAATGTAATTTAATACCATATTACTGAATAGTATGACACAGTCTGGGACTACCTGAAAAGGAACCTGATCCACTTCTCCAGTGCTCATTCATTACCAGTCACACTTTCACCCACTGCAGGATCTGCACATTTATCACATTTCACTTTAGTGCATGCTGTGCATCCACTCTGGCTGGGGGGACACTGGAGGGAAACCATTGCGACACCATATTTGTAATAAATCAAGCTGAGGATAGATGGTGGATGTTGCCATTCAAGTAAAATGACATTGGACAAAAATAACTGAGACTGATGTACAGTATACACCATCATGAGTAGTTAAGGGTTCAGAGGCAAGAGGTCATAAACTAGAATAGAAACAAAAACAAAACATAAGGCAAACTCTTTAATCCCGAAACACAAAGGAGAAGGTCAAAAACCCAAGAAGGAAGGTGTAGATTGGGGGTCTTGCAGAGAACCAGTAGGGCTGTCAGTCAACAAATGACATTAGAATTTTTCAAATTGTATGAGTATGTGAATAATTTCATTTAAATTTTTTAGGGTTGTATGAATTGTGGAAGACAGCCCGGTCACAGACAGGCAGACATCGTTTTAGACACCACCACATGTTTATTTACAACTATATACAGATGTGCACACAAACCCCCAAAGTCCAGGCCTCACAGTGCCTTTTCCTTTTTCAGGTCCCCTCTGTTCCTCTCTTCCTGAGTTCTGTTCATCTACACTCCCGATTCCAGCCTTTGAATAAAGAGAGGCGGCCTCTTTTATCTCCACCCTGACGTGCTCCAGGTGCTTCACAATTGGTTTTCGCTGACACTCCCCAGCGTGGCGGAAGTACCGGCTGCACACCCGGAAGCACTCCAGGAGTCTCTGGTCTTCTTCCCCCCAGCACTTCCGGGTGTGGCAGAAGTGCTGAGGGCCAGGGCTCCTCAAGCATTCGGGCACCCCCTGGCGGTGACCATGAGACCCTATAGGGTCCCGTGGTCGCCCCATCGTGGTCTGGAGGAGGCACAAGCCCTCCTCCAGTCCTCTTGGTCCCTGCCACAGAATGTACTTTGATACAAGACACATGTAGACCATTAACATTTTGACAATTCTGAAATTTTCATACACTATCAAAACATGTTGGCTTTTTTGCTCACTCATAGCTCTGGCCAGATTTAAACTTCACACAGCAATGTTTGCTGGAGACTGTAAACACTACATCAGTTTTGTGATGAGTGATTTCTGTTGTGGCTTTTGCTTCTCTCCTTTTGTGTTGAGTACATTAGTCTAGGTATGGAACATTCCAAATTTAGTATAAATAGGTCTTCAAGCTCTCCTGTCAGCTGGAGCTGAAGAGAGTTGGAGTGGTTGTCCTAGTTTGTTGCACTGGAGTACTTGATTTTAATATAGCTGTGCTAGCAAAGCACATATTTCATATTAAGTGCTGTCTTCATTATGCCTTGGTGATAATGTAAATGAAACAATATACCTGACCAGAATGTGAACAGCTTTTTAGAACTCTTCTGGTCAGAGTATTATGGGTATGACTCTTCTTTTATTAGCAACATTGAGTTTAGCAGTCTCCCTCTAAACTTGATGAATGATCTACTAACCTTTTTTAATAATGAGTTGCAGAAAACCAGGCCCTGAACTAGGAGGTTCCAACACCCAACCCTAGACAGAATATTAGGCCATGACAAGACATACTCATTCAAACAGTCGTTCAGACCAGGCCAGAGAACACAAGCAAAACCACAAAGAGTGCAAACATCACTCAGGCAGTGCCCAGGTTGGAGTTAGAATCCAGGACTGTGCTGCCATGTTAAAGTACAGGTGCTTCCATATGACAAGATCTCTTTAGTAATTAATTGTGAATGGAAATTTTTGAATCTGCAATATCCCGGTACTGTATCAGAATGAAAACAAGCAGCACACCCTCCTGCTATTGCCTTAAGAGACCTTAAGCTGCTTATATTTATAATGGCTGAGTAATTTATTCTATAATGAAGTGATAAGGGTAGACATTCAGTAAAATGCAATGAAAACACTGATAACTCCACATTGGGATTGACTGAATGGTGCTCAAGGAGTTCCTTGCCTGCACTAAGGAAATCAGTGACCTGAATGGATGGACACTGCTTATAGGAGTCGCTTGGGGGGACTGAAACAGATTATGACTGCTGGAAGGCACCGAGACCAATGAGTGAGAATGATGACTACCGTATTATTCTATCCATCTCTGCGCAGTGCCCAGCTTAATCAGTGGAAACTCTTTGCTCCTTCAGTGTTAGGGAATAGACAGAAATGAAACACTGATTAAATGAAATATACCGCATTTCAGCAGGGAAATATCTCCTCCAGTGGGTCACAGAAAACCCTGTATGTGATTTCACATTTCTGAAATAAATAATTTGAGATGTGGAGATGGCTTTAAGCAGCACTACATCCTAATTATCCATCCAATGAAGAAGACAGTGAACCGAAGACATCATTAGGCTAGTTATTAGTCAAGCAGAAAATACCCTATTTTTTATTTTAAGCAATGCCCATACAGTTTATCACAAGTGAAGCGTGCAAAGTGCAGAACCCTGGTGCCATGAGCTGAAGTGATTATTTCCTATAAATATCAACTGGCATACCCCTGTCCTTCAAGAGCAAAATAAGGAAGAATATAAGCCTTGGCATCCAATAACATTTAAATAGACTCCAAAAATGAACAGAGGTGTTAGGACTAGAATGAATATTAATACACAACAGCAGGAAATTAATTATTCTGCTGATGCCAATGGGCCGGTTTTCCTATAATCTTCTAGGGAATAAATTTCCTTTACTACACAAGGCAGTGATTTGCACAGATTGGGTGCAAAGTGGTAGAAAAATACTCAAGGAGCAATTTGTTCAAGCTGCAAACTTGTAATTCTCAATTTTATTTTTTGATGCTACACACCAATAATTCAGTCTTGGTGTATCTGTTGACATGGCTATGCCCAACCTGCATTCTGCCTCATGTCTACATTTTTCCATCATCATTAGATGTTCCTAAAAATAGTATCCCATTCCCACCACCCCCTCTCATTTTTGACCTGTCTAAAGCTGCAAACTGAACATTTCCTTATTTATTATTGTTTTTGGTGCACCTTGCCTTAAAGTGTCCTCTGGTATCCTGGTAGTACAATTCACACTGGGATTTGTTAACAGCTATGGTGCTAGACTGCCGACAGGAGGCAACAGTTAATTGCATGCTGCATATGGGAAGGAACCGAGCAGAAGAAAGAAGAAATCTGACACCCTTACCATTTATCCACTGGCATTCACATGTATGTTAGTTAATTATTATTGGAAGAGGACATTTTTATTACAGTTTTATTTTATTGCACCATTGTTTCACATTTTGACTTCCATATTTTTAAATCACTTATTTATTAATTCCTTTTGGAATAAAATGAAAGCTGAATTCCTCTTGTTTTGGTCCACAGGATATGTCATAACTCAGTGTGTCAAGTTACATTCTTAGAGGGCAACAAGGGCTTCAAGTTTTATATTTTGGCTGAGTATGTAATCATTGGCTAACCCAATATGTAAGTTATTATGGGTTTAAAGGAAACATATTTCTGAAGTCTGCATACCGTATGTGTTTAAAGTCATGGGTGTCAAATCTAGCTGTGTGCCAACAATGTTTCACATCTTTATTTGAGCTTGCAGTATGATTAGATCTCATGTTTCCCTATTCTGCACAGAGATGGGAGCAGGAATGTCCTTGTGAACTTTGAGTTTCAACTTAATTTCATACAGGGGTGTCCTAACATCCTGAATGTTCACTGAGTGGCCACTAGTAGGTTTCTATTCCCTTCTCATATAATTGAGAATGATACTATATGAAAGCCAATGGATCTTGTGTGTGTGCACAATATAGAGGAAGAATGGAGAAAACTGAAGAGTTTTAAATGGCTTTGAACTCTCTGCATGCATGTCTAAAGTACTGTATATATTCGCGTATAAGTTGGGTCTGAAAAAATCGATCATAAAATCAGACCCCGACTTATACGCCTGTTCAAAAATGCAACACTTAGTTTTTTTTTTTTACATCTTCTTGCTTCCTCCAATCTCACACCAATATCTCAGACACATCAAATTTTGTTGCAGCAACGCAGTTACTAATTTCTTTCACCGCTTATATGACTTTTAATTTAAAACCAGCTTCATATTTTCCTCTCATCAAACGCTCCATCGCAGGTAAGGGATGCTCTTACGATTAAGGTGTATGAGGGTGTGAGATACAAAAAACACAAATCAGTGCACATGTCGCTTCAGAATTGTTTTGGTATTACCGTGTGGTCACGTAGGCACAATACATATAAAAAAAAGGCAGTGTGCTCCATGGTTACTCTCTCAGGTGGGCATCAGCAGATGATAATATATTGGACCAATAGCGTGAGTTTTCCACATTCGACTTATACAACAGACATTATAAAATACTGGAAATTATATGGTAAAATCAAGAACTTAAATGTGAGTATATAATGGCCATCAAATTTATTAGTGTTTCCAGCCTTGTTATTACACTGTCTAATTAGCATATTAGCATATTAGCTATTTCTGTACAAATTAAAATTATAAGTGGCTGTTTAATGCTGGAATAATTTTATCTTGGACATCAGTCATATATAATTCATATAGGTGATTCTTTAATGGGTGCTGTCCAAAAATATCCAGTCAATGATGGTGTTGTGATTGGAAAAAGGTGTTTTGATGAAATGGGGCAATTGTGACTAACACAATTTGCAGATGTCAACTTGCAGTTACTGTATCTACAACAGTGATTCCCAAATTCCCAAAAATTCACAACTTGTTATGTACCATCAAGGTTTAGATGTGGCATCCTAATGTAAAATACAGAGGTACAGTTGGTTAAATGACAAAAGCAGAGAACACCAAAGGACTGCAAAAGTATTGTCCAGTTACTGTTGATTCTTGATAATGAAATATACAAGGATGTGGTGAAATTCTCATATATCCAAGGATTCACCCTGCCAGGTGTCAGCAATGCCAGCTGGTAGCGCTGATGTAAGGGAATGAGCTCTCTTATTATAAGCTAAACGTTTTTTGAATTTCTACATTATATCTCAACATAACAAGATCATTCCTACATCGCATGAGTTCAGCTATCTCCATATGAGCCTTTTCAGCACAGTAATGCTTGAGGCAACAAAGCTAGAAATGGTAGTGAATCGAGATGAATTCATTGTCCTTCACAAAAATCAGATCTCATTTGATGGAATGAGCAGGACTCTAACAACAGCTGATGTGCAGCAGCAGTTGGTCTTGGTGGCAAGTTTGTCCTGTTTCCCTGAACCAAGCTTTTAACAACTTGTTGAGTACATAACAAAATAAAATCCTAGGTGTCATGAGGAAAAATGACTGACCAACTCACTTTTGAGTAGTTTAATAAACTATCATTAAAGAGGGTTTAATTGCATCATGGGATGATTTACTATCTGCCAAATGCATTAAGGACAGATGGTTTTCCACACTATTTTGTAATATAAATGAAAGTTTAGAAATAACGTTTATTTTCCCCAAATATGTGACATCAATGAAAATGACCTTTAATTATACATGAAATAGTTCAGAAAAAGTCAGTTGATGTTCAGAGATGTAACTCATGTCATGTTGGCTTTTGACTATTCACATGTCATCTCAGGTGCACCATCATCCGTTTATTAGGAATTAGCATAACAAGCCACCATGGGATACATATTTACATAATACTGTATAATGCAAGTTAGCATTATAACATATCATTCAGTTGCTAGAAAACAATGGAACAACTGGAGAAAACACATTTTGGAGGACTGTTTGTGCAGTTTGGGTGCATAGTGAAATTTCTTTCTTTTCATGCAGTTTATGCTATATGAAAACCTTTCAATTTTTATGGCTAATATAACTCTTTTTAAGTGATATTTTTTTAACAATTTCTATCCCTATAACTACAGTAGATAAGTAGTATTTGCTGAAAAGGCCTTATGTGTTTAAAAAAAAAGTTGGTATCAAACATAAAGATAACCGTTCTAAAAATAAAAGCATCAATTTATGTTGTTTGCAAAATGTCAAAAGAATTAACACAGAAAAATAGGTTACATTTTAACTGAGGTAACAACTGCTTACTCAGCTTTAATCTAAAAAAATAAAATTCATTGCAGAGTTTAATTTAAATTCCTGAATTAAAAAGATATTGCCATTTTTTACCACTAGTGATCAGCATACCCTGCAGAGTTCATGTCACAGTAAGTTTGGCGAAATCGCAGAAATGTTGGGGAACTTTGCTGAACTCCACAAAATGCATTGAAGTCACTAGGGAGACAGGACCTGAATTAGTTTTGAGTGGAGCATAATAGTGCAGTGGTCTTTTAAGTGTTCTGAGAGATAGAGAATCATCTGCAAACTATGCTGGAATGATTACTGAGGACAAAAATGTGATCTGAGCTCTGACACAGCAATGAAAACCATTGTGCCACCATGCCTCAAGCAACAAAAGACGCAAATAGAATGATAATCACAAACATAATACCAGTAAATGGACACAAACTAGAAATAAGTAAATATAGTATATACTATATCATTGCACTCATAGAGTTCCAAACTTGGGGCACCAATTAGCTGTGAGTCAAGCACATATGAGAATGTGGGACTAGCTTATTTCATTGCTAGAACATTTCATTTGTTTCTGATCTCAGTGCAAAGGCTTTGCACATTTTTCTCCCATGAAGAAGATATAAAATCCTTATGAACAATAATAAACATTTTGTTATTATTTTTATTTCACAGGGTCCCACGTGCTTTATTTCTCCATGGCGTGTTTTGGAGTACATAGTCATTTTATGTATTCAAATTAGCCATGTGGCACCAGCGCACAGGGATCAGTGTTACATATCTGGTGGCAGTACTCATAATATTCTCATTACGGTCAGCTTATGTTAGACTGCAAGTCCTTTTTTTTTCTTTCTTTTAAGTGCATTTGGGGTAGAAAGCTGGAGTACTCATTGAGTCGTGACAGCAAAACATGCCACAGATCAACAATGATCTCATAGTACAAATACATAAAAATTCTGCACACAACTGCTACAACTCTGTGATGTCACACTGGCCTTGTAAAGCATCATGGGAGTACTGGGAAAAAAATGTTTGTCTAAGCCCAATGAATTTTCAGGAACATATTCTGCAAACAAGGTCACCGGCGAATACAGCATATTCACTGTGAGAAATGCGTTGGTGAATTTCTCCAATCAACACTATTGACTAGCTGATATACTTGAAAAGAAAGACTATTGGAATGATAAAGCTCTTCTAATGACAGGAAAATGCCCTTTCTTGCACTCCAAAGGCTTGTTTAGTCAGAAAAGGGTTTACTTATTAGTTTGATATAAACACATGTTTTAACATGTAAATGCATAGGAAATCAGTCCTTAAACTTTGCATATATGAAATAGACCAGAGAAGGCAAATGTATCTGTACCCTTGCTCAGAATAAGACCATTGATCTTCAGAGCCAAGTACACAAAGCACCAAGGTAGAGGGATCAGCCTGTTAAATATCATGTTGCACTTAGGCAATTCCTGTATATTTCCAGTCTCTCCAGCCTGTAGGCATGAACTGTAACAAGCTGCTTGCAGGATTAGGTCTTCAGCTGGATTTAGTAATATAACTTGGAATTTCAGAGCTGTAGAGGCACAGTGACATGCCAGTTCAGAGCTGTAGAGGCACAGTGACTTGCCACAATAAAAAGTGTCATTGGATATGACATTTAACTTTAAACACAGAATGATATCCTCAGCAAAAAAAAAAAAAAATTGGAAGATTTTCCATAGAGAACCAACATACAGTAGACTTCAGCAGCAAATGCAACTTCTTTAAGATGGTTGAAACATCCATCCATCCATTATCCAACCCGCTATATCCTAACCACAGGGCACACACACCAAGGACAATTAAGGGACAGCATGCACCTACCCTGCATGTCTTTGGACTGTGGGAGGAAACCAGAGCACCTAGAGGGAACCCAAGCAGACACTGGGAGAACATGCAAACTCCATGCAGGGAGGACCCGGATCTCCTAACTGCGAGGCAGCAGCACTACCACTGTGCCACCGTGCCGCCCTCATGGTTGAAGCATTCACCTTTAAACTCTGCAATTAACCCGTGCAACTGTTAGGACCCCAAAATACAGTACAAGGATTTGTTGCTGTTATTTACACCAGTGTTATTTTACACTGTTATTTACACAATTCGCAGTCCTACTGCTAGCTTGTGGAATTTACAATACAAAATCAGAACATGCTTAAATATTTCTCTGTGTTATGAAAATCTATAAATGCTGAATTATTTCTTTTGCTTATTTATTTTGTGTATGTAGCATATCAATGCTTTAGGGGTAGTGTGACCTCATAGTGTCCTTTTTAAGTAACCTTCTTAAAGAAAATGTTTTTAACAGAAATATGAAATCTAGCTGAGTCTTCTGTCACAAATGAAATATTACTTTTTTTTTTTGCAAGATAGGCTGCTATATTACCCATGTTACTGCTGTATGTTTAAGTTTTGCAGGCCTTGTGCCAGTGCTTTTAGAAATAAGATCAGATCAGTTCAAAAGGTTATTTTTAGTACTCATTTTGGTAAAATTTGCTTCATTTCCTAAAATCATAGGAAAGCTATTGACATGAATGTGTCATAAGCTCAATATAGCTCATCAATCCCTATTCACCTAGCCTTTGTTGTGCTGCAGATGCACCAAAATGATGTTAGACATTTAAAGAAGGCAAACAGAGTCCCAAAACACTTCAAAAATATCAACATCAAACATTAGCTAGTCACAAAAGGGCAAACACAGGATCTTTATAAATAAAAGATTTATAATCACAAAATGCTCAGTGGCATAAAATGAGCTCTGAGGAGTACAAAGGCACAGAAGGAGTTGCCTTCAAAAATTATGCAAACCAGAGACAAACAAGACACAATACACAAATCCCAAGAACAGTAAAATAAAATAGAGCATGGAGGTCAAAATCCAAAAAACAATAGTCATAAAGAAGCAACATATCACTAGAGAACTCACTAACTCCAGTGTATTCAATGAATCGCAAGGAACTGAAGGTTTTCCTCAGCCTTTATAGGTTTATAGGGCAGTCCCTTGATGGTAAATAGCAGGTGGCCCCACCTCTTAAAAATGCGTGGAACACAGTAAAAGATACTTAGATATGGAACAATCAACAATTTTAATACAAACAAAACAAATACAAATGTACATAAAGGACTTAAAAAGGAATTAGAACCTGAACTATAATAGCTTTCCCTACTACACTATATATTAACTTATTCCATGTTTCTTTATGTAAAGAAAGGTTTTCTAACTTTACCGTGAAGTACTTTATAATGTTTGAGAAAAATGATTCTGGATCAATAACATTGCTTAATTCATCGCCCTTTATAATAGGCGTCATTTTGACTGTTACTGGAACACTCTAATTTTAGATCCTTCTGTTATATTCTGTTCTAAAGTTGTAAATGAATTAACTCGAGTTACTATGATCACAATAAAGAAATAATATAGCACACAAAGAGGTGTTTAAGTGTATTCTTTGAAAGCATATGCATTTCTATAACATAAAAATTGTTACTTTTATAAAGAAACAATTAAGTGGAGAGATGATACTGGACTCTGCGGTGGGCTGGCACCCTGCCTGGGGTTTGTTCCTGCCTTGTGCCCTGTGTTGGCTGGGATTGTCTCCAGCAGACCCCCGTGACCCTGTGGTTAGGATATAGTGGGTTGGATAATGGATGGATGGATGGATTATACTGGTGGAGTTTGAAGGAATATGTAACTGCAGGAAAATGAGATTGCAGCATTGTGTATACTGTTGGTAAAAATGATCTGCTTGCAAGACTTACCTGAAAAATTTTAAGCTCCCCTATTCTTTCTATTTATATTCCTTTTTACTGGACCACTTGTCCTGGATGACATTGATCATTTATTCTCATTTGGATTCAGCTGGCATTGGTCTGTACATTTAGCATCTGCACATCCTTGCTGATATATTTTTTTGGTTATATTTTTTTAATTGGAAAATAATTCAAAATTTTTGGCTTATTTGACCTGCTTGAGGTTTGGGGTTTGTGTTATGTGTTGAGGGTCTGTGGAATTTATTTTCCACAAAGTATAAAGAATTATTTTGTCTTTTTCCTTGTTTTGCTTGAGGTACTTTTGTATTGTTCTGTGAGGACATCATCAGGAATGCACTTGATAACACAATTAAAGATGTGTTGATGCCATAAGTACCATTTATTATATAATGACTTATGATTTGCAAGGTTCTAAAATTGAAAAAGGCTTTAAATCAAAAACAAGACCCCTGAGCTCTGAAGGGCCTAGTAACAAAATCAGTCTTCTCATAGATATGAGAAGCAGGCGGCTTGAGGGCCAACACAGGCCAGAATTCAGCAGGGAGAAGGCAACTGTGAAACCCCTGGTCTACAATTACAAAAACAATATTCTATTAAAATTAGATAATTTATTAATGAATTTTCAAAAACAAGAAGAGGACGAATTTGAAAAAGTTTCTCCACAAGAGACACACCAATAGCTAACTAGTCTACAATTCAAAAATCAAATCTTGATACCAAGTTCCATAAACCAGAGAATCAAACACAAAACCTCTTACAAAATCTTCTGGATACAAAGCAGCAGGGCTCATAATAATGCCATCTAAGGCAAGACACATTTTTAACAATGCCTCCAACTGAGTTGATAAAATCACTCCACATACAATATGTATTGGGACACAGGCTTCATTATATAATACTCCCACAATACAATGCATAATAATTTAATAATTAATTGGATAAATGTGAAAAAGTTAAAAGGATTAGCTTAAAATCAATGAAACTTGCAAAACATACATTAAAAGCAATGAAAGTATACAGTATACATTTTCATCATTTTTGTTTGACCCAAATATATATATTTTTATGAGTTTATGATTTTAAATTTGAATGAATCTCATCTGTTTCGTTGAACCTGAACAATTTTCTAAATACTCTGGCTGTTTCAAATTTCAGTCCTGCAAACTAAAAGGTGCCTGCCCTTTATAAACACTTTTGGTGCAAACTTAAAGGACTACTATACCTAAAAATATTTCTATAAGGTACAAACCCCATGTAGTTTGCAGTGGTGACTGAGAAACATTTTTAGCTTCATGTTTTCTTGGAGAAATAATAAAACAAAGTTTCTGGCTGAATGAAACCCAGGGCTATAACAATGACTCAGAACAGCAGAACTTTTTGGACTAGCCCTTATTTTGTGAAAGTATGAGGAAACTTTGTTTGTGTTAGATAAAGGCATAACCTGGACCTTCCTTTTGCATGCTTTTTGGCCTTGGCTTTGCCCATCAATTTGCTCCTGCCTGAATGTGATAGGGTACATTAAAAAAAATAGAAAAAATGTTAAACTAAAAACCTGCTGATAATAGTAATTGGTAAAGTAAGCCATTATGATTTAAGATTTAATTGGTAATATAAATATTTATATGGTATATATATTTTGTAAACTGTATTTACATATTGGGCGGCACAGTGGCGCAGTGGTAGCGCTGCTGCCTCGCAGTTAGGAGACCCGGGTTTGCTTCCCAGGTTCTCACTGCGTGGAGTTTGTATGTTCTCCCCATGTCTGCGTGGGTTTCCTCCGGGCGCTCCCTCAGTCCAAAGACATGCAGGTCAGGTGGATTGGCGATTCTAAATTGGCCCTAGTGTGTGCTTGGTGTGTGGGTGTGTTTGTGTGTGTCCTGCAGTGGGTTGGCACCCTGCCCAGGATTGGTTCCTGCTTTGTGCCCTGTGTTGGCTGGGATTGGCTCCACCAGACCCCTGTGACCCTGTGTTCGGGGATTCAGCAGGTTGGAAAATGGATGGATGGATGGTATTTATATATTTAAATGTGGATTTTATTATCAGGAATGTCTGATTTTTTTCATTTTAATTTATCTCTTGTTCATTAATTTTACCATGATGTCATTATTGGCACCACTGTGTATGATTATTTTTTCATGCATGTTGCCAATTTTGTGTACTTGTTTATGTGGGTACAGCAATATTGTCGTTACTGTATCAGGATGCTGTTTCTATGGGTGTATGGTACACATGAAGTGTGAATTCATGCTATACAGGTTAGCCACACAGTTAAATTAGTATCCAAACATTCTTCTGAAATATTAGACTTAGCAAACTACTTTACTCTTTAGCAATTTAATTTCTGTAAAATTCTGCTTGCAGCATAGTTTTGTTTCATAAGTATGATTTAGTAAACTTGCACTTAGGTGAATGAGCCAAGAATTTTTAAGGAAACAAACTTGGCTATGTCTGACAGTTCTTTTGCTTATTCATTAATGACAAATATACTGCTCCACTGATAAAAACAGTCCATCAGAACTTTTGTCAAAGTTGTTGTTAGGTATGACAGGGTTATCTTATATATACTGTATAAATCCATGCAAAATACGTTAGCTTGCAGTGTGGATATGAGACACTGTATGAACTTCAGAACAAAGCCCTTTGGAAATATAAAAATACAGCCTAAAAATTTCTGGAATATCTGAATGAAAGAATGGAATAAAAGGGGCAGGTAAGGAGTTGTATGACTTATTAGGCAAATTCTCTAAATATTATTTGAATAAGATGATAAAATGCAGTGGGTACACTACTTGGTTGTTTCTTTATTTGTCTTCATGAGATAGCATATGGGTGCTGAGCCAGAAAGACAATAAATGGGTGGAATGTAATATCTAGTGTTTCTGTTTTAGAAATACGTAAATCATAGTTTTCAAATATTGGCAATTTGTGTATTGCTTTAGATCAAAAGGCATCAACTAAATACATATATTTCAATACAAATTGCACAGTTAGAGGCATATCAAGTGAATTAATTCTTCTCGGATTCTGAGCACAAGTTACCTTAATCCGAATAATATGAAGTGAAATAGCCTACAGTCTGCTACAGGGTGACAGTTTGTAAGTGGCAAGTTGCAACAGAATTATGAAATTATTACTGCTCCAAAATTTTCTTTTGGTGCATGTTTTGTATAACTTTAGAAAATTATTCATGACAAATAATACATGACTAAACAAACAAGTAAACAGTCAAATATATTAATTATTCTTAATATATTTATTTGATTCCTCTTTTATTTTCACTTTAATAGTTTATTCAATAAATATGGAAATATCAAATTGCACAAAGATACATACATTTTGAGATAAATAAGTAAATATCCTTTTTGGCCTCATGTCCTCTCTCCAACAGGCAAAGCTAAAACCTAGAAAAATGTCTGACTTTCTCATTTATATTATGGGTCATGGCTTGAGTATCGAGAGTAAAAGGTTGTGTACTGACATCTCACAGTCTGACCCCATCCATGCTTTGATACAATGTAGGCATATCTGTGTGACTGAGAGTCCTAGGGGGACCAGCAGTTATTTGGTTCCATTTTAGTCACTATGTAGGAGAAACCCTGACTTAAAGTTTCAATGTTTCCTTGTTTTTTCTCATTCCCTGCTTTTTGTGTTTTCCTTTGGCTCCTCAGGTATTTGATAATCCTCTGTGGAATGCAGTATAAAAATATTATACTAACATAATGATTTACTTTCACATCAAAATATCCTGCCATAACACTCTCAGACCTTTTAAATCCAACATGGGGTTGCAGCTTTTTGGAGAAGGGTAGGAATCAATCCAGCACAGGGTGACAGTCCATTTATTAGTCATCTCACTTATGCAGACCTTGAAAGAATGTTTAGACACAAACATGGAACTAATACCCTGAATGCTGGGCTTCTCACATGTTTAAACATATTTACAATTAATATGTCAATACAAATATAAATTAATAATTTATAAGAAATCAATGGGAAATAATTAAACAAAATAAACCTAAACATCTGGATCAGGAGGCTTAGTGCAAAGAATTCTATCCAAGAAAGCTACTGAATAATTGGTTGGTTCTACATACTTCAGAGTCGTAATTTGTAAGAAAACATAAAGAAGTCAGTGAAAGGTTTGGGCACCTTGGTGAAGCCTGTATAACTGGAAGTAGTAAAAATAAAAAAAAACCACTAGTATATCTTTTTAGATGGGAATCAACAATTAGACTGGCTCAAAATGGTGGGGTTTCTGGACTTTAATGTCCCAGACAGGAAATAGTGGGTCCAGTAGCACGGCTGAAGGAAGTGATGTCAGAGATGGTGAGGTCATCAATCTGCAGCTACCTGCAGTGGGAGAAAAACGGAAGGCATTATAGTAATGAGCCAAAACTTGGTAATTACCATCACTAGAACCCTTAAACTGTGTACATCCATTTCAAACGCTTGAACTGACAACTGGTGACCTGTTTGCCAACAGGAACATCTATCAGGTGTGTAAAAGAGAAAGATACTTTATGCAACATATTTAAAATGACTCAAGGTAAATCTGAAACAGTCAACTAACCTGTAATTAAAGGCATACAGAGTATTTCTCAGTTTTAGGTATTGGCAATCTGTAAGAGGGTTGCTTTGAGCAAGTCAGATTATAGTATGTATTTGTTAAGCCATCCATCTATGATATCTTCTTGCTTTGCTTTTCCAGGGCAGGGGCAGCTGGAGCCTATTCCTAGAAGCAACAGGCACAGGCAGGATAACACTACAACAAACAGGATGCCAGGCCATTGCAGGGCGAATATACACACACACGCACACACGCACACACACATATGAGGAGATGACTTATCATGGCCAGCTCACCTAATCTTCATGTCTTTGGACTGTGGTAGAAAACCAGTGCAAACCTACAGGGACCCACGTGCAAACTCTATGCAGGGAACATGGCCCCCAGAGTCGTTACTATAAAGCAGCAGCACATCCACTGCATCATTTATTTGCCTAATTCACTGATTGAACATGTTTACATTATCTGAGGTCTTAAAAATTAAGGGAAAAAATACCCTTTTTTGAGTTTTTTAGTAACATAGTGCATCCAAAGAGGTTTGGCTTGTCACTTCTTAAACTCTGACAAATGCCAATAATACCTAAAGTTCACTTTCACTGAAGTTTCATTTCCTCCATTCTACCTTGGATTGAAAGTAATGACATCGCTCAGGAACATGGCCGAATGTATATAACGATTAGTTAGATTTTTTGTTAAAACATTTCTTAAAGAATCCATTATACTGAATGTCACCTCATTCAAAACAAATGTTAAAATGATTTTTATAGCCTAGCATATACTTTTTAATAATCTTTAGGGCTTTCTCTGTTCTCAACCTTTATTTAATATCTAGAGTTCTAAAAAATATAGCAAATATATAAGAATTCAATTAAAGTCCCAAAGGCTAGTGGCCATCTAGCATAAATGCCCCAAGAAAGTCATTACAAACACACATCTTTGTTTATCTCACTATGCCAATAAAGGAAGAGAGTTTTCTTCCTAAGCTTTTATCTTATCACCTTTTTAAAACAAAAATGGGTGCAAAATTTACCAGATTCATTAGTTTTCTGTCAGCTTTTACTTTGTTGTCCTAATCTATATAACTACTGGTTAAGAGAAAAAGAAGCAAACAGCTCAGAATCTTAACAAGAGGCAGAAGAGTGAAGACCTGAATTAGATCTCCATGTAGCTTTCTCTACTTGAGCCTGAAGACACTCAAATCTTGCTTTTATTCTAACATGTTAGATATTCCAACCAAAATGTATTTTATTTCTGATAAACTCAACAAAGTTCTTTTAGTACAAGGTAGGAGTACTTGTATCGTACAGTAAAAAATGGTTAGCCCTCTGCGTACAGAGAAAAGATGAAGTCCATGTTCATGTTCTTGAATTTCTCAAAGAACTAAATGCTTAGGTTAATCTGCTATCTCCCTGTTGAGCAGCATTTCCCTTCTAAATGCGAAAATCCACTTTTTATTTCAATGTCTGGCAAACAAGAATATCCCACTAATAAGAGAACAGGAAATCTGTGGATATCTTTGGGACTACATCTCCAAAAAGTCAATGCACGAGAGAATACTGTGGTGAGTGAAGAAGCACTAAAAAAGAACATGGCTGGGAAAACTGAGCCCAGTGACAAGAATATGATAAATTATGTGTTTAAAGACCAAGAGCAGAATCAAGATGTCTGATTAATTGAGCTGTTCAATTAACAACAGGGACTGAGCAGACAATAACTACTGTAGTTAAAAAGAAAACCTGCAGCTACTGGAGCCCACCTGCACCTGATAAACATTTCCCTGTTGTAACACTTCTAGTTCCTTTTCTTTTAATTTGATACATAGTGCCACTGTCTTGTTTGTGAATATTTACTTGACAGCTGCTTTTAAATCTAGTCCTGGCTGTGACACTCATTAATTTGTTTGTCTTAGGTACTCAGTTTTGGGCGTATATAGCAGCACAGTGGCCAGTGCTGCTTCCTCACAGTTCCAAGAAACTTGTCCTGAGTCCCAGTGTGGGAGGTGTCTGTGTGGAGTTTTCAATTATCTAGGTTTCCATATGGACCCTTGGGTACACCTGACTTTCCTCCAACAACTCAAAGACCCTGATTAATTAATTGGCTGCTTTACACAAGTTTTCCTATACTTTTTATATTAACTCCTGCTTTATACCCAAGACTACCAGGGTAAGATCTGGCTCCCTAAGACCCTGAACTGTAATATTTAGGTTCACTAAACCAAGTCAGGTAAAGTCAAGTTTATTGTGCTGCGTGTGTAGAACAATTAAATATTTCCATGCATGTCTCTTTAGAACCATGGACAAAAATAGAATTTCAAAATAAGTAAATCAATAAAAAGTATATATAGCATGCATATATAGACTGTGTGTAACAATATTTATTCTTTTAATAGACTGTTTAGCATCCTTTCATCCTGTGAGTAGAAACTGTTTTTGAATCAACTAGTGTGAGTGCCAGTGGTCCTGTACTGTTTACTAGAAGCATGGAGTGAGGAAAGTAACTGTTCAGGATGGTTGAGTTCTTTAGTAATGCTTTCTAAGGCATTGACTGTTATAGTCAGATCCATAAGTATTTGGACAGTAACACAATTTTTAAACCTTTGGCTCTGTACACCACAACAATGGATTTGAAACAAAGCAAGGGGTTTAACAAAAATATTGTATGAGCTGTTTAGAAAAGAAAGACATTTTTATACACAGTCCCCCTATTTTCAGGGGCTCAAAAATATTTGGACAAACTAACATAATCATGATCATTTTCAACATTTGGTTGAAAATCCTTTACTGTCAATATCTGCCTGAGGTCTGGATTTCTACTCTAGTGAAGGTATGCCAGGCCTTCACTGCAGCTGTCTCCAGTTGCTGCTTGTTTGTTGGATTTTCTGTCTTCAGTTTTGTCTTCAGCAAGTGAAATGTATGTCTAATTGGGTTGAGATCAGTTAATTGACTTGGTCATTGAAAGAAATTCCACTACACTACACATGATTTGCTGTTTTGGATAATTGTCCATTTGTATTTTGAAGCATTGTAATATATGTTTTGCAGCATTTGGCTGAATCTGACCAGATAATATAGCCCTACACACTTCAGAATCCATCCTGCTGCTTCTGCCAGCAGTTATAACATCAATAAACTCTAGTGACCTGACAGGATCTAATCAATAACATTTTAGAATAAGCATTAAAATTGAGGAAGTGGATTCTCTACCCTTTTTTTTTTTTTTTTAATTTTGTCTGTTTATTTACTTTTCCTACTATTAAAGTTTTACTCTGTTGGCCAAGGTCTCTTTCTCATGTGTGGGGGTTGATTTGATTCAAATCTAGTTTTGCAAAATTTGACTTGCTTGTATGGAAAGTTATTTGATTTTAATAAATTCAAAATGTTAATAAAAACTGTAGTGACTGACATCCATTCACAGCCAGGCATAATTATACCATGAAACTGCCTCCACCATGTTTCACTGATGATGTGGTATTAATCAGATCATGAGCTATTTCTTCTGTTCTCCGTGCTCTTCACTTTCCAACAGTCTGGTATATATTAATCTTAGTTTCCTTTTTCCAAAGAAAATTGTTCCAGAGCTGGGACAGGCTTTTAAAAAATATATTCTGGAAATGTCTAATCTGTTCTTCCTGTGCTTGAGGTTTGCACCTTGCGGTAAACCTTCTGCGTTTACTTTCATGAAGTCTTCTCTTGATTGCAAACTTTGGCAATGATAGGCCTTTCTTCCAGAGAGTGTTCTTGGTTTGGCTAAATGTTGTGAAGGGGTTTTTCTTTACCAAGGACCGAATTCTGCAATCATCCAGCACAGATGTCTTCCTTGGTTTTTCAGACCTTCTGGTGTTGCTGAGTTCACCAGTGTGTTCCTTCTTTTTAAGAATGTGCCAAATGGTTAATTTGACCGCTTAATGATGATACTAATGGCCTGTTTGTACTTGCATGGACAGCTCTTTGGACCTCATATTGAGTGCTCACAGTGACGGCTTCCTAATGCAAATTCCACACTAGGAATCAGTTCCGTACCTTTTACCAACTTTATAATTAAAGAAATAATGAGGGAACTGTTCCAAGCTGACAATGAAACATCTTGTCAGTCAATTTTCCAAAATAGGGGGTCTATGCAGAAAAATGGCTGTCATTCCTAAATGGCTTGTACAGTATTTTTGTTAAAACCCTCTAAATTAAAGCCAAAAGTCTACAAACACTTCATTCACATTTTGATTGCTTAATTTCAAATCCATTGCAGTGGCACACAGAGCCAAAATTATGAAAATTCTGTCACTGTCCAAATACTTCCGGACCTGACTGTTCATGTGTCCGGAATAGATGGCAGCTCATTGCTGGTAATATTCTGTGCCACCTTCACCGTAGTGCTTTACATTTTTGAGCCATGTAGGTGCCGTACCAGGATTTACAGCAGCCAGTGAGGATGGAGTCCACTGTGCATCTATAAAAGTCAGTCAGAACAGATACAGAAATATTGAGCAGTCCTCAGATGTCTGAAGACATAGAGGCACTTAAAAAGAGCTATAATGTGTCTCCTTCAGTTTGTCAGTGATAATTACTTCAAGAAATCTGAAGCTGCTTGCTCTTTTAGCCTTATCCCTTCCAATGCAGAGGGATGTCTGGTCTGTGTTTCGCTTTCTGAAATCTATGACCAATACCTTGGTTCTGTTGATATTAAGGGTGAGATATTGTCTTGCTACTACTGAGTCAGCAGGTACAGCTTTTTTTCTTTAAATCCCTGTCATCATTGTTGGTGATAGGCCTATTGTGGAGACGTTATCAGCAAATTTAATGAGGGAATTGAATGGAGCTTTTTTACAGTCATAATTAAGCAAGGAATTCAAAAACGGAGCCAAGCACACATTCTTATTGAGTTCCTATTTTCACGGTTAGCATGGAGAATGTGATGCTGCCAATCTGTACAATGTCAAGGTCTTTGGTTAGGAAGATCAAAATGAAGTTGTAGAATCTGGTGCTGAGTCCTACGTTGAGCAGTTTGGTGGTCAACCAGTGCTAAATGGTGAGCTATAACCTATAAACTGGACACTGACATAACAGTTTTTATTATTCAGATGTGTCAGGATGGTATGAAGTGCAAGGAATATGGAATCCTCTGTAGACCAGTTGTATGATATGCAAACTGAAGATGATCATAACTATCTGAATAATCTGTTCACCATTTCCCTGCAATGTTTCAAAGCACTTTGTCATAATTAAAATAAATGCAAGCAGCCCATAGTCATTAGGAATGTCCACTTTTGTTTTCTTAGGCATAGAGGTAATTGTTGTCCTTTTGAAGCAAGCAGGGATAACAGAATTTCTCAGTGAAATATTACAGATATAACTGAAGACATCAGCTAATTGGTTGCTTTAGATTTTTAAAATACATCCTGAAATTCTATCCACACAAGATGCTTTGTGGACATTAACTATTTAAAAAAAATTTTGTAAAGTCATGTAGAGAAATAAAAGAAGATAAATGAAGTGGTGCTGCAAGCTGCTTGACAGAAAGCATTATGTTGATCTGGAAGGGAAAATGCAGATGAGGTCGGATAATGTTTTACTTTGTAATCTGTAAACATCCCTAATCCCTGACAAAGTGTGCATAAACTGTTTCATCTATATTATATTTAGTTTGCTTCTGTACTGACATTTTGTCACTTTGATTGCTTTTTTGAATTTGTATCTGTTTTTTTAACATGTTTCCATATCACCATTTCGAAATACATTGCTACATGCCTTCAGAAAATTCCTGTTGTCACTAGTGAAGCACACTTTCCTATTGCAAAATTGCAGATTGATTTTGTAGGCACACAGTCATCCACAAATTTTTTGAAGAATCCCTTAACGATGTCTGCATGCTAGATTTGATGAGGAGTCTCATAACATGTTTTGGTTTACACAATCAAAGTATCCTGTAACACATCTTGTGCTTCATTAGTCCAGCGCTGTGCCACATTTCTTGCTGGTTCGTTACATTTCAGTCTCAGCTTGTACAGGCAGATCATTGAACCATCTGAGGTAAGGATGCAGTTGCCGGTAGTAAGTCTTTTCACATACTGGTGATATTTAGGGTAAATAATCCTTAAATTTGTTTTGATGAAGTCTCCAGCAACAATAAATAATCCCTTAGGATGTAAATATTCAGATACTGTAATAATTTTGTACAGCTTTTTCAGTGCATTGTTAATGTAGACTTGAAGAGGAATATAAACAGCAACCAGAAGAAATGATGGAAGATAAAATGGGCAACATTTGATTAATAAATATTCTAGCCCAGGTGAGCAATTTGTACTGGAAATAAAACATTTGTGTACCATATGTTGTCCACCATTAAGCATGCACACCCTCCTCTCTTTTACCTAACAGTTAAGTCTGATCCTCACGAACAGACAGTTAAACCATCTGGCTGTATCTCAGCATTTGCATGGGCAATAACAATAACAACTTATTCAAATTTTCAGTCCCTCAAGTTGATATTAAAAACAGATATCTATACTGTTCCAAATACACAATGCTATCTCTCACTAGTCATGAAGTTAGTTTTTCTCAAAGTAAACTAATATCAATCAGGAGACAATGACTTAAGTATCAATTACTTTAGGTCTTCAGCCAGGAAGATGGCACTCAAATAACATCACTGGATTGTCCAACATAGAAATGGATACCCACAAACTGACCAAAAAAGATAAACCATCCTTTTTACTAATGCAGGACATTAATAAAATCACATTTGCAGTACTTTACAGGAGTGTACATATTGACCACTTCTTCTTTGTACTTCTGTAATGAATGGTATCTACAGGTGTGTTCTGGTAAACATCCCCGAAAACTGGCAAAGTGGGGGTGAGGCTGTGGGTTGGAAGAGCGAACAGCGTTTTTTATATATATTCTTGCTTCAAGCTAGGCAGCTTTGAAATAGGGCTGCTGATTATTTGTTCCGAATGAGCCAGTTTACTGCTACATTATTGCCAATCTTCCTTTGCTCTGACAGCAGGCAGTGTTGCGTTTTTTATCCTGCTCAAGGCCTGTGTGCATTTTCACAGTTAGATTGATTTTCATTTGATTAAATTCATAACTAACATGGGCCTTTGGAAAAAAGGAAAAAGAAGGAAAAGGCACATGCATGCACAAATATACTGCAAAGTAAGAAATATAGATGCTCATAGGCACAATTTATACAGTGCTGAGTTTTACATTTAATGTCTTTATCCAAGACACAGTCTGCATTTTCTTTTAAAATAGGAAAAGTTTTCCATCTTTCAAAATGAAAGCAGCAATTTAAAACATTGGATAAAATTACCAGAGAAGGTTTACCTTCATCTTTGACGTTCAATGCAACATCAAAGGCATCATGTCTGATTGTATGCTTATATGTTTTAAGAGCATAATCTTTTATGAAATTTCTGGTATATACTGGAGTTTAGTGTATGGATAAATGGTACATTTAATTAAAACTATGTCGTCTGTCCATCCATTTTATAAACTCATATACTTTGTAATCCAATTGCTAAATAAAAATTAATTACAAGATTAGCTACATTCACAAACCACATAAAGGTATCCATCCTCAAATTTTTCAGATTTATTGTCTCCATTTCAGAGTTGTAGGGAACCATGGTTTGTTCCAGCAGCATCAAGTGCAGAAATCCACCCTGTGCTCTACACAGGCAGTGACATTTATACTGTGTTATCAAAGTGAAATCACAGGCATAACATTAACACTTATATTGGTGCAGTAACCCTTAAAAGTGTATTGGGAAGATTCAGGATACACTTTAAATGTTAGTGAAACGAAAATAATATTATATTATACCAGTGACGGCGCACTGCATGATAACGTGCAGTGAATACACTTGACCTGAGCATTCATAGTTTTCATACTCTTTCTCTCTATGTTTAGCATTCGTTTGCTCAGAGGTTGATGTGCTTGCTGCTTCCTGGTCAGCTCTTCTTTTCTCCACCCTAGCGGCCCGCTTCTTCTCTTCTTTCTTCGGCATCTTTTCGCGTTAAAACTGATTAAGTCAGTTTTTGTGTTGCAATTACTTAGCACGTTTTCCTTCATTTTTCACTTAAGCTGGCACTTAAGTCTTCAATCTGCCTCAAGAATGATTTAAGATATGAAGATGCAGGAGAAATGATGGCGAAGTTTGTAGGGATGAGAATGGTGCCCGTATGCATGTGTCGCATGGCCGCCCTGCTGGCTGCTGCCGTAAGTTGATTCTACAATAAAATAAATAAAAAAATAAAAAAAATAGGAATAACCTTGGAGGTCAATCATCACCCCAAAAGTGGATAGTAGATGTGTACCAAACTTCAGGTCAATAGTTCAAACTGTTTGTGAGCTACAGGTGATTTAAAATCCTAGACAGACAAACGGACAGCCATTGTAGTGTATTATATTATATTATATTATATTATATTATATTATATTATATTATATTATATTATATTTTCCATCATAGCCGCCACTTCCTATACACAGATCAGGCATGAGCATGGGGTCTATGATCTGAGCACCAATATAGGGGGGGGTGGTCCTGTCAGAGGCTCGCAGGCCTCCTTGATTCAGGAGCTTGGCTGGATAGCCAATTGAATTGCATGTTTTTATCAATTGGTTCACTTGATATGAGTCAGGTAACTACTTCCACAACCCTAATCTTAACCATAGTGTAACTGGGTGTATCACATAACTCCATATGACTGCTTAGTCAACGGTGCAGAGCTCTGGAGGTCCGCAGCCTGACTCTGTTGGATTTACTGCTGTTTCATGAATCATCAAATTAACGCTGTTGACAGTCACGTGTTGTGATAATTTTCCATTAACGAGCGAGAGATTTCTTTAAGTCAACACCAGTCACGAGCACAGAAAAGAAAAAAACAAAAGTATGAAGAAATAGGTTGTGCTGTAGTAGTTGCAGGTGTGTTTGCAAATCTAAATTGGTGCTCTCTTGTTCACTAGTTATTAGCTGAATTATGGAAAATCACCACATAAGCAACTTTGACCTACAAAAAGAACAATCAGATCAGGTTAACTTCCCTTGTTGGTTAATTGTGTTGGTAACTAACATTATGATTAAGTTAATGTCTTATTGTTATCTGCTATCACTGGAAGGGCAAAATGAAGTTTAGATCAATTTATAAGTGTGTATAGTATATTCACATATCTATTTTTTTAAATATCTAAATATTCTGCTTCATTGGGATCCTGAATTCACGTTCAGTAGTAGTATTAGTAGTTTTTATTTTATTATTATTATCACTAGAAGTATTTCATACATTCTTCTTCTTCATGTTCTTCCTGTTCTTGTTCTTTTTTATTATTATTATTATTATTATTATTATTACTACTACTAATTAGGCCTTCATTTATAAAGGAAACAAATCAATTGGCACTATTTATCATTTCCATTAAATACCATTGAAGTCCAAATCTATCAGTTGCCTTCCAGATTGCAGGTCATCCATGGCACAGCAACACAGCCTGGCTATCATCAGCATCAACTCAGACCTCATACAGAAGCTGCTGTGGGATTGCATAATATATGATTTTGTCTCCAAAAAATATAGATGTGTGCTATTGTGAAAGAGACGGTAGGAACCACTAAACATTCACTTTCAAGTTTTGATCATTTTAAATTAGAGTACTGTATTTATATTTGATGTTAAAATGTAAAGTTAAGTTCGTTATGTGTGCTTCTTTGTTTACTTATTATTTATTTATACAGACATTTTTCAAATTAAAGCTGTTATAAGAAATACTAATGTGGTAGATTTCAGGCAGCTCCAAGAAGACTCTGCTAAGGGCCCTAGTCTGGCTATGGGTGTCACTATTCCCATCTTAAATAATTTAATTCTTGGTCAAGGAAGCTGGGGCAGCTTTCCCTCAGTTAGAGGAAATACTTGTTAGCATTTAATTAGCCTCAACCCTAGAAGACGTGCTAGTCCTTTGTCAGACAGACATATCTACACTCATTTATACTGGAAATGTTTAGACTTTTCAGTTAACTTAACATACCGTACTCATCCTTGCATGTGATTGCATAGCTGAGGATTTATTGACACAACAGGAAACAGATCATTAGAGTGCAGTTTATTGCAAGACATACATTCCTATGCTCATTTACGTCAGGCTAATTTAGATTTCTCGTAAGCATCTTTGGATTATGGCAGGAAATTTTAGGACCCATTGATGATCTTCACAGACTTGGATGTAATGTGGAATATAAACATAGTTAATGTGCATTTTGATCATGGAGTGCTGGCCACTGTATTATCTTTTCAGCCATCCATTTGCTAACCAATTGTTCAGTTAATGATCATGGAGCCAGTACCTACCACAACACCAATATAATGAAGAGCCTAACACATATCTTTGGGATTTAGAAAAATAAATTTGAATTACATGTGAGAAAGCAATGCTAACTACTTGAACAACATGCCACCCTAAAATGTATTGTATTTGTCAGAAATTCAGTTTAATCTGTATCTTTTGTATAAAATGCATTTTTTTCTCATTACTTAGTTATTTATTGTCATGTTGCAATATACTACTTTTGACAGACACTTTTAAACTGAAAGTAAAATGTACACTTAGCAGAGTCCTCGAAAGCCTTTTGGCACTTAATGGAGTTAAACTAAAATTCAAATGCTACTAGTCAGGGACTGAGAAGGGTATAAAGCAGAGTTACAGTGATATGCCCTTAATACACACAAATAATTTAATATCAAACATTTCTTCCATTTCATCTGGAATGACTTTCTAGGACACTGCAAAAGATACCACAGTTATGTTATGGTACAAAACAATCATAGCTAAGGTTCATAAAGTGTATCATATAAACTACATTAGACCTGAGGTCATCACAAATACTGTATCCTTATTTATTTTGTGGCATATTTCTGCTATTAAAGAGGCATGGGTATTCCATTTACGTATTTGGCTGATGCCTTTATCCAAGGCGACTTACAACATATATGATACAGTCGGTTACGTTTCTTTTGGTTTTTCAACTGAAGGACAGGCAGGTGAAGTGTCTTGCTCATAGTCACACAGTATCAGTGGTGGGATTTCAATCCACAACCCCAGGGTTTAAAGTCCAATGGCTTAACCTCTACACCACACAGCCTTTAAGAAGAATAAAAGAAAGGGACATGTCAAATGTACAACAGACATCAGTAAGGCTTCCTGAAAAGAATAAAGTACAATAATGAAAGGCTAAGCTTTATGTGGTTTCTCTTGAGAAATTGAAGAGGTGAGTTCCAAAACCTGCTAAGTACATTTTTTGGAACTTTAGGTGAAGCATGATTGTGACTCATCAAAGGTTCGGCTATGTGCTTGGTATTAAAGTGGGCTTCAAAACCTGCTAAGTACCAAAATATAGTGCTGTAAATTTTGAGGTGAGTTCCAAAACCTGTTAAATACATAACCAGCTTAGTTCCAAAAGCTGCTAAGTACACCGGCCAATCATCTCAATATGCCACACTCAGAGTTTTAGGAAGAGACTGGCAGGTGCTTAACTACAAGTCTGCAACTGAAAAAGTCTGCAAAAAAAAAGCTCCCATTTCACTTGACAAAAGTTTGAGTGGTGGAAATAACAAGAAGTAACATAAACATAAAGACCACGTAATCGGGCGACTTTTGCAGTCACAATATTGTTAAACGTGGCAGCAAAATAAAAAACTTGGCAGCTGACCTACTTCCACTGAATTGTTGTGTTAATTCAGCAAAAGCAAAGGATGTCGAAATGTTGCTTAGCAAAACGGGAGTCAATATGGACAATCCGCAAACAGAAAAAGTTAAAGAGTTCTACTTCCCATTCATTGGAACAGCCAACAAAAACACTAAACCAATGGCAGGCAGTGATACCAAAATATATGATGAAGACGGTGTGGAATATTGAAATTCTAGAGATTGCTTATAACTTGTTTAATTTACTACTTAAACAATGCTGAACAGGAATTCATGACTTTTAGCATTACTTTTTAGCCAAATAGTTTAGAGACTAAAAGTTCTGTATTTCTTTTGTTATATGATAAAATATTTCAAGATCCAGAGCACTTTTGCTGAAAGTTTCTACTTATAGGTTTATGGAATAGCATTGATTTAGCGTCAAAACCTGCTAAGTACGTTTTTTTTCCTATTTTTTACAAAAATGTAAAAATTTAGATTTCTGAGATGTCCAGCAATTAACCTTCAGTAATGTAGCAACCAACATTCTGCAAAAAGAATTTTAAACATATCATTTCTAATACTTAAAAATTATTTTTCTCCTTTTCACAAAATGTTGTCTCCTGTACTTAGCTGATTTTGCAACTCAGCTCTTCAATTATGTTTTGAGGTTTTTATTTCATTTCTGGTTTTGCTTTTGTGAAACACTTTTCTGAGTTCTGTGAAGCCTAAATATATACTGTATATTAAGTATACATTGATTAACTGAATATCATGGCTTCTTTCAACATATATTCCTACTTTGGTTTACCATAAAGACACATCTATATTACTTTTTGATGGCCAAAGGACAGTTCATATTCTTTGATCCCTAAGAAACCTAATTCATTATTCCATTAGTCTGGGAAAGAAACCAGTGTAAATGGGAAATGAACCATCTTCAGCACTAGATCAATTACATTGTTCAGTGCATCATCTTCTTTGGTTGGTGATCTCTGTCTAGTATGGATGCAATATTTATTTATGAATATGTTTAAAAAGCTTCATCTAGGTTTAATCCTGCATTTGTTATGCAAATCTTCCTATGTACATATTGCATGTGTAATGCACTTAACAAAAAATGCACAGCATCCTTTTTGGTGATAAATTCACAAGAAAAAAGGATGACCAGCTGGAAGGAGGCTGGTTACTGTCAGAGGGGAAGACAAGACCACAGCTCAGCATGCCAGTATGAGACAACAAAGGCTGTAAGAGAGAAATGCATTCTGTTGTACATGGTGCCTAAAAATATAAATGGAAAGAGGCGTTCACAAAGGAAAGACTGGATGACTATCTGGTGTTATAACTTCTCAGCTTTTTATGTTATTTTTTTTTACAATGTTTTACAATTTACATGATCATTATTGTACTGAAGTCAGTGAGAGGTCAGAAAAATTTTGTGGAAAAAACTAGATCAGAAAATGAAGCAAATAGTGAAAACCAGAGATCAAAGAGAGAGATGACAAAACCAGAGCACTAACCTAAAAATCAAAGTGTAAGTTCAGAGCCAAAGTCACTCACAAAAAGAGTAAATAAAAAGAAAACACACTTATGCTAGGACTAAGGCCTAACTGGACCATAATAATTTCAGTACGCATAGTCTTGCACCCAAACTTTTGGGTAAAAAACAAAAAAATCCTCTCGATGAATCACTACTAATTAAATAACATAAATAAATCCTACATTATTTTTGCTCTTTTAATCAATGATTTTTGCACGCAGTTTTGGTTGTGCTTGGTAATTATGTTCTTTTCCTAGATTAGATCTGTGCATGCTTAATAACAAATTGTTCAGTTAGTCCTTAATTTTTTTTAGTTTTCTGGTCCTTGTGATGATTTATCCATTTTGGACCGAACCAGAAATTTTTCTGTCTCAGGTCACAATTCCTGGATGGAAACATATAATAGTCTCTCAGAACGATGGTGTGGAAGTGATTTAACAGAAGTCAAGGATGCCTTTCCTTCTACTTGAAGTTGGAAAAGAAGCCTAAGAAACTAGTTAAGAGGTTGTAAGAGGTCCCAGTATCCATGTGGCAGTAAGGGTTTCTTTCTTTTAAATGAAGTGACAAATAAAGTTGTCCCATTTTGGAAGAGAAAGAGGCTGTGGAAACTATAAAACCTCCTGGCCATTAAAAGAGACAAAGTTACAGAAGGCTGCAAGATCACAAGGTTAGTTATTAAGTAAGTTGTAGTGTGTGTCCCTTTAGCCATAGCATAGCTATTCCTGACCATGAGGTAGTTTGAGAGCTTGGTTACTGTGCACATGAGTTCTAGAGACAGAAGAAATAGCTGCAGCAAAGGCACAGTGGTAGGAGGAAGAGGTCATGACCGAGAAAGACAGCTAGTGTGAGAGAAAGGGGAGAAGAGGCTTTACTTTGTAGTAAATAGTAATAAGGAAAGGCAGCCAACCTGCAAAGTTGGTTCAGATCTAAGGCAGCTTAGGTCTGTTTACCTTTTGTGCATTTGTTTTTACTTTGAGCTTTCTCTCTCCTGTTTATTTTCGCCTTTTTTTTTTTTTTACTTTTTTCTTCCATAAGAGTATTCTTATCCTGGAGAAATGCCTCAGGCATGCCCTACCTTGTTTAAAGATATCTCATTCATCCATCAACTTCTTGGACTCACTTAATCCATCTTTTAGATTGCAGGAGGTCAGATACTCTCCTGACAGCATTAGGCATAGGAAACAACACTGAATGAGGCGCAAGTCGGGCACAAACACATACCACTCTCTCATTAAGTGATACTGGGCAAGTTTAGCAGTCTCATATAAATCGAATCATCATCTCTGGAATCAGTTGAGCAGTGCTGGTTAAATACTAGCGAAAATTAGTAATTTGAACAGTCGAGCCGTAACATGTAGTAGCTGTTATAGGCAAGCCAACAGGAAAATAGAAAAGCAAAAAGGCTATAGTGGTGTGCTCAATAAGACAAATAGCAGGGATAACAACAGGGATTTTTTTTGTACGGAATCTTACAAGAGTAATGAACCACAGGAATCCCAATAAGCTGTGAGTCCTTTTGTTTTTTTATGCTGGTCTCCACAATACAATAGGTTGAGTGAAAATAAAAGATATTTGCAAATAACTTTATACGTTTAGTGTATTAAATCTTTGTATTTAATATTTTAGCTTGTGTTTATTGTTTTAATTAAAGTTAATTTTTCAAGTATTAAAGAACTATTTATAAATCATATTAACCAGTGTATATATGTAATTATACTGATGTTCTCAAAAATGCTAAATAATACAAGATTACAGTGTCTTAAGTTATTCTCATAGTTGTGCTGATTGCCAATTATATGAACTTTGGATAATCCAAGAGTAAGACAGCTGGCCTTAACATATCTTACACTATGGCATAATTGAAGTTCCAATTTTTAGGGTAATCTGGGACTTGTTTGGATGGTTAGACAAAAGTGAGACCTCAGAGTTAACAGGCATGTTCTCTTGTAACTGAAAGACCGATTTAGGAAAATGGATGGATGTACAAAGGATCACATCCAGGTACCTCTCCACCTTGCTCTCTCCAAAATCCATGGAATGCCTTCGTCAGGGTTTTTATGCTATAATAATAAAATAATAATACATTTTATTTATATAGTGCCTTCCCTATGCTCTTTAGATTCTGTTCTGCCAAACTGGAAATCACAGGTCATCATAGGTGATCTTTGTCATTTTATAAGCACCCCTCCCCTACTTTGCTGTATCCTCTGTGATTCACAGTGCTATATGGCAAATCGAAATGCTGTCTAAAATGCTGGAAAGAGTTTGTCGTGAAGAGCACCAGAACAAACAATAGAAATTAAACCAGATAAAATGTTTTCTAGTGGAAATAAGTCATACGCCTATTTTTTGCTTTGCACCCTCACCCAAC
This sequence comes from Polypterus senegalus, assembly GCF_016835505.1. Taxonomy (NCBI): domain Eukaryota; kingdom Metazoa; phylum Chordata; class Cladistia; order Polypteriformes; family Polypteridae; genus Polypterus; species Polypterus senegalus. Next base: position 67,027,511 of record NC_053162.1, on the reverse strand, counting down.
ATATCCTATCGTCTATGGAGGAGAAGCGAAAATTTTAGATTCATCAAAAATGAGGGTCCCTGATACCAAAAACATCGATATCTCGATGCCTGTCTGTGTGTGTGTGTGTGTGTCTGTGCATCACAGTTTCTTGAAGAAACTCAAAACTGAAGCCTCTTATGAGATGATGATGTGCTGATTATTTTTTGAGTCAAATCGTGCAAGAGAAAGAGGCACTTTAGAGGAACTTTCAAATACTGTAATTCTGCAATTAATCATGAATTTTTCTCGTCAATTGCTATTGTAATGACCTATTTTATGATCAGAAAGATCAGCATCAAAGCTGTAAATAATTACTGAAATGTTATAGAATAGTTTGGGTAACTTGGTTCCTAGGACACAAAGCCTACTGACACTCACATCCAAATTGTTTTGTTATAGGCATACAGCAGGGCAATGTCTACATGTGCTATAAGCTTTCAAGCTTAATTGTGAAAGTCTTTAGTGTTCCAGGATAAATATCTATTGTCATATGATGCCCAGTGACTGCATAGATCTGCCCATAAAATTAAATAGATTTATTATGACAGAGGTACAGTGAATGTACATGGCAGAGTTAAAAAAAAAAGCCAGACAAATTTGTACTCAGACACTGAAAGGTGTCAAATCCTAAATAACAAATAATGTATATCATGATTAAATGGGTAAAATAAACTTAAAGTCAATAAATATTTCCAGTTAAATTCCTGAAAATTTTCAATGATTTATGTGAGCTCAAAGATTCTCTTTTTGATTTTTAATTAGCGATCCATTTCAAAAGAAGTTCAGAATGCTTCCTTAATGTGGTGCTCATCTTTTAATAAAATGGTCGTCACACACTGATATACGTTCATATTTGTGATAACTACAGCCTTGTCTCAAGAAACTTAGAAGCTAGTGACATCAATAACAAATGAGCAATATAATGAAGGAAATTATAAAACATAATTATTAAATAAATATTAGACTAAAAAGTATAGTAACAACATCACAAAAGTCCTAATCATTCTCAGAATCTGCAACCTTTATAACTGCTTTCTTTAATTGTTTACTTGACTACAAATGTGAAAATGTATTCCAATTGTTTGCTTTGATTTTGCTCTAGGAAGGGGATGATGCTTTTTGTTTTTTGGTTCACTCAGTTTAAATATACCGATAGACTACATTAACTGCTTTTTATTTGTTTTTATTTTTGTTTTTTATTCAGAAGCATTTGTTCACATTGAGACTTCAGCCAGATATCTTTTGGCCCAGAAAGTATACTTTTTAATGATTTATTTAATTAAATAGTTTCAAGGGAGGCTGGAAGTTTTAAACTGCAAAAACTGTTTTTGGGAGTTTAGAAACCACACTTAGGTTAGAGGTGCTTCAACTGATCTGCTACAATCTAGATTGGCTGATTTTGCTAAAAAGACTTGATTAGTAAATTGGCAGATCACAAAAAAATATATTTTCAACCCCTGCTTTTTAGGCTTTACAGTAATTTAGTTGCAGTGCTCTTTTATACACCTATTTTTTGCGTTGAATCTCCTTGACAAAGCAAGGCTTGTTTTACAAGAGTGCAGAGATGAATGGAATAGTAGCCTTTACGTTAAAGAAATTGGAATAATAAACTGAGAGAAAGGAATCTGAGACATTGTATGTGCAGTTAAACAAAGAAGCAAACACTACTTTAATTAACTCAGGCTTTTTATTTTGTCCTTTAATTAAAACAGATACCATATGAGTTTGGACCATGATTTTGTTGTAAGTGCATAAGCTTTTCAATGGGAAAAAGAAAAGAAAAAGCTGAATTTGAAATTGCTGCTTAGTTAACAATAGTCTTGTTAGCCTAACAGCAAAATGTCTTTTACTTATAATCCTGTTAAGCATGTTAGTCTTGTATCTTCTTGATAAACAACTTATAAACATTTGATAAATTTACAGATTTGTACTGTGCTTATTTTTTGTTGCTATGTGTCATAGAGCATAAGTTTTGGTACAAAACAAGTACTGCAATTTTAAAACGGTAATCCATATTTATAAATACACATCAAGAATTACGACTGTCTAGCTGATACACTGAAGGGAAAAAACACACCTGTATAAATGTAGTACATGTATACTTTAACAGTAAAAAAACTTGTGGTGCAATTAATAATTAAAAGTGATTAAAACCTATAAGTGCAGGTATATTTACATTTAAGGAGTGTTTAATTGCCAATGCCAATTAATTGAGTGTGTGAGTATATACATACATATTTATATATATATATATATATATATATATATATATATATATACTGTGACAAATGCGCTATATAGGTGTCAACACGAAACAGACTGACAGCAGAGGCCCGTATAAAAATAAACAAAAAGATTAATTTTCTTCAGCTGAGGTCCACGTCTTCCCCGTGTCCCTCAGCCCTAACACAGTCCCAAAACACACAAAAGCACAAAGCAAAACACCACCACAAAACACTCTTCTTTCTCCACTACTCCTCCGAGACTGCGTCGGCATCATCGTCGTCGTACTCCTCCTCCTCTTCCTGACTCTGGCGCCCGGAGTGGTGACTATCGGCTCCTTTTATAGCCCACCTGGAAGTGCTGCAGGTGCTTGTTAACCTACTTCGTGTTGCACCTCCGGGTGTGGCTGCGTTCCCACCCAGACGGGCTCGTTAGGCCGTGCAGCTCCCCCTGGTGGTGGCCATGGAGCCCCAACAGGAATGATCTCCGGTGTTCCAAAATATTGGCCCCGATGCAACCCGGGGGGCTCCCACCAAGTGTTCAGGGGGATGTAGTGTGCATCCCATGGCTGCCCCCCTAGATCCAGCGTCAAAAGAGTGTCCCGACCGTCTGCCACAATACATACAATATACATATTGTAAAAGACTCAACAAGAAACAACATAAAGGTTTGGGGATTCCAGCCCCGTATATTGCAGACAAATCCACAATTCAGTAAATCAAATCTGGTCAAAAATATAAACAAACAGTTTATATGTGCGACGCCATTCTAGGCGTCGGCGGACGTTTTATAAGGGAGGAGGCTGGTGGAGGAATGCTGGGAAGGAACCATGAGGGAGGATGGGACTGATGATGTCAGGAAAGATGGCGGAGGAAGGGCGGAAGTAGCGTACTGCGGGAAGGCTTATGGTGGCGGAGCGTTTTTTTTCCTGGAAGAAAGCAGAGGAGAAAGGTTAGTACCCCGCCACTCCCTGCCGGCGAATTACTTCCGAAGCGTTTTAAGGTCTGTCCGCGGTCATCTATTTGCTCGTGCATGTCAAAATACATAGTCTTTTTTTACTTTTTTAAGCCTTGTTTCAGAAATAATAATATGTATTTTAAGGAAATGTTTTTTATTTTAGCCTTTTTTTTTAATGAGCCATAAGCCTACAGAATTTCATTTTGTTAGTAAATAATAAATAGTTAGCACCTGTGGTCTATAATTTAATTATAAAAATACACTATGTATTGGAATCAGCTGACCAAGTAACATGAAATTGGCAATCAGCCCTAAGAAGTCTGATCAGTGCATCCCTAATTTAGGTGTAATCGTTAATTTAGAAAACTGAGAAAATCGGTGCAAGAGAAATAAAAAGAGTCATTCTGCAATATGAAGTGTCTACTCAAAGTCCCTCTGTCTGTGACAGTAAAAAACACAGTGGACTGTAAGCTGAATGTAATTAGTTTCCACTAATATTAATTTAATTTTATCTGAGTTGTATCAATATTATTCATATATAAAATTTTATGTGCTTTCGTCACTGATTTTGTGGTACATAGGATAGAGTAGAGGGTGTGTATTTCTGTGTATACTCTGTGATTCTTGGTTCTCCAGTTCTTTCTGTGAAGTTTTGCCTTTGTTGTTGGTTATATGTTTGTTCATTGGCTTTTTAAATATATATTTATTATTGTTTAATGTTGTCCAATGATTTTTTACAATACATAATATTGATTTTTATTGTCATTTTCAGTTTATCACTGCTTTAAGGAATATCCTGAGACCAGATGATATTTTGCCAGTAGTCCTGAAAGAAATGTATTGTTTTCCTAGGGTAACAAAGTTTGTGTACTTGCCCTAAAACACGGGTCAAGATGTTAAACAACTCTGGCGGGTGTGATAATCTATTATATGGCATACTCACACCTCCCACATTCACTGATGTTTACAGCGTACGTGAAGAGTAAAAGTGGTTTGCATATTACGTCAGTCTCTGCCTAATGACTGGAAAGATCCAACTGTGACACAGGTTCTTAGATCAATAAGGATTACCTCTGCCCCACATCAGATAATGGAAACTATACTCAGAAATAAATTAGAAAATTGTTTATATTAACAAAAAAATCTGTATGAGAGCCAGTATGCGTTTAGAAGAGTAAGACCTAATGTAGTAAATGTTACAACAGGAGTGTTAGACTATAGCAAAGCAAATACTTTATTTATCCTTTCAAAAAGCTTTTAATGTAGTTTGCACCATACATTAGTTCTGAAGCTACAAGCCACTTGCGTCGGTGATAATTTAGTAAACTGGGTTATGGTCAAACATAATAAGCAGGAGAGGCCAAGATTAAATCAAATTATTCTTTATGTATTTAAATGTGTTTTTATAAAGGATACTTACACTTATAAGCCCAATGTGCAAATGACTACTTAAAACCGTGGTTCTGAACCTGTGGGGCGGGCCCCCCTAGGGGGTAGCGAAGATGTGAATAAAAGAAAACAAGAATCAAAAATATGAAAAAAAATCTGTTGAAACCAAAACAAATTAACTTAAACTATATTCTGATACTAGAACAATAAATAAAGAGTTAGATAAATGTCGATAAAAGTAGGTATAATAAAATATGCATCTACATTTCAAAAAAATGTTAGGGGGGTGCGATTAAAACTGTTATGAAAACTCGGGTCGTCAATACTTAAAGGTTGAGAAACGCTGACTTAAAACAAATTGATGAACAAGAAACAGTTTATGTACTGTACGTACTGCAGAAATATATATTTATATACTATGTATATTATCATGGAGTGCCTTTCTGGGAAAAAAAGAGTCAGGAGCAACAGTGCCACCGGTTTAGCACAGTGGTTGGAAAAACTACCAGAACACAGAAAGACACCATTGCAGGTCAAAAAGTCCTCCATATATAAGCCTGGGACTGCAGGGGGTTGCTAAGAGAGTGATAAACACTTCCAACATGCTGTGAGTTCCAAAATAGCACAAATATGCTTCTTATGGGTGGACAGCAGGTCACACAGCTGTGCACATCTCTGACCAGAGAGAGAGTGAAGATGGGAAGAAAACACCAGAGGTGGCAACACCTTCTTGCAGCTATCAAGCGCACAGTCCCAAAAAGAAAGGTGGAATATTCTTGGAAATCCAATGTTGTTCATATGTCCATCTTTAAATTAGGAACAGTAGTTAAAGCAGGTCTTGAAGAAAGTTTTATTATACTTTTGGTCCATGAAAACTGATAAGTGTTCAGCTTTGTAGTTATCTATTTATACCCTCATTTTCAACATTATAATTAAAATTAATTGACAGGATTGTCTCGAGTCACAAATCTGGGGAAGGTTACAGAAAAATTTCTGCTGCTTTGAAGGTTCCAATCAGCACAGTGGCCTCCATAAGTGGAAGAAGTTCAAAACCACCAGGACTCTTCCTAGCGCTGGCCGGCCATCTAAACTGAGCGATCGGGGGAGAAGGGCCTTAGTCAGGGAGGTGACCAATAACCCAATGGTCACTCTGTCAGAGCTCCAGAGGTCCTTTGTGGAGAGAGGAGAACTTTCCAGAAGGACAACCATCTCTGCAACAATCCACCAATCAGGCCTGTATGGTAGAGTGGCCAGACGGAAGCCATTCCTTAGTAAAAGGCACATGGCAGCCTGCCTGGAGTTTGCCAAAAGGCACCTTAAGGACACTCAGAACATGAGAAACAAAATTCTCTGGCCTGATGAGACAAAGATTGAACTCTTTGGTATGAATGCCAGGCGTCACGTTTGGAGGAAACCAGGCACTGCTCAACACCAAGCCAATACCATCCCTACAGTGAAGCATGGCGGTGGCAGCATCATGCTGTGGGGATGTTTTTCAGCAGCAGGAACTGGGAGACTAGTCAGGATAAAGGGAAAGATGACTGCAGCAATGTACAGAGACATCCTGGATGAAAACCTGCTCCAGAGCACTCTTGGCCTCAGACTGGGGCGACGGTTCATCTTTCAGCAGGACAATGACCCTAAGCACACAGCCAAGATATCAAATGAGTGGCTTCAGGACAACTATGTGAATGTCCTTGAGTGGCCCAGCCAGAGCCCAGACTTGAATCCGATTGAACATCTCTGGAGAGATCTTAAAATGGCTGTGCACTGACACTTCCCATTCAACCTGATGGAGCTTGAGAGGTGCTGCAAAGAGGAATGGGCGAAACTGGCCAAGGATAGGTGTGCCAAACTTGTGGCATCATATTCAAAAAGACCTGAGGCTGTAATTGCAGCCAAAGGTGCACTGACAAAGTTTTGAGCAAAGGCTGTGAATACTTATGTACATGTGATTTTTCAGTTTTTTTTATCTATACTAATAAAAGGCAAAGCCCTCACTCACTGACTGACTGACTCACTCATCACTAATTCTCCAACTTCCTGTGTAGGTAGAAGGCTGAAATTTGGCAGGCTTATTCCTTACAGCTTACTTACAAAAGTTAAGCAGGTTTGATTTCGAAATTCTATGCGTAACGGTCATAATTGAATCCTACTTACATACATACTCGTATATACATCCATAGCTGGCAGCTTGGTCGCCATGTGAGACGGCGTTGCGTCCCCCATCACCACGCCTCCCACGTAATTGACTACCTGCTCATATAAGGCCATCCGTACATGCTGTCGCTAAATACTCGCAGAAAAATCCACAAGTTAATAGACATGCTGTCACTAAATACTCACAGGCAAATCCACAACTTAACAGAGATACTGCCGCTAAATACTCGCAGGCAAATCCACAAGTTCATAGAGACGCTGTCGCTAAATACTCACAGGCAATTCCACAAGTTCATAGACATGCTACCGCTAAATATTCGCAGGCAAAACTACAAGTTAATACCGGGAATGCCTGTTAAACATCTTAGATTCACGAGTAGCGATTTGGGTAGTGAGATGTCTATCGAGGTGATCACCATCGATCAAAGAACTGTCACTTGCTGAGTGGTTTCCATGCCCGGAGATGCCGCCTGCCTTTTACATTCTCTGTGTTACATATTGCACGGCCATATCAGGCTCAATCTTGATATCCGGAGGAACATTGTGTCTTATGTATTGAATGACTGGGACAGGTTCAAGGTGTGGACTGATGACGGTACAGGAGATAATTATACTACACAGGGGCACTATAAGATTAAATGCTTAAGCCCTTCACCTATGCTTCTGCATGTGAGTTGATGGCTGCCGCTGAATTATTCGGTTGTCGCTTTCAAGTCTACCGAAATGGCCAAATATTTTACACCTTTGGAGACCCGCCAATGGCTCTTAAACATCTTAGATTCACAGGTGACGATTTGAGTAGTGGACACTTTGATGTTTATGAATGTTTCAACTCTCAAAAGCTGGATGTTATCGATGAAGCCGGTTGTATGCTTAGAACACTTGACAGATGCCGAATGTCACTTCAACACAAGTCCTGCAAATACTAACGTAATTGAAACAAACCATGAAACTCAAACCGATTATGACAGCAGCACAGCTCAGCAGCCATATTGAACAGACATGTGGCTGAAAGCTGAGCACCAACGATGCCTTAACTAGAGACATTTTAAGTAACTACAAGTCTGTGTGCCACCTGAATTACACATCACCATTTTATCAGGTTGTATGGTTGCCAATATTCAAATGTACTTTGCATTTTTTTATTATTTATGAATATTATCAGTAATACATTATTTTATGTGTAACTTAACTCCTGCTTGTCTTTTTACTACATCTAATTGCCTGAGGTTATAGATATAGAGAGGAAGGTGGGGTTAAGTTATACACAATAATACCTTATAAACAGTGGTAAGTCTGTGAGATTAGGCATTCTAAGGCTACATATTAATAATACAATAGGAGAAAGTAGAGCAATATATATTACTCTACCAAGATAAAACACCGCCTCACCACTTCTTTTAAGTTTTGTTCTTGGAATTCTAAAGAGACACTCATTTGAGGATCTGAGGTTACGATTTGGAATATAAGGTGTCAGACATTCCGATATATAAGATAGAGCAAGATTATTTAAGGCTTTATAAACCATAAGCAGAGTTTTAAAGTCAATCCTGAATGACACAGGTAACGAGTGTAGTGACATCAAAACTGGAGAGATGTGCTTGGATTTTCTTTTCCTAGTTAGGATTCTAGCAGCTGCATTCTGCACTAGTTGCAAACAATTTATGTCTTTTTTGGGTAGTCCTGAGAAGAATGCATTACAGTAATCTAGTCGACTGAAAACAAACGCGTGAACTAATTTCTCAGCATCTTTCAGTGATATAAGAGGTCTAACTTTTGCTATGTTTCTTAAGTGAAAAAATGCTGTCCTAGTGGTCTGATTAATATGCGATTTAAAATTTAGATTACAGTCAACAGTTACCCCTAAGCTTTTTCCCTTCGTCTTGACTATTAATCCTAATGTATCCAGTTTATTTCTAATAGCCTCATTGTATCCATTATTGCCAATCACTAAGATTTCAGTTTTCTCTTTATTTAACTTGAGAAAGTTACTATTCATCCATTCTGAGATACAAGTCAGACATTGTGTTAGTGAATCAAGAGAATCAGGGTCATCAGGTCCTTGTGGAACACCATATTGGATATCATGTGTCTTTGAGTTGTAATTACCACAACTAACAAAGAATTTTCTCCCTGCCAGAGAAGCCCACCCATTGACTAAGGCGATTTCTAAGAATATTGTGATCAATGGTGTCAAATGCGGCACTCAGATCTAAGAGGATAAGAACAGATAAATGGCCTGTGTCTGCATTCACTCGCAGATCATGTACTACTTTAACGAGTGCAGTTTCTGTGCTGTGATTTGTTCTAAATCCCAACTGAAATTTATCAAGAATAGCATGTTTATTTAGGTGGTCATTTAACTGCATAATTCTCCAGAATTTTACTTAAGAAAGGCAGGTTAGAGATGGGTCTAAAATTTTCAAGAGCCAAGGGGTCGAGATTATGTTTCTTAAGTAGGGGTTTAACAACAGCAGTCTTAAGACAGTTTGGGAAGACCTCCGTATCTAATGACGAATTTACTATGTCAAGGACATTATCAATTAGCACGTCCGATACTTCTTTGAAAAAATTTGTTGGTATTGGGTCAAGGAGGGTTTCATTTGAGAAATTATTTTATGTAAATCAGGTAAATCTATCCTAGTGAAAGAGTTTAATTTGTTTATAACAGGATGCTGGGGTTTATAAGGATCCTTAGTGTTGAGGGATATATTATGTTATTTCTAATATCATTAATTTTTTGATTGAAAAATACAGCAACAGCCTTACAGGTTTTACTGGAAGTACTTAGGATTCATTTCTTTGAGTTACCTGGGTTTAGCAGACGATCAATCGTAGAGAATAAGACTCAGGGATTACTAGCATTGTTATTTATAATCTTAGAGAAATAGCAGCACCTCTCAAGACGGACTGTGTTATTGTATTCTGTTATTTTAACTTTTAATATTTCATAGTGGACAGTTAGTTTAGTCTTCCTCCATTTACGCTCAACTCTACGACATGTTCTCTTTAAATCAGACACTCTTTGGGTCTTGGTATAACAATGCTAGAAGATTTTTTAACTGTCTTTTCAGGTGCAACTATGTCAACAGCAGCTTTTACTTTAGTATTAAATCTTTCCACCTTACTATTTACATTATCCTCGCTATTATAGTTGGCACTGTAAACGGGCTGTTGTCTGTAAACACAGACAACTAAACACACACCTACAGGAAGCAAACTCTGAAAATAATTTAGGGTTTATTTTGATGCATCATTCTCTCTGAATATACATCAGGGGTCTTCCATAGGGTCACAAAGAGTGTTGAAGGCTAGGATTAATATCCAACATGCTAGACCTTAGACCGTATCACATGAGAAAGAAAGCAAGTGAGAGACTGGCTTTTGGTAGAAAATTAATTGAGCCAACTTTTATCCAGAATATTTATTTAAAATGAGAAAAGTCTAAGTCTTCCAAAGTTCTATGGTACTATATATAGTACTCCTAGCACAGGCATGTAATGTGCAAAACATAACTATTTACAAAATCAATCAAACCTGCCAAATTAAATATTGTTGGAAAAGTTACATAGCAAATAAAAAATGATATACTGCCATTTAGACAGTTTAATTTCCAGTAAAAATAAGACCTCTTACCTAGAGATGTTCAGAATATAATTAGATATATGATACTATTTGTAGTGATTTAATTATTCAATCTAGAGCTCTCGCAGTGTGTGCTTTCTAAAGAGGCGGATTTAATGAAAACAGGTGGTTTATTTCTAAATGTCAAAAAGCATACAAAGAATTTTAATTGTTCTGTCTGTGGTCGTAATTTCGGAAGCATTTTAAATACCTTATTGTAAAATGTGCTAATGATTTCAAAAGTTCATAAAACACGTGTTCATTAAAAATTAAAATGGCTAAGCTGACCGCAAGTATCTGGTATCACCTCTCAATGAGTGTAAATACACAGCAGAGCAGTTGTGACTTTAGCATAGGTGAGACAGTAGATGGTCTATTAGTATTTATCAATGCACTAAAACTCTTTCCATCTATCTTTGAGCATGAATCTACTGAACTGCACATAAATCCAAAACACAGATTAGCACAGATTATTGCACAAATGAATGACCTTTCAACACTGTACACATCTTATCACTACGCAATGCTCATGGACCTGAATATAAAGCATTGCTTAGAAATAAAACATTTGCTCATGAATTTGAATATGCCACATTACAGTCATTTAAAACCAAGCATTGCAGTTGAATTTAAATGGAAAAGGAAGCTGAAGCATAGCACTAAACCATTAGCACCTGTAATAAGTGGAGACCAGAGACGTGGAAAGGTTTGGGGCAGCCACCCGTTTATTACGGTTTCCCGGCTGCAAAAGTCTTTGAGGCATTGTTAACAGTTGTTTACACAACAGAGTCCAAAACAGAACTGCCTGCCTAAGCAAAGGCAGTGAGCTTTATAGCACAGAGGGCGGAAATGATGTCGTCCTCTGGGCCGGAACTGGAAGTGACCTCATCCTTGGGGCGGAACCGAAGTGACCTCATTCTTGGGGCGGAACCGAAGTGATGTGTCCTTCCTGGAAATGGCGGCTCCTGGTGGGATTTCCCGGGTAAGACCTGCAGAGAACTCAGAAAGAGCGTCAGTGCACCCGCCCCCCCCTGGGCAGATGTATAAACAGTATTTCCTAAGCCCTTCAGCTGCTTCCCATGCACACGCAGTGTGACAAGACTCCCCTCAGCCCAGACCCGTGGGTCGGGCGACCTGCACCGAGAGGTCGTGGGCCGGGAGAGGGCATCGGCGTTGGCATGAAGAGACCCCTGTCGATGAGCGGGCGTATACTTGTACTGCTGCAGGTCAAGAAACCACCTCGTGACCCGTGGATTCGACTCCCTGTGAAGGGCCATCCACTTCAGAGGTGCATGATCCGTCACCAGAGTGAACACGCGACCCAAGAGGTAGTACCGCAGCTGAGTTACCGCCCATTTGATCGCCAGAGCCTCTTTCTCCACCGCCGCGTACCTGGTCTCCCTGTCCAACAGTTTCCGGCTCAGGTACATAACGGGGTGTTCAACACCGTCGACGCTTTGGCTCAACACGGCACCCAAGCCTGTGTCCGAAGCGTCCGTCTGGAGGATAAAAGGGAGAGAAGTTAGGGGAGATCAAGATAGGTGCTGAAGTCAGAGCCCTTTTAAGTCACTGAATGCAGCCCCGCTTTATCAGACCATACCACCGTATTAGGAGCTCTTTTCTTTGTCAAATCGGTCAAAGGCGCGCTCTCTCGGAGAAGCGAGGCACAAACCGGCGGTAGTACCCGGCCAAACCGAGAAAGGATTGGACTTGCCGCTTGGTTTGCGGACGGGCCAGGCCATTATGGCTTGCAACTTGGAACACTGTGGCCTCACAGTACCCGCCCACTAGGTAGCCCAAATATTTGGCTTCCTCAATCCAAAGAAACATTTCTTGGGGTTGATTCGGAGCCCGGCCTCTCCCAGTGTCCGTAATACTGCTGTGACCTGCTGTATGTGTTCCTTCCAGGTGCTGGAATAGATGACGCGTCATCCAGATAGGCAGCACAGAACGAGTTATGGGGCGGAGCACTTTGTCCACCAGGCGCTGAAAAGTCGCAGCCCCGTGTAACCCGAATGGAAGGACACGATACTGCCAGTGTCCGCTAGGAGTGCTAAACGCGGTTTTTTCCTTCGCGGACTCCGTTAAAGGAACCTGCCAGTACCCCTTTGTCATGTCAAGTGTAGTCAAGAATTTGGCTGGTCCCAGTCTCGAGGAGGTCATCCACGCGAGGCATGGGATAAGCATCAATCTGGAAACTTGGTTAAGCCGACGGAAGTCATTGCAAAACCTCCAACTGCCGTCAGGCTTAGCAATCAAGGCGATGGGACTGGACCAGGGACTACTACTTTCCTCGATTACTCCTAGTGCCAGCATTCGCTTGATTTCCAGTTCCACTTCTACTTTCTTTGCCTCCGGGAGTCTGTAGGGTCGCTCACGGACGATCACCCCCGGGTCAGTCAATATGTCATGCGCAATCAGAGAGGTCCGACCGGGTTTTTCACTTACCACCTCTGGGACAGAGCGGATAGCTGCTTCGAGCTCTTGTTTCTGCCTGGGGATAGCTGCTCGCGAAATTAAGGGAACTTACTTCCGCGAAGAGAGAGCAGGGCTGTCCGGAGGAGGGATCGGGACCCCTCTCCTTCCACGGTTTCAGCAGGTTTACATGATATATTCGCTCAGCTGGTCGGCGATTGGGCTGTTTCACCAAATAGTCAACCAATCCCTTCCTTTCCTTAATTTCGTAGGGGCCTAGCCAATGGGCGAGCAGTTTAGAGTGAGAAGTTGGTACCAATACCATGACGCGATCCCCCGGTTGGAACTCCCGGAGAGTCGTGCCACGGTCATAAAGGCGGGCCTGTGCTGATTGCGCCTCCTCTATATGACTTTTTAGAATCGGTCTTATTGCATCAAATCTATCGCGCAATTGGGCGATATATTCCAAAATATTAGTGGAGGGCTGTGCCTCCCCTTCCCAGCCCTCTTTTAAAATATCCAATAAACCCGGGTTGTCTTCCGTACAGTAATTCAAATGGAGAGAACCCGTAGAGGCTTGAGGAACTTCCGATATGCAAAGAGGACAAGGGGGAGGAGTTGGTCCCAATCCCTCCCATCCTTGCTGACTACCTTACGTAGCATTTGCTTGAGAGTTTGATTAAATCTCTCCACTAGGCCATCGGTTTGAGGATGATACACCGAGGTCTTTAAATGCTTTATTTTCAGTAACTTGGCAGTCTCCTTGAGCGTTTCCGAGGTAAAAGGCGTTCCTTGGTCCGTCAGGACTTCTCTAGGAATGCCTACTGCAAAAAGACTCCTACTAGTTCCGTGCAATATTTTTTGTGGTAGCCGAGCGCAACGGAACGGCTTCAGGGAATCGGGTAGCATAATCCACGAGGGCGAGTATATATTTATATCCTCGGGCTGAGGGTTCTAGGGGTCCTACTATGTCAACCCCAATCCTATCAAAGGGAACGTCAATAAGGGGAAGGGGAACCAGAGGAGCACGGTCCCTCCTAGGAATTTGCCGCAGTTGACATTCCGGACAGGAAATGCAAAAGCGGCGAACCTCCTCATTAATCCCCGGCCAGAAAAAACGGAGCTTAATTCGCTCTAATGTTTTATCGGAGCCGAGATGGCCTCCAAGAAGGTGGGAGTGTGCTAACTTCGCAAACCTGCCGCCGGTAGGTCCGCGGATTAGCAACAACTTCCGGACCTTCCCCTCATGTTCAGCGACCCGATACAACAAATCATTATCAACGACAAAGTGAGGTCCCTGTGGCATGGGCAAATGCGTGCGTTGGCCGTTAACGAGAACCACTGCATTCTTTATGTGTTTCAGAGAGTCGTCATTCCACTGTTCTCTCTTGAAAGAAGCCGCGTCGCTCTAAACTGAAAGTGCAACTCAGAGAGCGGGTCGGTCTGACCTCAAGGGGCGGAGATTCCTCCCTCGCTGCCGGGGCGCTAGTGGATGACGTAGTAGCCCGCGACGGTCCGGGAGTGTCTTCGTCACTCTCTTGGCCTACCGCCCCACTCCCTGTCGGCTGATTACACGGTGTGGAAGCAACTTGAGATGAATCGTTGTCATCTATAACGAGGCCATAAGTTTTCGGGAATGCTTTCTAAACTACGCGCGTTACTATCAGACCAGTCTGCCCGAGGATTACGGAAGCGGAGGATCCGGATGCACCGCCACGGTAAGCTGTCGAAGGGTTCCTCCGAGACATACGTAACACCGGGCGGTATTGTATGCGGATATCTCCGTGTATACATTTTAGACTGGTCTTCTTTTAATCCACTGTTGCGGTAGAATAAAGCGGCGAGCAACGACAGACACGTTACTGCGGAATCGAACAGCGCTGTTATCTTATGTCCATTAATAAGAAGCTCCCCGTATGTTTATCCGCCAGGGATTGCTAAGGGCACACAAACAACCCCGCCATTGTCCCCTACGGTCCGCCTTGTTCCCGACAGGTCGCAAGCCAGACGGCCCGGCGACTTGAACAAGCTCTGGAATGCGTGGAAGGGACTGCTTTAGTGGGACATAGCTCCGGGTAGTCCACAGAGCGGCTGTTCTGCCCTCCCAGGTTTCACAGCCGGCCTCTGGGTTTGCAAGAGCTGCAGCAGCTCGTCCATAGAATGGAATTCGCCCCAGGCGGCTGGGCAAATTCCTGGGGTAGTCTTTTAGCAGCAGAAAACAGGCCACTTGCTGCACTATTTGTAAGGGGTTAACTCAATGGCGTAGCCACTCACCCACCTGTTGCCAGAGAGCCATAGCCTGCTCTGACAGCCCTTTGCTTGGGTTAAACTCCCAGTTTATGATTTCCTTCACCTGCCGGCCTGGGGACAACCCATCGTTAACTGGGACCTTGGTCCCGATGGGCAGCTCGGCTTTCCTGCCAAGGAGAGCATACTGAGCCACTCGTGTGTGTTCCCCAGAAGCCAGCCCACGCCTGTGGGTCCCCTCTACGTTCTCCACGAGATGGGTGGTCCCCACCGAGTTATGCTCATGGAGCAGAGCCTGCACCGCGTCCTTCCTGACCCTCTGCGCACTCCCGCCCGAAACTCGGCCCCGGTACTCACCCACCTGGTTCCGTGATAGTTCGTGTCCCGGTTCATCGGGACACCATCCTGCCGACTACGCCACTGTAATAAGTGGAGACCAGAGACGTGGAAAGGTTTGGGGCAGCCACCCGTTTATTACGGTTTCCCGGCTGCAAAAGTCTTTGAGGCATTGTTAACAGTTGTTTACACAACAGAGTCCAAAACAGAACTGCCTGCCTAAGCAAAGGCAGTGAGCTTTATAGCACAGAGGGCGGAAATGATGTCGTCCTCTGGGCCGGAACTGGAAGTGACCTCATCCTTGGGGCCGGAACCGGAAGTGACCTCATTCTTGGGGCCGGAACCGGAAGTGATGTGTCCTTCCTGGAAATGGCGGCTCCTGGTGGGATTTTCCGGGTAAGACCTGCAGAGAACTCAGAAAGAGCGTCAGTGCACCCGCCCCTGGGCAGATGTATAAACAGTATTTCCTAAGCCCTTCAGCTGCTTCCCATGCACACGTGTGTGACACACCTAAAATACAAGTGGGATAAAAAAATCTACCTACAGGTTCATAAAGCAAAAAAAAAAAAGCCCTGGCACACATTTGAAATTCCAAATATATATACTGTATGGGGTATGAATTCATTAGCCTTTTTCAATGCAATAGTTATTATTAACACATTGGCACCACTGTGCCGATAATGGTTTTCATTTGAAAAATACAGTATACAGTATCTGCCTTTAAGTTAAATCTTTATTTAAATAGAAAATGCTTATTTTGGAAAAAAGACTATACTGTGAATTATTTTAAGAATTTAAGACATTGCCTTGTTAATGTCATCAGCATTTAAATTGTGTTCTCTCTTATTAATAATAGTAGCTGTATAAGCCCATGCTGTAAAAAGCACAGGGTCCTAGAAACTATTGAAATCGTCAGAAACAAAATTCAAATGTAGAGATGTCAGGTAACTGAAAGGAACTACTCTGGGCATCTCTCTCCTAGGAGGCTTCTTTTTGACGACGTGCTCAGCAACTTTGTCTTTCTTTGGAGATTTCGTTTTGCCGACGTGATTGCCTCGCTTGTGTATTAGCGGCATTAGGAAAAGTAAAAGGGGTACCGTTTTACCAATGTGCTCGCCTCACTTCTGTATTAGCTGCTAAGCGAGTGACTCTTTCTTCGGAGATTTCGTTTTGCCACCGTGCCGGCCTCGCTTGTGTATCCTTGGAGGTGGAGCCCTTATCCCAATTCCATCTCTCATTTCCAGGCTGGACAGACAGAACACACACTTCCACGCGTAGAGGTTTATATATACGATATTTTGCTTCATTTACTTATTAAGGTTTTAATGCTAAATATGCACAGCATTTTGGAGCCAAATAGAAAAGAACAGACTTAAGTAAAAATAAAGATATATATATATGTCATGTAAAGACATAATTCATTGTAATTTTCACTGTTTCTATTCATCATGAAGTCATTGGTTATAATGTGGTTAAGTAACTTTATTAAATTTACTAAATTACAACATAGAATTTCATCAGATCCTAAATGGTGCATTTTAAAGTAGTCTGCAAATCATAGAATAAATGCCGATATGAACCTCCTGACATAACTTTCTGTTGTGATATTCACCAGCTTCTTTTCATATGAACTGCAGTGTTGGTGACAGCCTCTGGGCTGCTGGGGTAGTACCACTAGTACTACACGTTTTCACCAGTCGCTTAATTGTACATTTCACAGTAGTACTCGCAATGGCGTGTTGTTTCAATAATCCTTCCCATGTCAACTTGAATGCTCCCAACCAACATCAAGTATGTTGTTTCAATGAATACGGCATATCTTCTCTCCAGCATGAACACAGACAAAGATACTCTCATCAGATTGGATAGCCAGCACAGACGGCACTATAAAAAACCATTAGGGGGTAAGTGGCTACGTAGCGGAGGTGTGGAAAAAAATTATGAATACATTTAAGCAATTAAACAAAGGCAGGAGAAAGCATCAATCGTTATTCTTTATCTAAATCTCTGAAGAGGCAAAAAGCATCATATCAGTTTTTTTGCAAAGAAAAAACTGGCCTCTGCACTATATTTATACAATCTGTTGATTAGTTCACTACTCAAAAAAGGAATTCATTACATAATCAGAAAACATTTAACATGATTGGTTACACCTAGTTGTTAACGGAACATGACAAACGTTGATACATTAGATAGATAGTCCAGTTTATTTAGGACGTACGTGACTTTACTAAGGGTTAAAAGTACATCAGGATGCACGTTCATTTTTTTATGTTTCTGAACCATATGTTTCCGAAATTTGCCATCAATAGGAAACTTCACACATTACAATAAAACAATGATTATAGCATAAAATATAACTTTTTCTCATAAGGGTTATATAAAATAACAAGAAATATATTTATCATAGTGAATAATAAAATAACTGCATCAGCTTTTAAGCATAAGCTTAGAAGGGTATGAGACTCAGACACATGCTAGGTGCACATTGGACCAGGGTTCAAATTCATCTCTTACTGAGGTCTCTAGGACTGTGACTTTGTTCTTGACTTTCTCTTTTACAACTTTAATCTCCTCTGTTGTCAACTGGCTGTAGTTCATCAATTAGTTAACAGATAGATATTGTTGCTTTACACTTATGTTTATTTAGTTTCTACCTTGTTCTCAGTGTGTCTTAAGAAATCTACTTTTATATTTGTACCAGTTCTGTATTTAATAATTAGTATAATTTATAGTTGTATTTTAAATGAGAATTGTTCACAGTGCTCTGCACCTGCACTCATTGAAGAATGCTATACAAAATGAGTTGTATTGTATTGTTCAATAGAACTAATAAAACAAAACAAAAAGTGCACAGGTTCCTCTTGATAGCTGCACATGATTATGTTTATTGCTAATAAACCTGGGGCAGAGCTCCCAATCACAGATCGAGAGCTACTTTTCTATGTGTCATACTGTAATTATGTGGTGCCACTGCCTCACTGATCGAGTGTTATGGATTTGAATCAAACAACCGATCATTGTTGTTTTATAGTGTTAGCAGTACATAACATGAAAGGTACCAATTTAACTCTTTTCCTAATGGGTGGTAGGAAGAAATGTCAAACCCAGCTCTATAACTGTCACCTGTAGCATCTTACCTGTCTCACTGCCCATATTGTATCCCAATTGCTTGATCAACTCTAGGGGCCTCTAATGGCAAGCAACTCCAGACTGGGACTGTCTTTACGTGCAGATCTTTATTTCAAACCATTTTAACAGGAAACGACTCCAGGAAACAAGCAGCAGTATAATTCTGAACAATAAATACGCCATGTAAGCTGAAATGTTAAAGGTCTTAATCATGACCTTAAGAGAAAAAAATGCTCTCACACCCCTTTTTTTAACGGCAAACCCACACAGTACAGTAAGAAATTAAGAGAAGCTGGACTGGTTAAATTTATATACTAAATATCACAAGAAAACCATAGTTGTGGGAGCTTCAATTCGCAAAGCAATTCCATTTGTATCAGCTAAAAAAGTGTCTGACCCTGAAGTGTGATGTATTATGGTGGCTGGGAGTCTGTAGAAATCTAAATTGATTATGCTAACATATATGCACTGAACATAACAGAGAATTCATGCTTTTAGAGTTTAAATCAAAAAACAAATCTGATGACTATTATAAACAATATTGCACACCATTCTCTAACACACTATTATGAAGTACTTTCAGCCGACAAAATATTTAGCAGGACACTACTCGGACTCCTTTATACTATTGGAAATATTCCTCTATAATGCTTCACATGTTTGTGAGTGCTCTGTTTATCATTAGCCAATTCAAAAGTTTTCTTTTCCTTTAATAACTCTGGTGTGTATTTAAGGGGGCTTGTTGTTGTTAGTTATAATATTTATTTATTGATCCCCTTTAAACAGCAGCTGTTCCCCATTGGAACAAATATCTATCTATCTATCTATCTATCTATCTATCTATCTATCTATCTATCTATCTATCTATCTATCTATCTATCTATCTATCTATCTATCTATCTATCTATCTATCTATCTATCAATCCACCAACCCATCTGCCCTATAAATCCAACATTCAACTGGTGACTCAACCCACTAATGGTAGCTGATGAGGACTTTATTAAATTAATTGCCACACAAATTGATATTTTCTTAGAGATGAATGCTGTCCCAAAGATTTTTTTGGGAACACTGAAGGTAATTTAGTGAGAGTATGTGATCTTGTATGTTTCACATAAAAATAAATTAAAGACTAGAAAGGCAGCAGAGCTGATCGCCAAGATTTCTTGAATTGATCAGAAGTATTCTGGGTGGCCAAATGTGGCACTCTATAAGAAAAAGAGACTCTATTTACCTCTAAAAAGGACGAGTAAAAATGTGCAATGAAATAGATTGTTGTAGATTTTTATACCATCTCAATAAGCTTTGACTGTCCCTGACCTGCAATTGAGCCCAGTTTTCATGAAACAGATCAACAGATGGATTTAAAAATCAAACTAAGATTGGCGCAGAGAGAATACAGGGACTTACCATGTGTTTTATTTCAAGGATTTCTGAAAAGAACAACTACTGTTGAAATGATATGAAAATCAGTTTGCTGAATTTCTGTAAATATAACTAAACAAATTTCGCTTAGCATGGTGTAGTTTAGACTGCAGGTTCCTGACCATAGTGCAACACCTTCCTCTGTTTAGATGTCATACTTAGATGTCATACCAAGCATCTTTCTAGCTGTCTCCTTACTCTTTCTGTTGTAGTTGCCCAGCTCCACCTTGCAGTCTTCATTTTTCAGCTTCCACTATTTGATCCTTACATCTGCCCTCAATCTCCTCCTCTTCTTGATATCCAACGTCATCCTACAGACCACCATCCTACACATAAGCAGTGATTAATTGTGAAAAATTACATTTGAAAGAATAGACATTTTCATAAACAAACATTTTGAAAGATGATATGCTTTAACTTTTCTTTTAAAAATCCAAAACATGCTCACTCATATCTATGATGAAAGCATTCCCCACACAAGTGGTAAAGACAGCTGTGAGAATACTATGTGATACATATGTCATCTACTTTTGTGGTGCTGGCCTTGAATTACCATTCCCAACAATATGTCGCTGAAGTGAGATACAGCATGCACAATGTAACCATGAAAAAAATAGTCATGGTGTGTCACACAATTTATTACTTTTTTTTCTATTTTTTTACAATTTAAATCTTGTACTGAAGAAGCTTGCTGTGAATAAAAATAGTTCAATGCTCTTTGTCTGTCTTTTTTACACATTAATGTTGAACAGACCATTATTCAACATGTATTTAATTTAGTGTATGAAGGTAAAACAAGATAAGAGAAATTAAGTAGGTTGATGAATTATTGTTACAACCTAATCAACATGATGGAAAAAAGCCCCATCAGGTAAAGAGAGAACAAATAATTAGTTTAAATTCATGAAGAAAAAATGATAAACATTACAAGCCTATATTCTAATGCTGTTATTGTAAAACAAATGACTTTAAATTAATAACACTATTTTTGGAATATTTATCTTCAATATAGTACTCTACAATTTTTAAATCACTTCAGAAAATTAATGGATTTTGAATAGCAGCATGTTCAAAAAGTAAAAGATTTTTAAAAGACCTAATTCACAAACCATTGCATTATAGAATGGTCCCTGAATGGTCAACATAACTGGATATGCACAGCAAAATAATAAGTAGATTAATTATTGATTAAGACTGTACTCAGTTCTTTAAAACTCACTTACTTTAAAGGCTAAGACTGTGAAGAAATGCAAAAAAGAAGGCAAAAGTACTCGATTCATTTTCTTAATATAAAAATTCAACAAATCTTACTGTACAACCAAACTTAGTTTGAAGAAACTTTTTTTTTATTGTTCTTTTCCTTGATCAAGGTATAAAAAGTGGAAACATACAGAAAACATGAGAAATAGAACTGTAGTGTCTTACTATTTCTTGGCATACTGATGTCTTCAAATCAATAATTGGATGTTTTTAAACTTAATTTCAGTGATAACGGTGTTTGGAGCTGTGGCACTGTCAAGCATATCTCAGCAAGTGGAAGTAACTGATGGTTTGGACAGGACAAACCATTATGCAAATAAGCTGCATATTTTAAATGCTGCCTCACATCCACAGTTAGACAACCACAGTGAATGAGTAAGCGAGCAGTCCTTGTCAGGATACTTAGCTAAAATCTTTCTTCCGCTGGACCACTGAGCACTTGCGTAGTACATCTCTACTGTATACTGTATGTATGGAGATTTTGTCAGAAGAAATTGTATATGGACAATAGCAAGGAATCTAAAGTGACTAGAGCCTGCCAGATGTCACTGAAACTTTGATCAGAACTGGTGCTACAGTTGTATGAGATCAGAATGGAATTTTTTATAACAAAAGTTAGACCTCTTACAACATTGCAAGATGCTGAGAAATGAGTTCACGCTTTTGTTTTCAGTCGGCTAGATTATTGCAATGCACTCCTCTCAGGACTACCCAAAAAAGACATTAATCGGTGCAGAATGCAGCTGCTAGAATCCTAACTAGGAAAAGAAAATCCAAGCACATCTCTCCAGTTCTGATGTCAGTACATTGGTTACCTGTGTCATTTAGAATTGACTTTAAAATACTGCTTATGGTTTACAAAGCCTTAAATAATCTCACTCCTTCCTATATTTCAGAATGTCTTACACTCCTAATCGTAACCTTAGATCTTCAAATGAGTGTCTGCTTAGAATTCCAAGAGCTAAACTTAAAAGAAGTGGTGAGGCAGCCTTCTGCTATTATGCACCTAAAATCTGGAATAGTTTGCCAGTAGGAATTCTCCAGGCTAATACTGTGGAGCACTTTAAAACACTGCTGGAAACACATTACTTTAACATGGCTTTCTCATAGCTTCATCTTAGTTTAATCCTGATGCTCTGTATATTCAATTAATTATCATTATTATTCATG
The DNA here is from genome assembly GCF_016835505.1 of Polypterus senegalus. Lineage (NCBI taxonomy): Eukaryota > Metazoa > Chordata > Cladistia > Polypteriformes > Polypteridae > Polypterus > Polypterus senegalus. Next base: position 67,005,151 of record NC_053162.1, on the reverse strand, counting down.
GTGGTTCTAAAATCCATACTAACCGCTACTTTCTCTTCTGTTCCTTTTCCGGTTTTCTGAGTTGGCAATCTGCACCACCACCACCTAATCAAAGCACCGTGATGTCCCTACATTGATGGATTAAATGCCAGAAGTCCACGTGACTGTCATCATCAATTTCTTCCATGAGAAATCTGAATACAATGAGGACTAATTGAGCTCATTGATGTTAGATAGAATGCCTAGAGGGGCCTGGGTGGTCTCGTGGCCTTGAACCCCTGCAGATTTTATTTTTTTCTCCAGCCATCTGGAGTTTTTTTTGTTTCTTTTGTCCTCCCTGGCCATCAGACCTTACTTTTATTCTATGTTAATTAGTGTTCCCTAATTTTAATTCTTATTTATTTTGTCTTTTTTCTCATTCTTCATCATGTAAAGCACTTTGAGCTGCATTATTTGTATGAAAATGTGCTATATAAATAAATGTTGTTGTTGTTTAGTCACACACACACCAGCTGTTTGTTTTTCATCAGAAGTAAATACATATAAAGGAAACAATCTCACCTTTTAAATTAATAGAGACATGGAGTTTTGAAAGTCTGGGCTATTTTGCTGCTATTCAACTGAGTTACGAACTCCACTGAGTATTAGGACTTTCTTGTCATAACATTGTTGCCTCTGCCAGAAAGCCAGAACCTGGTTGGTGGGGGGGCTCCCAGCTTGACAATGATCTTTAACAAATGCCAATCTGAGAATACATTTAAATGTATTTAATGATGGCCATCTCATTCTTATTCAAACCCCTTTGAAATAATAAGTCTGAACTGAAGAGAACTGTCAATTAGTCTAAACTTACAGAAATTAAGAAAATGTTTTCTTATAGAAAAGGTTGAAGATCTCTTTCCTTTTGTTTTGATTTCATGACTTTCTTAAATCTTACAGTAGAACTCTTTATGTTGTTATTTGTGACTCAGGGCAATCTACAATTTTAATACTTATGATTTTAAGAAAACATTTAACACTTAAACTGTTGGGAAATAATCTGAACATAATAAAAGCATGCTTTCCCATGTTTGACATAAAATAAAGCTGATTACACCTGCTTTTTAATTCACCTTCTTTTGTTTCATGTAGCATGTATAAAAGTAGTCAATAATTCTCAAGTTCACTGTACATATTTAATTTTTTAAGTGGATTTATTAAAACATTTTGTCTGTTTTTGAAAAAGTCTCACCTGCTCTACTGTGTTCAGAATTCTTTACTGCCATGTATTATTTGGCTTCATATGAAATATTTTTAGACATTAGATTTATTTTCTATTGGTTAATTATTTGTGTTTTTCGAGTGATCCCTATTCACAGTTGCGTAAGAGCATCTTTTAGTCAGCAGTGATGCTTTTCTTGCCTGCACACTGCATGATAGGACACTGCTTGCCATCAACAGAGACAGTTGCTTTTGAAAGCTTTGTTTTCTGCTTCTGCCAAATGCATTAAGAGTGCCATATTGAACCAGCATAATCACCGTACTTGGGAAATTTTTAAATGAAAAGCCACTTACCTGCTTTTTATAGACTGTTGAAAAGGAGATTACAAGTCGGATCAGTTAGGCTTACCGCTTAGAGGTAGTAGTAATGCAGACGCAGTGGAATAAAGCATCCAGTCTTTATGCTTTTAGGATACCACTTAGCTACCCAGAACCCCACTTTTCTTTATTATTTTTGTTATTCAGACTGGTTTGTATAAATGTACTGTATATCCATGATTGAGACTATGTGCCCACCATAGTATTGAAATGCTGTAACCACCAGGGGGAACCACTGAGCCCCAAATCTCAGACACAGTAACATGCTTTTGGTGTTAAACAAAAGATATTTGTTACACCAAAGCACCTCTTTAACAATCATCCTTCCAAAGATCAGCCACAATACAAATAAATGAATACATTTCTTCTTCCTCCTTTCTTTCTTCCTTCCTTCCTTCCTCCTAGAGTGTTGCCCACTGTCTCCCAACTCTGACTCCCCAATGTGAGGTTTACGGTGTCACCCGGAAATGATTCCGGTGCCACAGTAAGTCTTCTTGGGGAGCACTTCTGGTAATATGGAAAACAGCAAGGTCCTCCCAAGACAGTATCCAAACTGGGATGCTACCAGAGGACTACTGCCACCTGTCAAATGGGGGATGGAACTATTCCCAGCCTCCGACTTCTGCTGGTCTATTCATTATATTACCCCGGCCAGGCACAAAGTCATTGCCTCGTGCTGCTGGCAAGTTCATCTGTCCTTCCTTTTTGGCGTCCCACCCTAGCAAGAAATGATCCTCACTCCCTGACAGGATGCCAGTCAGTACTCTTGGGCAGCACATGAGACCACATGAGAAAAGTACAATTATATATAAAAATGAGTCATTAAATTCTGAAGAAAATGCAAAATTCAATACATTTTACAATTATTATAAAAATTATGTTATGAATGTTTTTCTCTTTCTTCATCATGTAAAGCACTTTGAGCTACATTTATTGTATGAAAATCCATCCATCTATCCAGTATCCAACCCTCTATATCCTAACTACAGGGTCACGGGGGTCTGCTGGAGCCAATCCCAGCCAACCCAGGGTGCAAGGCAGAAAACAAACCCCCGGCAGGGTGCCAGCCCACCACAGGGCGTTGTATGAAAATGTGCTATATAAATAAATGTTGTTGTTGTTGTTGTGTGTCTTTTTCTACTACATATTTGCTTAGGGTTTGTTTTTCAATCCATCTGTCCTCCTGGTAACAGCTCTTGTTTTGATTTTTGACCTTGTTTTATTTCCTAGTCACAGAATTTTTTGAGTTCAGCTCTGCCTTAACAAATGTAATGCCATCATTTTATTTTGTTTTAATAATGTGGTTCTCTTATACTTAATTATTGCAGGTTTTATGGCCTTATTTTTGTTTAGCAATGTTCATTTTCCAAATGGTATATTTCTGAATGGCTTTTTTAACTTTAGCACTGCAAGGTGTCTTTGCCCCCTCCTCGCTTCGCTCGCCAACCCCCAGGCTGGCGCTACACACTAGCCACTTTGCGGTTCAGCTGCTCGGGTATGGCGATGTGGATGTGCAATTTAAACAGATTGTTATTTTCTTGGGAATTGTTACATATGCATAATAGAAGTAACTATACATAATAATTTGAAAGTAAATTATGTTTCATGTTGTGTTAGAGTTATTTGTTGCGTTATACGATTTTTCTCTGTTTGGATTTGAAATTAACACACAAATACTTTTTCAAGTTACACTTTTACTGTAAAACTTCGGCAAAAACAATTTTTTTAATTAAATTTTCATCAATATTGCATTGAATTTTTATTCTGTGTTTGGACTGGCATCGTGACAACACAACGTATAACTGCCCATGAGTGAATTTTGTTTCTTTCTCTCTAATAAATAAACCAACTTTTTCAAATGTTTGTCTCTGTGATTTGTTAATTGTCTTTGCAAAAGCTATTCTAATGGGAAACTGTTAGCGTTTTAATATGAATGGCATATCAAGATTTCCTTTGGTGTCTAATGTTATCTACAGGAGAGGTACTGCATTACCTTTCTTGGATACAGCCTTCTTTCAACAGTAATTCAGGCGGTGTTAACGGTTGTAGATATTCTTCAGGATATTGTAAGTTGATGTTTTCATCTTCCACACGATCACCACGAATTGTTTGAGTATAATCTATTGATATGCATTTAACCAATTTCAACAATTTTCGTGTTAATTTGTTTGACTTCGTCATTTCTCAGTGCTAGGATTGCACATGTACTCATTTCTTCTGTTAATACCTTCAGGATGAAATTCTTCAATAAGATTTGAACATAATAAGTGTTCTTTTATTGGGAACTTAAAGTGAGGAAAACATAAAAATGTATAAGAGCTAAGAGGGCAGGAACTGTGTCTGTCAAAAGCATTCACACGAATGAGAGGTGAGAGGGCTGTGTGCATGGTTGAATATGTTTGAGAGTAGGGTTTGACTCTCATGGCCAAAGTGTTGTCTTACGGGACTTGAAATTATCTCTTTGAAAAAGTCTTGTCTAAGGATTCCTTTTATAATAGAGAGATTTATTTGAGAATGTCTCATTTCATGATGGTTTTGTCACTTGTCAATCAAGACAAAAGCCCAACAGTCTCAATTGATTCCTAGTGGTTAGTCATTTTCCATTGACGCCTTTTACTGATTATGTATGGTATGGTAGACTAGTAAAGTTCTTTAGTGCTATTTCCATTCCAAGTTGGAAAGATGTGGGGGCATTTAAGAGTTGGGATAATTAGCTTGGCAGACATGAAAGAAAGAGATTATTTAGCACAACAAAACTATTTTATGATAAAGTGACAAAAGATTGGAAAAGAGCGCTTAAAAAAATTGATGTTGATGAAGAACTCATTAACAGTTGAAGACTGATTGAGCACCATGACCACACAGAAGAGGCCTGTGAAGAAAACACTTAGGCACACATTAATGTTGAATGTTTAGTGGCTAGAAATGCCAAATGACCTTCTGGACACAGTGAACAATCCATCTTAAGGTACTGTCTGTCAGATTCAGGCTTTTGTTTCTGATTCAAATTAAAATTAGCTTCTGCACACTGGCAATATCTTCATCAACATGAACTTATTATCCCAATATGTTGATAATTCATCTTGAAATAGACATATTTTTTTCTTCAGATAGTTGGATTGCGTTGGGCTGGTGCCCTGCCCGGGGTTTGTTCCTGCCATGCGCCCTGTGCTGGCTGGGATTGGCTCCAGCAGACCCCCATGACCCTGTGTTAGGATATAGCGGGTTGGAAAATGGATGGATGTATGGATAGTTAGAGCTAGATGCTTAAATGACAACGACAGGGGTCCCTGCATTCCGCAAACTTCGACAACAATCAAGAAGATACAGAAAGTCTTCAAGAGAGAGGAAAGTAGGCTGTCCCACTCAGGAATTGTTGGGTTTTTTTGGTGGATCTTGGAGAATGAGTGAGTGAGTGAGAGGGAGGGAGAGAGCAAATGTGTGCGTATTGTACTGTACATGTTACAATATATTACATTACCTCTATATTTCTTCTGTGAAACTAACTATCACAGCTCTTACTGCCTTAACGTTTTTGCCAATGCAAGAGCATTAGTGTTAAAGATATTTGGTAGCCTACTGCCTACAATTAGCCAAAAGTAATTCACAGCAATTAATTAACCAATAGGAAGAGGTTTGGCCTGCTGGTTTTGATTTACAAAACTACCACAAATGGAGGCATTCTAAAATAAATAGGACTCATGTTTGGAAAAGCCCCAATTTTAAATTAAATGAGGCCAATTTGAAAGAAAACCTGAAATAATTAAATGAAAAGTAAACTACTCTACTTTATTGAACCAAAATAAAATAATGAAATTGTATGTCATTATACTGTATTTAAAGAGGATTTGATTATTTTGTACCACTTAATAACTCCTTTATACATATCTCTGTATTAATATTTAAAAAATCTTCATAAAAACTATAATTTCACGGAGTGAGTAATTTGATCTTTAAGAATGAATCCTTCTATAAAGACTGAATGTTTAAAGGAATACTTCACAGAAAAATTATACTTTTTTCAATTTTTTTTTTATCCCATGTGTTTTGTAGTGATGAGTGAGAAAAATGTTTAATTTCATGTTTTACTGTGGAAGGAGCTAACAAAGATTATGCTTTAATAGAAACGGGTGGATTCCAATGCTGGAAAACAGCAAACATTATCAATATGTTTATGAAAAAAAATCACACACTACTCATGCTGCATAATTCACACATCAGCAATCCAGCTGTATGCTAAAAACATGCAAAATGTATGCTTTTTGGATAAAATAATATTAAATATGTACTTTATAGAGTTATCAGTGCACATCAAAAACAAGAAACATAAAGCCTCATGGGAATGTTTTTTTGAATTGAAGACCTGCCTTTGCCCCTCATTCATTAGTCAAGGGTCCTGTCTTTAATTCAAAAGCACAATCCCCTGTGAAAAGGCTTCTAGGTTGTGGGCTACTTTCTTACTTTCTTTTAAACAGAATACTTCAACAATAATTCAGCAAAACATGCATGCATTCTGCATGTTTTGAGTATATGGGTTGATAAGATTTATCCATGGATGTTTTGATGTTGTGTGCTGTTGCCTGCTGTTGGTCACTGCCCAATTCCATTAAAGCATAAACCTTGTTAGGTCTGTTCTTAATGAAAAAAAAAAATTTAGGTGGTGTGTTCCTTTAAAACCATTTTCTTTCACTCAGCTTTATATTAGGGGTATCTTTGAATATACACAGCACAGTAAAATATCTACTCTAACAATGAAAACAAGTAAGAGTATAAACATGAACTGTTTGGAATATCAGCATATAATCTCTCTTAGGATACACTGAAGTTTCATTTACGCAATATTCCTTTTCTGTGTAGAGACATAGCCATAGTGATGAAATAGAAGCAACTCTGTAAAAAAAAAAAAGAGAGAGAGAATTGTTCAAATTATACATTGTACCATCTGGGAGCGTAAGTATGGATTATTTTAGAATCAAACATTTCATGCTGATGACCTAATGGTACAGTTGATTGATTCATATGCTATACATACTGCTTAGTGTTATTGTTTGCCAGCAACATACACATTACTCTTTTTCTACTGATCTTTATTACCACTTTATTTGACTATCTGGTGGAACAATAATGTTTGACATAGACAATGCAACAGACTGAGGAAAGCCAATCGATGTTTGACAGGAGAATCAGTTAGGTATAAATGAATACACATGGAGCTAGAGTTCTTTGACCAACCCCAGGAGAGTTACACTGGCTGCACTTTTTCTGTGTCTCTCTATAATGACCAACAGACCTCAAAATGGGAAAGGCTGACTGTAATTGGCTCATTTAATACAATAAGGAGCTAATAATTCAACAAAGTAGCAGGCATAGAATGAAAATCTGCTGACAGAGTGGCTCTGCTAGAGCAGTCTGAGAACCTCTTACACAGATAATGTCTACCATAAAAGAAATAAGAACTAAGAACCATTCCCATGTTTGAAATTAAGCGCACCATTTAATTTTTTAAATTAGATGCCAGGCTGTCTCCATATATTGTGATTACTGAATTTTCTATTGAAATTGTGTATGAAATAGACTCATCCACGCAACAAATCAATCTTCACTAAAAAAATACAATCTCAAGTTAGTTTACAAATATATGTGAGTAGCAAGATATTGTTAGTTGATTATTCTGCAGTGTTCATACATCCAACTGATAATGTAGCAGTTGCATAGCCATACAAATGAGACACATTGCATTGCACTTTGACACCTTTATCCCCATGCTTGTTTGGCTATGTTGTGACCATAACTGTTACATTGATTGAACATGTCTGTCGTCGTACCTGGCAAAGCTGATGGACTGAGGCCAGGCAATCACATAAGAGATGGGTATATAATTAAACTGTAAGGATGCATTTATTGCATAGAATAATGAATCAGGGCAAAATAGCTGCAGAAAGGGGAGAATTATTAGCTTCTAGCTTGTAGTACAAACTTGGTGTTATGATTCTAAAGTTTTCAAATGTGCACAACACATTTTTGCACATAGTTAGTTCTAATATCTTATTTTAAAATCTGTTATTGTTTTTATCATTTTGTATTTTTTTTTTTGATGTTTTGATTGTTTTCTTATGAAGAATCTGATTTTGTTGTCTATTTGGGTAATATTTTGTAATTTTGTGTTTTATGCATTTATGTGACGCCATGTAGACCTGTGACTTAAAATCTGTTACATATAAATTCTGAGCAGTTGTTTTATGGATTTATCCCTCAGTAGCTTAAGAAACACACATTTCCACTTTTTGGCAGCTTAGCTTTTAAAAAACAAGTCAAGAGGTTTGTTTAGTTGTTTTGAATGTGGCTTGATTTTCAGATAAACTTTCTTTGGTTCTCTCCTTCAACTTGGTACTTACTTTTTTTGTCTTCACAATTTTTAAATTTGCCTGTCTAATTTCTTCTGAGGCTTTACTATTCATTTCCCTGTTCCTTTAGTTCTCACAATAACCTTTATGGACCTGAATGTGCACACAACATTTAACAGTGCATATTGTATTTTGTTTTTAATTGCAGAATCCACTTTTTTTATGTATTTTTAAATAGCCACAGCCATATTTTTTTTTTTTTGGTGAAAATGCCCCGTTAATTTCATGTGAGATCTGGAAGTACCAATGTGTGGTTTTATCAAGCTGACACCACTTAAGATGGTGGCATGATTTTGCCAGCATCCATATGTTTAGATTTGAATGACACACTAGTATGGAATTACCTATCAATTTAAATCATTTCAGAGTGTAGGGACCTAGTTTTTTCCTTTGCTTTTTTACTCTGGTTAGTGTTTGGGGATTTGGTTATTTTGGATTCATTGCTCTTTTCAATTTTTGACCACCACCTACCTCTGAGGTACAATTCTCTCAGTTTCATTTCCTGCTCTGTGCACCTCGTTAGCCTCCTTATTTTCTATTTTCCAAATTCACAGAACAGTTGAAATGGAAAAGGAAAACTCATTAGTTAACTTAACATAAACACAATTACCATAGCTTCAGCAAAGCTTCTGAACTAAAGCACTAACAATTTATGTAAAAATAATAAACAAAAACAAAAAGTTTTTAAAAGTGAAAAACATTTTTCTTAGCTTTAAATAATAAAAAAAAACTTTATACTGTGAGTTATTTATTTTATAGTAGGTAAGCAGCCAGCCTTTCTTGGTGTTAATACTATTATTGAAGGGTTAGAAATAATAGAATGCATTACCACATTTGGTATATAGTCTCTGGTTTCTGCTAGGTTTTGGCCACTGTGTTCTGAAATTTTTCAGGTAAGGAAGAAAAATATTTTGAAGTACGGTTGTTTTACTCACTAATCATGACATTGGAGAATGTATTGCTTGTTAATCAGCACATACAAATAAGAATTCCACTGCACTTTGTATATGTGACAAAAATGATCTAATAAACATACATTATAACCTATAATTAGAAGTGGAGACAGTTAAACTTCCTTCAACTTTTAAATGAACTTTTCTGATTGTATTGACTTGTCTTCGTCTAAGGGACCTTCTTCATTAAGGCGTTGGTCTTTAAACTCTGAGGTTGTGGGTTCAGATCCTGCTACTGACACTGTGTGACCATGAACTAGTCACTTGACCAGCCTGTGCTCCAAATGGAAAACCAAAAACAAAAAAAATGTAACCAATTGTATCTCAGATAAAGGTGTCAGCCAAATAAGTAAATATAATGTAAAAATGCAATTTGCCTCCCTCACTAAGTTCCTTTATTTAATAGGATTAAGAAAATATTTGTGCCCATGTCAAGGATTATATATAGTTCAGAGTTTGGAGTTAGATTCAAGTTTAAGGGCCATCTCTAAAACTCCTGTCTCTTCTGGGTATATGCTTATACAGTAGGTACATTGTGCACTTGCATACTTCACTGCCACTTTTTAACTTCCACGTACTCATGCAAATTCCTAGAAACAGAGGTTTTTTGCTCACACCTGAGTCTTCATTTGAGTCTTTAGGCATTCATCTTGTAAAGTCAGTTTCACATTTTCTGCTTTGCTGTTATCTGGTGGATAATGCTCGTTGAGAAAGACACCCAGAGAAGAGAGAAGTCTTAAGTTAAATAAATAAACTCAAAATAACGCTCATTATATAGTGTATTAAGACAGTAAAGAGGCTATTAGACTAGAATTTCTTTTTTCGTAATGTGTTATATGCATTTTATATGTGCTGTGTAGTTGTGGTTAACCTATGCAATGTAGTCCCTTTGCTGCATGTTTTGTACTGAAGAAGAGAGACACTGATAAAGAACAAAGGAAATCAATACAAGTATTTGTTAACAAAATGAAAATATGTAAGCATATAGTAAAAGTTAATTGCAGTTTATTATTTTGATTATATTCGCTTGATCCTGAAGACCTGTACTGGCAAAAAGCTAGTGCATAAAATAGATAGATGGATGCACATGCATTTAAATAACAATGTAGGCATTAAATTCAATTGTGTCTTTAATGCTGTACAGTAATTTAAGATTTAATTTCATCTGTAAGTCAGGAATTGTATAAGAGTACAAAAGGAAAAATCAGTCAAAGTTAATTCTATAGTAAATAATGCACTGGAAGTTAGAGGAAGCAACACTTTGGCTCTTTCTCTATTTTCATATATTTGACAGAAGTGAATTTAACAAAGAAGATTGATGAGAGATGCATAGAGAAGCAGGGTGACATAGGCAGAGGAGATATAAAGAATCAAAAGACATATTGGTTGCAAAGACAGCCATCTGAGAAGAAGGGTTTTAAACACTGGATCAACGTGTAAACTAAGTGTGAGAATGAAATCAGTTTGTTCTGTTTTAATTGGATTGTTTTAGCCAAAAACAAACTGACATAGGAGTGCAGTCAAGAGAAGTGCATTTAGATAGGCCAATGCCCTGCTGAGTGATACTGAAATGCCTAAAATTATCAAACATAATCATACAGTTGGATTTTTGTCTGAGGCCACTCTGCCCTGAAAAAGTATGTAAAATTGGTTGCCACCTGCAAAATGTTGGCACACTAAGTAACTGCCAAATTCTTCTAATGTTATCTCATGCAGTGTGGCCTAGTGGCTAGGATATTAAACTCTGAAGCATGAGAGTCCTGATTTAATCCCCTCCATTGACTCACTGTGTGGTCCTGAATTAGAAGCTTAACTTGTCAGTACTCACAAGTGAACCATGAAAACAATAGTACCATTCTGAATGGAAGCATCAGCTAAATAAATGAATGTTAATTTAATAGCTTTCTACTATTGCTGTTATAAATTCATTCTTTCTGTTCTTTCATTAAGAACCAGGTACATTTTCAGATTTTATAAAATTCAATCAATAAATTATTATGCCATCCCCACCTTGGCATTCTACAGTAAAGTCTGCACTGGGTCATCTAATATGACAAAAGTATACTTTCATGTTTTGATTCCAAGGCTGCAAGTCTTTCCATGGGAATGAAAACAGCTTGGAAGCAGAGCAATGGCACAGTAGGACACAGAGAAGAGAAACAGAATAGAGGAGGGTTAGTAACAGTTCATAATTATTCTGCTAGTTATACTGTATCTTTATAGAAATGACTAACAAACAGAGATGAAATATGCACAGCTAACCAGCAGCTCTAAGAATTATATATTTTACTAAATTAGTAAGTCATCAGCTAGGATTTAAAAGCTGAGACCAAATGGGCATCTTTTATTTAATACCAGCATCATAAGACCCTAATACTTGCTCTGGTTTGTATGTAATTACAGATAAAATTCCATTACAACGAACTCCCAGGGACCTAAAAAATATTTTGTTATAACGAAAATTTTGTTGTAATGAGATTCTGTATTTGTTACTATAGTGCTTTCTTTAACTTGCGCCCAGGCGTTTACCATCATTTCAATAGCTTCTTTTGTGTGAATTTTAATCTCCTCCTGCCTACAAGTTATGCTGACGAGAATTTTTCTCAGCATTTCCTTGCAATAATACACTTTCCCAAAGCGCGATTGCAGCGTCTGTGGAAGATTGTTTGTTCGTTGCCAGGGCAGGACAAAAACAGGCTCATAGCGCTGCAGTGAAGTGACACAGAAGCAAATCATAAAAGATCGGGTCACATTATAAGTCCCTGTCTTGCACCCCAAAACAAAAGGCTGAGTCTCAGAACTTTAGGAAAACCAACTTTATTCAGCTTGAAACAGTAATGGCACACTTATTTATTGTAGCATTATCTGCCACTCTGCTATACACAGACTCAGCAGTCGGGCTGCATCACCCATCGATATCTTTTCTGTTTGCTTTGGCGGAGAGATGCAGCATAGTTGAGAGACGCAGAATATCTTTGAGCCAGCTGTTGCCTCGGCAACAGATAAACAGTCTTCCATAGACGTGGAGATCGGACTTCACGACGTTCTTTGCCGTGTCGTCCAGTTAGGGGAGGTCCCAAGAGAGTTTACAAACCTCACATTTTCTTGAATGAGTGCCACATTAATAGGAATGTTTCTTGAACGAGCATCTCTGAACCACATAAAAACTGCTTTTTCAACGTCTTCAAATGCAGCTGTTTGCAACCCGAGATTTTTTTATTTTTTTGCTCGGTCTTTCAAGAAAGTTGACAGTGTTGATGGCGAAATTCTGAATTCACTGGCAACGTCTTTTTTTTTTTCCCCACAATCGAGAGCTGCAAAAATGTAAAGTTCTTTTTCTAATATAAACTGTTATCATTTTTTCGTGTCTGCCGTTTCTATAGGAGGGTGACAATGAGTTAAATTCCAATGGATGTTTTTTAAATGTTGACGAGCAATAAGCAAAAGGTATCACTGAAAACCGCAGGAAAGAAAAGGGACAAAAAAAAAAAAAACAGTACGAGGAAAGTTCGAAGAAAGAAAAAAAAAATTACAATGTTTCTGTTTGGGGATCATTGTGCATATCTGAGCTGCGACCACAGAACTAGCTGCTCTGCAGATGATTCATTCATGCATTTCAAGGTCTTTTGGGCACTTCGTTATAATGAAAGTATCTGCTGAATGTACTTTGTAGTAACAAGATTTCTATAGACGCACGTCATATGGGGAAATGGTCGGGACCATAAAAATACTTTTTAAATACTTTTTAAATGAAAATTTAATTGTAAAGATATTTGTTATAACGGAATTTTACCTGTATTAGGTCAGATAGGTAAGCAGGGCTTTGGCCATTTATGGTTTTACATGTAAGAAGAAGGATTTTGATACCGGCCTTAAGCTTAAATGAAAGCCAGTGTAAAAACTTAAAAACTGGAGTTATCTGGTCATACTTTCTAGTTCTTGTAATGATGCAGCAGCGTTTTGAATTAAGTGTAAGCTACCTAAAGAATGGTTTGATTTGCCTGTGAATAATGAATACAATAGTTAATTATACTATAAATTAATGCATGAAATATTTTTTCTATACCGTACATATTTTAAAACCATTTTAATTGGGTTTTAAATGGTTTTGCAACGTGTGCTTTAAATGATATACTGGCTAAACTGCATGCTGATCCAGTAAAGCTAACGTTTAGATTAAATTAGATAAAAAGTGGCAGAATATTGTTGCAATCTGTATCACTAATGCCAATATTATTTCTGTTTTTTCTGTACTTAGAAGTAGTTATAGAAGTAGTTATTATTCATTCACTCTTTTAACTTACTGACACGATTAATGAAAGGCACTATTTGAGAAATATCATTTAATCTAAATGAAAGGTATAGTGGTATATTGTCTGCATACAAGTGACAAAATATTATGTTTTCTAATAATAGATGGTCAATGTAAGCATGCCAGGAGAAAACAGTAAAGGTGCAAGTACTGAGCCTTGTGGGACACCATATTTTATTTCTGAATATAATGGCAGAGTACTGTCAGCACATTTCTATACATACTGAAAGTATGTGATAAATATATACTAAACCACATAAATACAGCATCTTAGAGCCCAATCTGTGTAAGATAACAGGTGTCAAATAGATAGATAGATAGATAGATAGATAGATAGATAGATAGATACTTTATTGCACTTAACTCTAACTATATCATTATTTTGATTATTTTCCTTTATCATAGGATGTTAGAATATTGTTTACAACACAGGTTAGTGCCATATCTGTACTATGAACAGTGTGGAAGTTAGACTGAAATTTCTTAAATATACTGTGATCTGTAAGGCGACACTGAACTGCATGGTGATTACATATTTCTGTATTTTAGAAAAAAACATATATTTGAAATAGATCTATAATTGTTAAACATACAGTGCATCCGGAAAGTATTCACAGAGCATCACTTTTTCCACATTTTGTTATGTTACAGCCATATTCCAAAATGGATTAAATTCATTTTTTTCCTCAGAATTTTACACACAACACCCCATAATGACAACATGAAAAAAGTTTACTTGAGGTTTTTGCAAATTTATTAAAAATAAAAAAACTGAGAAATCACATGTACATAAGTATTTACAGCCTTTGCTCAATACTTTGTCGATGCAATTACAGTCTCAAGTCTTTTTGAATATGATGCCACAAGCTTGGCTCACCTATCCTTGGCCAGTTTCGCTCATTCCTCTTTGCAGCACCTTTCAAGCTCCATCAGGTTGGATGGAAAGCGTCGGTGCACATCCATTTTAAGATCTCTCCAGAGATGTTCAATTGGATTCAAGTCTGGGCTCTGGCTGGGCCACTCAAGGACATTCACAGAGTTGTCCTGAAGCCACTCTTTTGATATCTTGGCTGTGTGCTTAGGGTTGTTGTCCTGCTGAAAGATGAACCGTTGCCCCAGTCTGAGGTCAAGAGTGCTCTGGAGCAGGTTTTCATCCAGGATGTCTCTGTACATTGCTGCAGTCATCTTTACCTTTATCCTGACTAGTCTCCCAGTTCATGCTGCTGAAAAACATCTTCACAGCATGATGCTGCCACCACCATGCTTTACTGTAGGGATGGTATTGGCCTGGTGATGAGCGGTGCCTGGTTTCCTCCAAACGTGATGTCTGGCATTCACACCAAAGAGTTCAATCTTTGTCTCATCAGGCCAGAGAATTTTGTTTCTCATGGTCTGAAAGTCCTTCAGGTGCCTTTTGGCAAACTCCAGGCGGGCTGCCATGTGCCTTTTACTAAGGAGTGGCTTCTGTCTGGCCACTCTACCATACAGGCCTGATTGGTGGATTGCTGCAGAGATGGTTGTCCTTCTGGAAGGTTCTCCTCTCTCCACAGAGGACCTCTGGAGCTCTGACAGAGTGACCATCGGGTTCTTGGTCACCTCCATGACTAAGGCCCTTCTCCCCCGATCGCTCAGTCGGACAGCTCTAGGAAGAGCCCTGCTGGTTTCGAACTTCTTCTACTTACGGATGATGGAGGCCACTGTGCTCACTGGAACCTTCAAAGCAGCAGAAATTTTTCTGTAACCTTCCCCAGATTTGTGCCTCGAGACAATCCTGTCTCGGAGGTCTACAGACAATTCCTTTGACTTCATGCTTGGTTTGTGCTCTGACATGAACTGTCAACTGTGGGACCTTATATAGACCAATGTGTGCCTTTCCAAATCATGTCCAATCAACTGAATTTACCACAGGTGGACTCCAATTAAGCTGCAGAAACATCTCAAGGATGATTGGGGGAAACAGGATGCACCTGAGCTTAATTTTGAGCTTCACGGCAAAGGCTGTGAATACTTATGTACATGTGATTTCTCAATTTTTTTTTTAATAAATTTGCAAAAACCTCAAGTAAACTTTTTTCACGTTGTCATCATGGGGTGTTGTGTGTTCTGAGAAAAAATGAATTTAATCAATTTTGGAATAAGGCTGTAACATAACAAAATATGGAAAAAGTGTTGAGCTGTGAATACTTTCCGGATGCACTGTACTGTATATGTGAGTCTAGCTCAGATTTTTTTCAGTAACGATCTGATGACTGACACTTTTAGCTTATTAGAAATGATGCCAGTCAGTAAACCGGGATTGAGATCCGAGTGCAGCTGTGCAATGGGTGACACCTCAACATCACACTGAACTATGTGAGGTTTTTTACAATGGCTGGAGTGCCAATCCTGCCACCAACCCCCAAGTTTTCCTTGCAAGTTGGAGAAAGCCATAAAAAGTACTCTTTTATATCTTTGAACGCTATCCACACAGTTCAGAAGACCTGCAGCTTTCTTGCTCTTCACCTATGCTCATGTTTTCAATATTGGAAATTAAGAGGAGCACTCAGTGGATCTGAGGTTGCTGAAATACTGTAGTTAAAAAAACAAAACTCTTTGTCAGAGTCCTGTGGGTTCTGTATATTTGTGGTTGTCTTTGCTGACTTAGGATGACAGGTTGGAGACAGTGCTTTGAGATTGGCAAACAGTGGTGGTCCCCGTTTTTAATTAGAGGGAATAGAGGGTGTGCTTCAACTTTAGGATGGTCATATTATTCAGCCTCCCTGGGAAGGTCTATGCAAGGATGCCGGAAAGGAGAATCCATCTGTTGTTAAGGAGTCAGGAATAATAATGTAGATTACATCCTGGTCATGGAACACTTGACCAGCTATTTATCCTCACAACAATCCTTGAGGGTTCATGAGAGGATGCCCAGCCAGTCTATATGTGTTTTGTGGACTCAAAGTAGAGCCATTGCTCCTCCTCATCAAAAAGAGTTGGGTTGGTTCAGGGATCTGAGTAAGAAGCCTCCTGGACACCTCCCTGCAAAGGTATTTAAGGCATGTCTTGCTGGGGGAGACCTCAGGGTAGACCTAGGACACGCTGGATGGAATATATCTGCTAGATGGCATGGGAATGTATTGGAGGAACTGGAGGAGTTGGTGGAGGAAAGGGACATCTGGGAATCGTTGCTTAGATTGCTGCTCCCACAATCTGAATCAGATAAGTGGAAGAAAATTGATTGGTAGAACCATGGATGCCTGAGCCATTTCTTTTTATACATGGTACTGGTAAAGTCTATTGAGTCATATAATTGAAGCTGGATGGTCTCCTCTTCTCTGTCAAATCTGAGTCACAAAGAATAAATAAGAAGGATATGAAACAGAGGCAACACACACAATATGGAATACTTTATAATGACATATTTGTTCACTTTCACATTTTTCCCAATACAGATTTGCGAAGACACTGAGAGTGAGACAGAAGAACAACGCAAAGTGGAACACTATAGGCAAGAAACATATAGGGCTTTCATAGAGGCAAACCTGCACCATGCTAGGGCTGTGGTTGAATAGTGGAGCTCTAATTAAATACACCTACCTCATTCCTCTCAGGTGACTGTCTGATGATTAATACTGCCCAGTATTTTAGTGAACTGGATCATGGGTCAAGTACATAATAAGAATCTAAAAAATTTTGATGGAATCATTCAGTTGGACCTTGAGACTCAAAAGCTCTGAGGTGCTGCAGGAGAGGCAACTACTCCTTCACATCAGTAGAAACATATATCACAGTGTACATTTTGTTTGCTCCACTCTTTTTGTAGAAAGATCTAAAGTAAGTTGTCTGCATAATAATGTTTTCTTGTGATTTTCTGTCTGTCTCTAAAGATTAAATACATGAAAGCTCCAATTGTGTACTTTTTCTCATATAATTTTGTTGTTAAGAAAGTGACTTATGAAAATAATGCTAGTAAATAAAGAGCAAAAAAACCACAAGAACAGATATGAAAATACAACATGAAGGCTCTTGTTATTTGAAGAAACTGACAAATTTAAGTAACAGTGAAGATATAGTGTCATTCTAATTATCTGATTGATTAGAAATAGTCTGACAGATTGCCATTGTTACATTTGTGATGTTGTAAAAAGAGTAAAATAAAAGTAACTATGAAAGCAGCCATCAAAGTTGTTATTCCAAATGTCATGAGTTTAGAACAATGGAATGCATTGTTGAGTTGCAATTTAATATTCTTGTTGCTTGAAGAGAAAAGATTAAACATAACTTGTTTAAGATCATATATGACATGCCTTGATGTTTCAGTCATTACATGAAGACTATCATCATCTAACACTCTACAAACCACAAAAAGGTTTTTTTATGTACAAACATGATATTTACAAGACAGACTGCCATCCATCCATTTTATGAACTCGCTAATTCCAATTTTAAGGCTAGAAGTACAGTTTAACATTAGAAAAGAAGGTAGCAAATATTAGAGCTGAAGTATGTCACATCCAGGTCACTCATTGTAGGTGCTCAAAAGGGTCATGTCCTATTACAGCTTCTTTATTTGTTGTTAATGCATAACTGCTTTTAAGCATGGTTATATTTGCTGCCAACACTATTCTTGTAAGGCTCATCTTATCATGTGTTTGTGTATAAGTATATAGTAATTGGCCTATTCAACTAACACCTCCCAAATAAATTAAATAAACTAAATGTCAGTCAGACAAAGAAAATAGTGATTGATTTTAAATGATGGAAAAGAACACGCACCTTTATACATTAATGGGTTAAATCATTTCTAGTTCTCTAACACAAGGGGTCAACACATCCATTATGATGAAGAAAGCACACCAGAGACTGTACTTTCTGAGAGAGTTAAATAAGTTTTGACTGTCACAGAAAACTATGACCTTTTATATTTTGACCATCTCCTTAACTGTGTACATTGGCAATATCACCACAGAGAAAAAGCAGCTGGTGAGTTGTGTGCACTGCTTTGAATTTATCAAATGCATTCTCCCTGCTGTGGTGACTCTTTAACTTTTTCAGGCTAAAATGTAAGGCCAATAAGATCTTAACTCATTTGTTGCATCCTACACATTCCCTGTTCCTTCTTCTTCTGACTGGTAAAGATACAGACAATCAGATTTCATAACAGGACTTGCAGTACCTGCAAGTTGTGAGATGTTTTGGATTGGAGTGCAGTGGATTGGATTTACTTTGTTGTCATTCAAATCATACAACAAGGAGTGTACAGCTGAATTAAATTGCATGTTTACAAGCTCAATGTACAAACACAAACATAAAGAGAAGTTCATGTTATACAACAACAGATAGACACACAGTATAAACAGACAGAATATATGTACTGTATAATCCAACAGACATATTGATAAATAGTTGTAAAATGTTCAAGTGATGAAAAACATTAACATCACACACAGACATAACAGCTTTTTAGGAGATATGAGATTCTGAATATATGTGTACAAGCAGTCTCTGTGTGTGTTCAGGAATTTAAAAGTCCCAATAGGTCAGCATGTTGTTTGTTGTTAGAGAAAGTTGAGTAGTCTGATGGCCTACATGATGTGGTAGTGGGTGTGTGGGGTATCTGACTATCTTGTTGACTCTCCTAAGGAAGCATGACTAGTATAGATCTTGTACAGACGAAAGGGTGGTTCCGATGATTTCCTCTGCCGTTCTCACCACTCTCTGGTTGGACTGATTCAAAACAGTGCAGCTGCCTTACCAAACAGTGAGGCTGCTGGTCAGGATGCTCTCTATAGTACCTCTGTAGTATGTTGTGAGGACAGGATTGGGGAGGTTTACTCTCCTCATTCCTTGCAGAAAGTGAAGGTACTGCTGTGCCATTTTGACAAGGGAGGTGATGTTTGTAGTCCATGTCAGGTCATTCCATGATGTGTACCCCTGAAACTTGGTGCTTCTTCCTGACTCCACAATGTTGCCTTGCATTATAAGTGGAGTATGTGCCATTTGTTTCCTCCTGAACTCAACAAAGATCTCCTTCATCTTGTTGGCATTCAGTGACAGGTTGTTGTTGTCACAACAGACAACAAACTGGTTCACTTCCTCTTGGTAAAAAACACAGCTCTGTAGGAACATGGATGTAGAGTTTCTTGCATTCATTTACCACTGTTGTTGCTGTATATTTATATTAGTGTTTCATTTGATATCTACCAAACTGATCTGCATTCAACTGACAATGTCATGGAAATAAATTAAGATAAAGAGATCCTATAAATACCCTTTACATTATATAATAGTCATACTGTGTTGGTGAAGCAAAGCAATTTTTATTATAAAGCACATTTTAAAACAACAATGTGTTAGCCAAAGTGCTGTATATATAAAAAAAATAATAAGCCGAGCAAAGGGGCAACAGAGTCACAAACCATTCAATCATTAGCATAGAGACATTAAGACATAAAGCAAAGTATATAAACATCCACCTAGGGAAACCCAAAAGATAATGAGAAAAGGTGCACTTTATGTCTACATTTAAAACTAATAATGGAAGGAGCATCTCTAACATTAAGGGACAAACCATTGCACAATCTCAGGACAGTAGATGTACAGTCCACATTAAGTTTTAATCAGGATTGAGTTGTATCTTATAATAGCTGACACGACAGCCTTAATGACATGGTGGAGCGGGGATAAAGTAAGTCAACAACGTAGGATGAGGCCAAGCCCTTTGAATCTTTAAACACAAAAGCAGCACTTTAAAATGAACCTTAAATTGAACTGGAAGCCACTGAAGGAATGCTAATACTGGAGTGGCTTCTCTTCTTAACATCTTTTTAGTCTTCTGTACTAATTTGAAATGTTGCAAAAGAAGAATGACTGTTACCCCTGCATAAAAAATTGCAATAACTGAACAAGAAGATAATGAATTCATGAGTCACCTTTTTTAAATAACAGCAACAACAACAACATTTATTTATATAGCACATTTTCATACAAACAGTAGCTCAAAGTGCTTTACATATTAAAGAATAGAAAAATGAAAGACACAATTATAAAACAAAATAAATCAACATTAACATCGAATAAGAGTAAGGTTCAATGGCCAGGGGACAGAAAAACAAAAACTCCAGACGGCTGGAGAAAAAATAAAATCTGTAGGGATTCCAGACCATGATACCGCCCAGTCCCCTCTGGGCATTCTACCTAACATAAATGAAACAGTCCTCTTTGGATTTAGGGTTCTCACGGAAGGGCTTGATGATGATGATGGTCACGTAGACTTCTGCCTTTTAATCCGTCCATCATTGTTGGAGCATCATGAAGCTTTGAGTAGGTGGAGGTGGCGAGGCCACCACCACAAAGAAACCGGAAAAAGAAACAGAAAAGAGAGTAGGGGTCAGTACGATTTTAGAGCCACCATGAATAGTTATTATGATGAATTGAACATACAGAGTATCAGGATTAAGTTAAATTAAGATTAAAATGAAGTTATAAAAGGCCATGTTAAAGTAATGTGTTTTCAGCAGTGTTTTAAAGTGCTCTACTGTATCAGCCTGGCGAATTCCTATTGGCAGGCTATTCCAGATTTTAGGTGCATAACAGCAGAAGGCCGCCTCACCACTTCTTTTAAGTTTTGTTCTTGGAATTCTAAGGAGACACTCATTTGAGGATCTGAGGTTACGATTTGGAATATAAGGTGTCAGACATTCCGATATATAAGATGGGGCGAGATTATTTAAGGCTTTATAAACCATAAGCAGAATTTTAAAGTCAATTCTGAATGACACAGGTAACCAGTGTAGTGACATAAAACTGGAGAAATGTGTTCTGATTTTCTTTTCCTAGTTAGGATTCTAGCAGCTGCATTCTGCACTAGTTGCAAACGATTTATATCTTTTTTGGGTAGTCCTGAGAGGAGTGCGTTACAGTAATCTAGTCGACTGAAAACAAACGCGTGAACTAATTTCTCAGCATCTTTCAGTGATATAAGAGGTCTAACTTTACTTATGTTTCTTAAGTGAAAAATGCTGTCCTAATGATCTGATTAATATGTGATTTAAAATTCAGATTACAGTCAACAATCACCCCTAAGCTTTTTACCTCCGTCTTGACTTTTAATCCTAATGTATCCAGTTTATTTCTAATAGCCTCATTGTATCCATTATTGCTGATCACTAAAATTTCAGTTTTCTCTTTATTTAACTTGAGAAAATTACTATTCATCCATTCTGAGATACTAGTCAGACATTGTGTTAGTGAATCAATAGAATCGGGTCATCAGGTGCTATTGATAAGTACAGCTGTGTGTCATCAGCATAGCTGTGGTAGCTCACGTTGTGCCCTGAGATAATCTGACCTAACGGAAGCATGTAGATTGAGAATAACAGCGGACCCAGGATAGAGCCTTGTGGAACACCATATTGGATATCATGTGTCTTGAGTTGTAATTCCCACAACTAACAAAATATTTTCTCCCTGTCAGGTAGGATTCAAACCAATTTAAGACACTGCCAGAGAGGCCCACCCATTGACTAAGGCGATTTCTAAGAATGTTGTGATCAATGGTGTCAAATGCAGCACTCAGATCTAAGAGGATGAGAACAGATAAATGGCCTCTGTCTGCATTTACCCGCAAGTCATTTACTACTTTAACGAGTGCAGTTTCTGTGCTGTGATTTGTTCTAAAACCTGACTGAAATTTATCAAGAATAGCATGTTTATTTAGGTGGTCATTTAACTGCATAATGACTGCCTTCTCAGAACTTTACTTAAGAAGGCAGGTTAGAGATGGGTCTAAAATTTTCAAGAGCTGAGGGTCAAGATTATGTTTCTTAAGTAGGGGTTTAACTACAGCAGTCTTAAGACAGTCTGGGAAGACCCCAGTATCTAGTGACGAATTTACTATGTCAAGAACATTATCAATTAGCACGCCTGATACTTCTTTGAAAAACCTTGTTGGTATTGGGTCAAGGACGCAGGTGGAGGGTTTTAATTGAGATATTATTTTTTTTAAATCAGGTAAATCTATCCTAGTGAAAGAGTTTAATTTGTTTATAACAGGATGCTGGGGTTTAGGAGGATCCTTAGTGTTGGGGAGATATACTATGTTATTTCTAATATCATTCATTTTTTGATTGAAAAATACAGCGACAGCCTCACAGGTTTCACTGGAAGCACTTAGGAGGCATTCCTTTGAGCTACCTGGGTTTAGTAGGCGATCAATTGTAGAAAATAAGACTCTGGGATTACTAGCATTGTTATTTATAATCTTGAGAAATAGCAGCGTCTCTCAAGACGGACAGTGTTATTGTATTCTGTTATTTTGACTTTTAATATTTCATGGTGGATAGTAAGTTTAGTCTTCCTCCATTGACGCTCAGCTCTACGGCATGTTCTCTTTAAATCAGACACTCTTTGGGTCTTCCATGGTATAACAATGCTAGAAGATTTTTTCACTGTCTTTTCAGGTGCAACTATGTCAACAGCAGCTCTCACTTTAGAATTAAATCTTTCCACCTTACTATTTACATTATCCTCGCTATTATAGCTGGCACTATAAACGGACTGATTGCTTAAAATGTTTGTAAGTTTTAAAGCTGCTGCGAATCAAAGAAGCGTTTTTAACAATATGCTTCTCATGAGTGTTTTTTATCATTATTTCTATATTAAAAAGTAGAAGAAAATGGTCTGATAGACCAATATCAATGATCTGTTTTATATCAACTTTCAGTCCTTTAGTAATCACTAAGTCTAATGTATGACCTGCTTTATGTGTAGGCTGATTTATGAGTTGTCTCAAATCAAAAGAATCCAGGAGGTTCATAAATTCTTTTACTTTTAGATCACACTGATTATCTATATGAAAATTAAAGTCGCCAACTATTAGGAGTGTGTCATAGTTAGTAATTAAAATTGACATTAAGTCAGAGAATTCCTCAAAAAATGACGCGTTATATTTAGGAGGTCTATACACGGATAGTACTAGAACTTGAGAATCTCCATGAATAACAACGGCGAGATACTCAAAGGACTTGAACTTACCAAAACTGACATCTTTACATTTTAATCGGCTCGAGTAAATGTTAGCCAATCCCCCCCTTTTCCCTGGCGGTTTGCATGAGTAAAACTGTAATCCGGAGGCAGATTCGATTAAAACTGCGCATGTCTGAATTAAGCCATGTTTCATTTAGTGCAATAAGATCTATTTTTTTATCACTAATAAGATCGTTGATAAAAAACGTTTTGTTAGTTAAAGCTCTAACATTCAATAGTGCCATATTTAATGTTTCGGAGGTGCAGAGATGAGTACTATGTGCGTTATTGATATTTGGAATAGGAACTAAATTATTATTATTAGCGTCGCTCTGTGTGTATTTTTGTTTAATCTGTGATCTGTTTTATAGTTTTAATACATTGTTCCTCTAAAATAGTGATTTTAATTAGATTATTGGAGTTTATGCCGTATTTCCTAGGTTTTCTACGTGCATTGAGATTGCTTATTACAGTATTAATGTGTGCACTTTAACGGAAGACTCTATTAAACATTCATCATGTCCTGGCACAACAGTATTATTTCGGAAGGGGTTAAGAGCAGAGATAGATAGTCAAGAAAAACGAATTACCTTCGATATGTTTTCGGAGAGGACCCGGGCGCCGAAACTGTTCGGATGCAGGCCATCACGCCATCAAAAAGAGATTCTAATTGTTGATGAAACCGACATCCTTATTCTTGCAGAAACCCTGTAGCCAGTCGTTCAACCCTAGCAGACGACTGTAGTACTCGTTGGATCGTCTGACGAGAGGTAGTGGACCCGAAACGAAGATCTTTGCCGATGGGGTCCTCTCCTTCGTGTCTTTAATCAAAGCTGCAAAGTCAGCCTTCAGGATTTCTGATTGTCGGTGCCTTATATCGTTTACGCCGGCATGCAAGACGATTGCTCCAACTGCCCTCTCCTTGTGTTTCTCGTAGACTGCTGGCGCGCTCATTATATCTCGGACACGAGCACCGGGAAAACAAGAAACAAACGATTTTGCATTAGGGCATGCGACATTAAGGTTTCTAACGATAGAATCACCTACCACTAATACATCACCAGGTGCTGAAGGCGAAATGGGGACGCGGAGAGGGTCAAACCGGTTCTGAGATAAAATGCTCGCCTGTGCCGATGGAGGTGCTCTGGCCTTGAACCCCCGCCTGCATAGCTGAAATCCACCGAGGTCAGCAGCGCGCCGCTCCTACGAGACGCTGGGTGAGGTCGGCACAACGCGGGGTTGATGTTTCGCCGGTTCCAGATGGCAAGGACGGTTTATCCAACAGCCGGGCCTTCAGATTTCTCAGGTATCTCCGTCGGGACAGGAGTTTCTGAATCTGTTCATCAAGTGTCTGGAGTTCCTCAACTACGGCCATTTTCTGCTTCGTGCCCTAGGAGAAATGAGAGAGAGAGAGAGGTTAGACCTGACCTGAAATGAAAAAACATAAGATGCTGCAGATGTTCTACCAGACGGTTGTGGCGAGTGTCCTCTTCTACACGGTGGTGTGCTAGGGAGGCAGCGTAAAGAAGAAGGATGACTCACGCCTGGACAAACTGGTGAGGAAGGCAGGCTCTATTGTAGGCATGGTGTTGGACAGTTTGACATCCGTGGCAGAGCGACGGGCACTAAGCAGGCTCCTGTCAATCATGGAGAATCCACTGCCTCCACTGAACTGTATCATCTCCAGACAGAGGAGCAGCTTCAGCGACAGACTGCTGTCACTGTCCTGCTCCACTGACAGACTGAGGAGATCGTTTCTCCCCCACACTATGCGACTCTTCAGTTCCACCTGGGGGGTAAACATTAACATTATACAAAGTTATTGTCTGTTATAACTGCATTTTTATCACTCTTTGATTTAATATTGTTTTTTATCAGTATGCTGCTGCTGGAGTATGTGAATTTCCCCTTGGGATTAATAAAGTATCTATCTATCTATCTATCTATCTATCTATCTATCTATCTATCTATCTATCTATCTATCTATCTATCTAAATCAAGAAACAATAAGGTTGGCTTAATTTTAGAGATTTTAAGATACAACAGTTCTTGTTTAACTGTCTCCAAACAGATACAAAAAGGCTGGAGCTGAAAATAGTAGCACATATATCTTTTTCCTTTTTCTTCTTTTTCTGCTGGTAGTTATATTGTAGATTCCTGTTTCAGTCATGATTTGGGAAGCCCCTCAAGCATCTATTTATAGTTTACAATTATATAAATGTCTATATTCCATTTTTTATTTTTTATATGCTGCTTTTCCTGCTTTCTTGTATACGTATATAGATATAATATAGATATAATATAGAGGAAGTATAGTAAAAAATATTCAACCTTAAGATTTTGATGAATCTCCACATTTCATGCGCTCCTGAACACATTTTGACCATTTTTGCAATTATGTTATAATTTAAATTTTGTATAATCATTACTTATCGATAGATATAAAATTTTACCTTGATCAGGTGACTGAAAGTGTTATATTACTGACCACAAAAAACAATCAGATTTGAAATTTCATTTTGATCGGATTACCGGAAGTAGATCTTTGCCAAATGAACTTGAATTATAAACAAAGATGAGTGATTGAAATTTTGTAAGAAACACACAGTTATGAAGTTTCATTATAATCGGACAACTGGAAGTGGTATCTACTTTACCTGAACAGGTATTAGGGAAAGTTGAGTGGAGAACAATCCAGACTTTTTATGCTTTACGTGTGGTGATTGACAGGGGCAAATTGGCACTCATCAATGCCCTTAATAAGATAACTAACTATAGGTAGTATACAGAAGTATACTTCCAATGTTTGGTATGGATCATTGTGACACATCTCGTATAATAAACATTTATTGCCTCGTAGGACTGACATTTTTATTGCCATCAAATTTGTGTCTATAATTTTTACCCAGAACTAGAGATTTTCAAGAATTTACCCTATCTGTTAAATAAATGATCATATTTCGACATTTAGGTACTTGTTACTTTCTTTCTTAAGGCAAATTGTGTTGCACAATTGTTTTGAGCTGTGGTTTTTTTGACATTTAGTTTTTGCTTTTTTAGTTTTGTGCTTAAAATACAGTACTTTTACTGATTTAACAGTGTTTGCAAACTTTCCCGCTGCCGTTTGTCATGCCTACAACGGATACCATATTCGCGAGATACAAGTTTAATGAGAAGACATGAGGTATAAATGAGACTTTGGATCACTTTGTAACGGAGTTAAAATTACTGTAGCGAGAAACTTTTAAGTGCTGGGTCTTAGCTAACATTAAATAAGCCGTGGACATCGCAACATCACACAAGAGAGCAGCTCACGTGAACTGACTGAATGCAGTACGAGTGATCACTTCCATGAATCAAACCTGTTCAAAAAACACATTACACAATTGACAAGGTAGGAAAAGAATATGCTCCGAGTGGAGCTCCACAGCTAACGCGGTCTTGCAGAAACAACTTCGTCACGCTGCCACCAAATACTCACAGAAAAATCCACAAGTTAATACACACGCTGTCTCTAGAGTTTCTTCAAACTCTGAATGTATTCCTCGCATCCCTGTTATACCCTCTGATCTCCCATTTCAATTCAAATGCCTCCAATTTCCAGTAAGGCTCTGCTTCACGATGAAAAGTAATAAGTCTCAGGGACAGACCCTACAAAAAGTTGCCATTGATTTGAGGCAAGATTGCTTTTCTCCTGCACAACTATATGTTGCATTCTCAAGAGTAAGTTTGCACAGCTTCGTCATATTACAACCGGAGTGCTGAACTGACAACGTGCTATACAAACAGAACTATAACAATCGTAATAAATGAACAATAAAACAGCGGAGAACCCGTGGATTAAATAAAAAGGCTGCTTCCTTGCCGAGGCAAGGAAAAAGGATGGCCTTATATGTTGTTCGTTTATAAAACAGTGGAGAAGCTGTGTAAAGGCTGCTTCACAAAAAAACAGCAGAGCGCCTTATATGAGCAGGCAGTCAGCTAAAGATGGGAATCAATAAATAACTATAATCGTAATAAACGAACAAAAAATAGCGCAGAAGCCGCGGATTAAATAAAGGAAATGGGTACCTAAACAGTAAAGTAAGTCTCAAATAGCTACACAATAACTATAACAATTGTAATAAACGAACAATAAAACAGTACAGAACCACGAAGCAAGGAGATAGGATGGCCTTATATGGCGTTCGTTTATAAAACAGCTGAAAAGCTGTGTAAAGGCAGCTTCACAAAAATACACACAGCGCCACACTCTGAATGTATTCCTCGCATCCCCATTATACCCTCTGATCTCCCATTTCAATTCAAATGCCTCCAATTTCCAGTAAGGCTCTGCTTCGCGATGACAAGTAATAAGTCTCAGGGACAGACCCTACAAAAGGTTGCCATTGATTTGAGGCAAGATTGCTTTTCTCCTGGAAACTATACGTTGCATTCTCAAGAGTAAGCTCGCACAGCTTGGTCATATTACAACCGGAGTGCTGAACTGACAACGTGGTATACAAGGAGATCCTTAACAAATAGTTATTGGTATATTTTCCCTCAGTTTAAAAAGGTTTTCTTTTCTTCTTAATAAAAATTTAAAAGCAGTACTTCGCGTCGCTGCGAAGTGCGGGATTTTGCTATATACAGTATATATATATATGTAGATATGTATATATATACATATATACTCAGCAAAAAAAGAAATGTCCTCTGACTTTCAACTGTTTTTACTTTCAGTAAACTTAATGTGTAAATATTTGTATGAACACTAAAAGAGTCAACACCATAAGACATAAACTAAAATGTTTCACAATGTGTCCCTGAATGAAGGGAGGCTCAAAATCAAAAGTACCAGTCAGTATCTGGTGTGGCCACCAGCTGCTTGAAGTACTGCAGTGCATCTTCTACTCATGGACTGGACCAGATTTGTCAGTTCTTGCTGTGAGATGTTACCCCACTCTTCCACCAAGGCACCTGCAAGTTCCTGGACATTTCTGGGGGGAATGGCCCTAGCCCTCACCCTGCGATCCAACAGGTCCCAGACGTGCTCAATTCCTTCGACGATAAACACGAATCCGTCCATCACCCCTGGTGAGACAAAACCATGACTCATCAGTGAAGAGCACTTTTTGCCACTCCTGTCTGGTCCAGCGAAGGTGGGTTTGTGCCCATAGGCGGCGTTGTTGCTGGTGATGTCTGGTAAGGACCTGCCCTACAACAGGACTACAAGCCCTCAGTCCAGCCTCTCTCAGCCTATTGCGGACAGTCTAAGCACTGATGGAGGGATTGTGTGTTCCTGGTGTGACTCGGGCAGTTGTTGTGGCCATCCTGTACCTGTCACGCAGGTGTGATATTCGGATGTACCGATCCTGTGCAGGTGTTGGTACACGTGGTCTTCCACTGCGAGGATGATCAGCTGTCCTTCCTGTCTCCCCTGTAGCTGTCTTAGGCATCTCACAGTGCGGACATGGCAATTTATTGCCCTAGCCACATCAGCAGTCCTCATGCCTCCCTGCAGCATGCCTAATGCACGTTCACGCAGATGAGCAGGGACCCTGGGCATCTTTCTTTGGATGTTTTTCACAGTCGGTAGATAAGTCTCTTTAGTGTCCTGCGTTTTTAGAACTGTGACCTTAAAGGCCTACTTTCTGTAAGCTGTTAAGGTCTTAACGACCATTCCACAGGTGCATGTTAATTAATTGATTATGGTTAATTGAACATGCATGGAAAACATTGTTTAAACCCTTTACAATGAAGATCTGTAAAGTTATTTGGATTTTTAAAACATTATTGTTGAAATACACAGTCCTGAAAAAGGGACGTTTCTTTTTTTGCTGAGTATATATGTATATTTATGTGTATGTATGTATGTGTATATGTATATATGTATATGTGTGTGTGTGTATGTATGTGTGTATATATATGTATATATACAGTATAACAAACTTGATGTTTTAGAAATTGCTTGCTGTGTGCTTTTTTACCATATAAGTGTTTGCCTGCTTCCTAACATTGTTTACCACACACTCCATGCATCGTGTTAATGAGAGTGGTTTATAGTTTATAATCTGTTTTGGGTCATGATTATTTTGGAGTGGGTTTTTTTTTCAGTACTTAAGGGTAACATAGCTTGCACTTTGTGCATTAGCAGCCACTCTGGTGCATTTTATGTACTAAGCCCTATTTCCTGCATTTATGCAAATCTTTGGGGATTATGGTAGCATTTATATTTTATCTCACTGCTGTCTCCTGGTTATATTTTGATTGCGTGCAACTGATGTTAACTTCAGTCTGATCATGAGGAACTTTAGTATATAAAGCTGGTGAACCATCAGTAAAGAGGATTTTCGGATGTTTTACTCTATCCGTGTATTATTTATTTCCTTAAAACATTAAATAGCACAAATGCAAGGAAAAATGGATTAGAGTTCCATTTATA
Organism: Polypterus senegalus; assembly: GCF_016835505.1. NCBI lineage: Eukaryota > Metazoa > Chordata > Cladistia > Polypteriformes > Polypteridae > Polypterus > Polypterus senegalus. The sequence goes on along the minus strand of NC_053162.1, from coordinate 66,975,496 downwards.
TTGCAGTGCCACTGTCGTCATCCATGCCACAGCTGGTTCTGTTTTGGTTGGAGCTTTAAATGATTTTATTAGTAAATTTAATATATATATATATATATATATATATATATATATATATATATATATATATATATATATATATATACAAAACCTAATTATTAAGAAGTGAATGTTGCTCTTCCTTAATCCTTAATTTTAGATAATTTTGGAAGTTTTTTTGTCATAGGTGTTAAACATGACAAAGCATGACATCCAATTTTTCATTATTTCATTCCTTTTAATTCCTTAGTTACATCAGAGCCGAGCTAACACTAGAATAGAAGAATAGTAAGAACTTAGGTTGATGAAACACCATTACAGGGTAAAGTGGAATCAGAGTTACCAAAGGGAGCCTACTTAAACACAGAGGCCCCCAGTGGTACTTCTTAGTATTCTGTGGTGAAATGAGCCTGTGGCTTAAAGTGCTTCAAGAGAGCACCACCTGTCAGGAGATGTAGGGTCACGTTCATGATGGCATTCAATTTTGTCATCATCCTCTTTTCTACAACAGCTTCCAGTATGTGCAGAGTTAGTCCTGTGATGGAGCAAGATTTCTTGACATGTTTGTTCAGGCATTGTGCTTCTTTGTCATCCTCTGTACAAAATCTCAACAGTTGAAATAACCAAAGAAACCCTCAATAGAAAAATGAAAATCATAAGGTGACGATGATGATAATGAAAATTTTTTGAAACCAAGATAAAAACTCACAAATTATCTCCATGTAACATACATAAATGCTTGATCTTTTCCAATAAAATTGCACATTAGAAGACTTTGAGTTGGAGGGAATGTCAGACTTAACGTCTGCAGTTGTTGTATCTCATTGTTTTGAGGATTACACAACTAGGAATTTAAAAAGAAGACAAATTACACAAATCCATGATGACTTTTCAGTCCAATTTCTAAAGCATTGAAAGCTCATCGTTTGCTGACATCTTGACAGTGCTGATGCCTGTATGAAGCCTAAACAAGTATGGCAAATTCAGCCACAATCTCAGTCAACCCTTTTATTTATTTTTTTTCAACTCTATCATGGAATAACAAATGCAAGACATCAGACAGATGATCATCCTGTGTTTGCTGGTCCAAAACACCTGTATTCCTTCTTTCATAGTGGCTTTATTGTATGTATTGCACTTCTGGGTGAGTTCCCAATGGTTCTCAGCTTTTGCACACACATAAGACCACAAATTTAAGATGAAATCAAACCAGTTGGGGTGGGTTGTAAGATCAGTCTGACTGGGTTACTGGGGATGCCAAATTACATGAACCTGCCTCCACATGAGCATGCCCCTTATCTATACTAATAAAAGGCAAAGCCCTCACTGACTGACTGACTGACTGACTCACTCTCACTGACTCATCACTAATTCTCCAACTTCCTGTGTAGGTAGAAGGCTGAAATTTGGCAGGCTCATTGCTAACAGCTTACTTACAAAAGTTGGGCAGGTTTCATTTCGAAATTCTACGTGTAATGGTCATAACTGGAAGTTATTTTTCTACATATACTGTAATGGAGTTGAGCTCGAAAGCCGTGGGGGGCGGAGTTTTGTGTGACATCATCACGCCTCCCACGTAATCACGTGAACTGACTGTCAACGCAGTACGTAGAAAACCAGGAAGAGCTCCAAAAAGCGCTGAAGAAAACATGCATTATATAATTCAGAACGCAGCGAAACAATAAGAAGCGAGCGAGTGACATATACAACCATATTCATGAGTGCTGCTACTTCGGAAACAAAGCACGGTGTACACCTAAAGCTTAAATTAAGTTCATAGACAGGCTGTCGCTGGCGTTTGTCAAGCCCACGGGTAATGTGGGATACAAGTTTAATGAGAGGACACAGGATATAAACGAGAGTTTTGATCACTTTGTAACTAAGTTAAAATTGCAGGTGAGGGGCTGAGCTTATGCAAATTCCGAGAGACTGTGTTTGTGGGGATTGACAGTTAAGGCGGGTGGGGGAGTCACGTCATCATCTCTCCTCCCATTCACCTCATTTCGCTCTGAGCTGCGCTCCGCAGCTAACGCAGTGTTACGACTTTGTGACGCTGCCACCATATACTCACAGAAAAATCCACAAGTTAATACACACGCTGTGTCTAGAGTTTCTCACAACTGAATCCTCCAGGCACTACTTACAAAAGGTTACATTGACAAAAGTGTTATTTTTAAAATGTTTCCTTTTCTTAGCACAAGCACAGCAGAGAAGCTTCGATGCATGTGCTCCATAACGCGTTAAAAAATCATGCATTTAATCACAAGCAAAGGGGAACTTCTGTCAATGCATGATTTCCTGTTACACCGATTACATTGATCAGCGCTTCTCGATTCATTTTACCCTCGCACCCCCTTGGTTTGAGAAGAAGTATGAAAAATATGAAGTTAACACAGAAAAACAGATCACCAATTGAAGCTTTATGAATAATCGATTCGCCATCAATAATTGTTTTGGTAAAGCCATACTCAGTGTAATCCTCCTTCCATTTTATAATTTTTCCGCCACTAGCCATGATTAAATGAACAGTAAAAAAATAAGAGCGAAGCGAGGGTGACTTATTCAGGCAGGCAGGCGACAGCTCAATAGCTCGAATTTGGATATAAGTAGCTTCTATTTAGTCGCCAGAAATATCTTTGTTAGGAATGGAAGTTGAATTTAGTCTTTAAATTTCTATGGTAAAGAAAAGTTATGCAATGATGACTACATTTAACTATATAAAGTCAAAACTTGTATATATAAAGTCATTCGCGAATATATAAAGTCAAAACTTGATTATATAAAGTCAGCGCTGGAATATATAAAGTCAAAACTTGAAAATATAGCCTAAATTCATTCCCAAATATATAAAGTCAAAACAAGGAGGTCAGTTGCAGTGTGAGTTGGGTGGTGGCCGGAGGCGGGGACCTTGGCGGTCTGATCCTCGGCTACAGAAACTGGCTCTTGGGACGTGGAATGTCACCTCTCTGAAAGGGAAGGAGCCTGAGCTAGTACGCGAGAACGAGAGGTTCCGGCTAGATATAGTCGGACTCACCTTGACGCACAGCTTGGACTCTGGAACCAATCTCCTTGAGAGGGGCTGGACTCTCTACCACTCTGGAGTTGCCCCGTTGAGGCGCCGAGCAGGTGTGGGCATACTTATTGCCCCCCGACTTGGAGCCTGTGCGTTGGGGTTTACCCCGGTGGACGAGAGGGTGGCCTCCCTCCGCCTTCGGGTGGGGGGAATGGTCCTGACTGTTGTTTGTGCGTATGTGCCGAACAGCAGTTTGGAGTATCCACCCTTTTTGGAGTCTCTGGAGGGGAGTGCTAGAGGGCATACCTTCTGGGATTCCCTCGTTTTGCTGGGAGACTTCAAAGCCCACGGGCAATGACAGTGAGACCTGGAAGGGCGTGATTGGGAGGAATGGCCTCCGATCTGAACCCGAGCGGTGTTTTGTTATTGGACTTCTGTGCTCGCCACGGATTGTCCATAACGAACACCATGTTCATGCATAAGGGTGTTCATATGTGCACTTGGCACCAGGACACCCTAGGCCTCAGTTCGATGATCGACTTTGTGGTTGTGTCGTCTGACTTGCGGCCATATGTCTTGGACACTCGGGTGAAGAAAGGGGCGGAGCTGTCAACTGATCACCACCTGGTGGTGAGTTGGCTTCGATGGTGGGGGAAGATGCCGGTCAGACCTGGTAGGCCCAAACATGTTGTGAGGGTCCCCCGTCAGAAGTAGCTTCAACTCCCACCTTCGGCAGAACTTCGACCACGTCCCGAGGGAGGTGGGGGACATTGAGTCGAATGGGCCATGTTCCGTGCCTCTATTGTTGAGGCGGCTGACGGGCTGCTGTGGCCGTAAGGTGGTCGGTGCCTGTCGTGAGCGGCAATCCCAAACCCGCTGGTGGACACCGGCGTGAGGGATGCCGTCAAGCTGAAGAAGGAGTCCTATAGGACCTTTTTGTCCTGTGGGTCTCTGGAGGCAGCTGATAGGTACCGGCAGGCCAAGCGGAATGCGGCTTTGGTTGTTGCTGAGGCAAAAACTCGGGCATGGGAGGAGTTTGGAGAGGCCATGGAGAACGACTTTCGGACGGCTTTGAGGAGATTCTGGTCCACCGTCCGCGTCTCAGGAAGGGGAAGCAGTGCAGTGTCAACACCGTGACGCTGAGGTCGGTGGGGGTGGAGGAGTACTTCAAGACCTCCTCAATCCCACTAACATGCCTTCCAATGAGGAAGCAGAGCCTGGGGACTCTGAAGTGGGCTCTCCCATCTCTGGGACTGAAGTCACCGAGGTGGTCAAAAAACTCCTTGGTGGCAGGGCCTGGGGGTGGATGAGATACGCCGAGTTCCTTAAGGCTCTGGATGTTGTAGGACTGTCTTGGTTGACACGTCTCTGCAACATCGCATGGACATCGGGACAGTGCCTCTGGATTGGCAGACCGGGGTGGTGGTCCCCCTCTTTAAAAAGGGGGACCGGAGGGTGTGTTCCAACTATAGAGGGATCACACTCCTCAGCCTCCCTGGAAAAGTCTATTCGGTGGTTCTGGAGAGGAGGGTCCGCCGGATAGTCAACCTCGGATTCAGGAGGAACAGTGTGGTTTTCGGCCCTGGTTTTGGAACAGTGGACCAGCTCTACACCCTTAGCAGGATCCTGAGGGTGCATGGGAGTTTGCCCAACCAGTCTACATGTGCTTTGTGGACTTGGAAAAGGCGCTCGACCGTGTCCCTCGGGGAATCCTGTGGGGGGTGCTCCGGGAGTATGGGGTACCGGACCCCCTGATAAGAGCTGTTCGGTCCCTGTACAACCGTGTCAGAGCTTGGTCCGCATTGCCGCAGTAAGTCGAGCCCGCTTCCAGTGAGAGTTGGACTCGCCAGGGCTGCCCTTTGTCACCGATTCTGTTCATAACTCTTATGGACAGAATTTCAAGGCACAGCCAGGGTGTTGAAGGGGTCTGGTTTGGTGGACTCAGGATTGGGTCACTGCTTTTTGCAGATGATGTTGTCCTGTTTGCTTCATCAGGCCGTGATCTTCAGCTCTCTGGAGCGGTTCGCAGCTGAGTGTGAAGCGGCTGGGATGAGAATCAGCACCTCCAAATCCGAGACCATGGTCCTCAGCCGGAAAAGGGTGGAGTGCCCTCTCAGGGTTGGAGGAGAGATCCTGCCCCAAGTGGAGGAGTTTAAGTATCTTGGGGTATTGTTCACGAGTAAGGGAAGAATGGATCGTGAGTTTGACAGGCGGATCGGTGCGGCATCCGCAGTGATGCGGGCTCTGCATCAGTCTGTCATGGTGAAAAAAGAGCTGAGCCGTAAGGCAAAGCTCTCAGTTTACCAGTCGATCTACGTTCTACCCTCACCTATGGCCATGAGCTATGGGTAGTGACCGAAAGAACGAGATCGCGAATACAAGCGGCTGAAATGAGTTTCCTCCGCAGGGTGTCTGGGCTTTCCCTTAAAGATAGGGTGAGGAGCTTAGTCATCCGGGAGGGGCTCAGAGTAGAGCCGCTGCCCCTCCGCATCGAGAGGAGTCAGATGAGGTGGCTCGGGCATCTGATCAGGATGCCTCCTGGACGCCTGCCTGGTGAGGTGTTCCGGGCACGTCGAACCAGGAGGAGGCCCGGGGAAGACCCAGGACACGCTGGAGGGACTATGTCTCCTGGCTGGCCTGGGAACGCCTTGGGATTCTCCCGGAAGAGCTGGAAGAAGTGGCCGGGGAGAGGGAAGTCTGGGCTTCTCTGCTTAAGCTGCTACCCCCGCGACCCGACCTCGGATAAGCGGAAGAGGATGGATGGATGCAAGTCAAAACCTGAGTATATAAAGACGGCGTTGGAATATTTTGGAATATTTAAAGTAAGCGCTGTAATATATAAAGTCAAAACTTCAATATATAAAGTCAGCGTCGGAATATACAAAGTCAGCGCTGGAATTTCCATCCATTTCCCAACACGTTGAATCTGACCACAGGGTCACGGGGGTCTGCTGGAGACAATCCCAGCCAACACTGGGCAAGGCAGGAACCAATCCTGGCAGGGCACATGCATCATTTTCAAAACATTAACCTAACAGTGTTTTTAATTTATTTTTCTGAATACGCTTTTGTTAACTTAGTTCAGTTCAGAGTCGTTTCAATCAATAGATTTTGACTTTCACTTTATATATTCAGGAGTGAGTTTATATACTCCGATGCTGACTTTATATAATCAGGAATGACTTTATAAATTCCGACACTGACTTTATATATTCAGCTTTTGACTTTATATATTCCAGCGCTGACTTTATATATTGAAGTTTTGACCTTATATATTCGGGATTGACTTTATATATTCTGACGCCGACTTTATATATTCACAAAATCTATTTATTTGCCTGTTTGGCACCCCATAGTATATGTGTGTGTGTATATATGTACACATATATATATATATATATATAAACTGCTCAAAAAAATTAAAGGAACACTTTGAAAACACATCAGATCTCAATGGGAAAAAGAAATCCTCCTGGATATCTATACTGATATAGACTGGGTAATGTGTTAGGAACGAAAGGATGCCACATCGTTTGATGGAAATGAAAAATGATCAACCTACAGAGCCCTGAATTCAAAGACGCCCCAAAAATCAGAGTGAAAAAATTATGTGGCAGGCTAGTCCATTTTGCCAAAATTTAATTGCAGCAACTCAAAATTGTACGCAGCACTTTGTATGGCCCCTGCGTTCTTGTATACAGTGGTGTGAAAAACTATTTGCCCCCTTCCTGATTTCTTATTCTTTTGCATGTTCGCACACAAAATGTTTCTGATCATCAAACACATTTAACCATTAGTCAAATATAACACAAGTAAACACAAAATGCAGTTTTTAAAAGATGGTTTTTATTATTTAGAGAGAAAAAATCCAAACCTACATGGCCCTGTGTGAAAAATGTAATTGCCCCCTTGTTAAAAAATAACCTAACTGTGGTGTATCACACCTGAGTTCAATTTCAGAGCCACCCCAGGCCTGATTACTGCCACACCTGTTTCAATCAAGAAACCACTTAAATAGGAGCTGCCTGACACAGAGAAGTAGACCAAAAGCACCTCAAAAGCTAGACATCATGCCAAGATCCAAAGAAATTCAGGAGCAAATGAGAACAGAAGTAATTGAGATCTATCAGTCTGGTAAAGGTTATAAAGCCATTTCTAAAGCTTTGGGACTCCAGCGAACCGCAGTGAGAGCCATTATCCACAAATGGCAAAAACATGGAACAGTGGTGAACCTTCCCAGGAGTGGCCGCCGACCAAAATTACCCCAAGAGCGCAGAGACGACTCATCCGAGAGGTCACAAAAGACCCCAGGACAATGTCTAAAGAACTGCAGGCCTCACTTGCCTCAATTAAGGTCAGTGTTCACGACTCCACCATAAGAAAGAGACTGGGCAAAAACGGCCTGTATGGCAGATTTCCAAGACGTTAAACCACTGTTAAGCAAAAGAACATTAGGCTCGTCTCAATTTTGCTAAGAAACATCTCAATGATTGCTAAGACTTTGGGAAAATACCTTTGTGGACTGATGAGACAAAAGTTGAACTTTTGGAAGACAAATGTCCCGTACATCTGGCGAAAAGGAACACAGCATTTCAGAAAAAGAACATAATACCAACAGTAAAATATGGTGGTGGTAGTGTGATGGTCTGGGGTTGTTTTGCTGCTTCAGGACCTGGAAGGCTTGCCGTGATAGATGGAACCATGAATTCTACTGTCTACCAAAAAATCCTGAAGGAGAATGTCCGGCCATCTGTTCGTCAACTCAAGCTGAAGTGCTCTTGGGTGCTGCAACAGGACAATGACCTAAAACACACCCGAAATCCACCTCTGAATGGCTGAAGAAAAGCAAAATGAAGACTTTGGAGTGGCCTAGTCAAAGTCCTGACCTGAATCCAATTGAGATGCTATGGCATGACCTTAAAAAGGCGGTTCATGCTAGAAAACCCTTCAATAAAGCTGAATTACAACAATTCTGCAAAAGATGAGTGGGCCAAAATTCCTCCAGAGCTGTAAAGACTCATTGCAAGTTATCGCAAACGCTTTGATTGCAGTTATTGCTGCTAAGGTGGCCCAACCAGTTATTAGGTTCAGGGGCAATTACTTTTCACACAGGGCCATGTAGGTTTGGATTTTTTCTCCCTAAATAATAAAACCATCATTTAAAAACTGCATTTTGTATTTACTTGTGTTATATTTGACTAATGGTTAAATGTGTTTGATGATCAGAAACATTTTGTGTGACAAACATGCAAAAGAATAAGAAATCAGGAAGGGGGCAAATAGTTTTTCACACCACTGTACATGCCTGACAACATCGGTGCCTGCTTCTAATGAGATGACAGATGGTGTTGTGGGGGATCTCCTCCCAGATCTGCACCAGGGCATCACTGAGCTCCTGGACAGTCTGAGGTGCAACCTGGTGGCATTGGATGGACCAAAACATAATGTCCCAGAGGTGTTCTATTGATTTAGGTCAGGAAAGTGTGGTGGCCAGTCAATGGTATCAATTCCTTCATCCTCCAGGAACTGCCTGCATACTCTCACCACATGAGGCCAGGAATTGTCGTGCACCAGGAGCCACTGTACCAGCATAGGGTCTGACAATGGGTCCAAGGATTTCATCCTGATACCTAATGGCAGCCAAGGTGCCTTTGTCAAGCCTGTAGCGGTCTGTGTGACCTCCATGGATATGCCTCCCAGACAATCATTAACCCACCACCAAACTGCTCATGCTGAATGATGTTACAGGCAGCATAATGTTCTCCATGGCTTCTCCAGACCCTTTCACTTCTGTCACGTGCTCAGGGTGAACCTGCTCTCATCTGTAAAAGCACAGGGCACCAGTGGTGCATCTGCCAATTCTGGTATTCTGTAGCTAATGCCAATCGAGCTGCATGCTGCTGGGCAGTGAGCTCAGGGCCCATTAGAGGACATGGGGCCCTTGGGTCACCCTCATGAAGTCTTTCTGGTTGTTTGGTCAGAGACATTCACACCAGTGGCCTGCTGGAGGTCATTTTGTAGGGCTCTGGCAGTGCTCATCCTGTTCCTCCTGCCCAAAGGAGCAGATACTGGTCCTGCTGATGGGTTATGGACCTTCTATGGCCCTCTCCAGCTCTCCTAGAGTAACTGCTTGTCTCCTAGAATCTCCTCCATGCCCTTGAGACTGTGCAGGGAGACACAGCAAACCTTCGGGCAATGACACGTATTGATGTGCCATCCTGGAGAAGTTGGAGTACCTGTGCAACCTCTGTAGGGTCCAGGTATCGCCATGCTACCAGTAGTGACACTGACTGTAGCCAAATGCAAAACTAGTGAAGAAACAGTCAGAAAAGATGAGGAGGGAAAATGTCAGTGGCCTCCACCTGTTAAACCATTCCTGTTTTGGGGGTCATCTCATTGTTGCCCTCTAGTGCATCTGTTGTTAATTTTATTAACACCACAGCAGCTGAAACTGATTAACAACCCCTCTGCTACTTAACTGACCAGATTAATATCCCATAAGTTTCATTGACTTTACTCTGATTAAAAAGTGTTCCTTTAATTCTTTTGAGCAGTATATATATACTGACAATGACAAAACAATTACATTGTCAATCATGTTACGTTATTACTAAAATGTTTCCTTTTCTTTTTACTTCTCAGCTGCTGCTGGTATTTTGCTATATATATATATATAAATAAACAGTATTTATATATATATATATATATATATATATATATAGATAGATATATAGATATGACAACAACACTCATATCAAAGACAAAACAATTACATTAACAATCATGTTACGTTATTTTAAAAATTTTTCCTTTTCTTTTTCATAACTTCTTTAACACACTACTTCTCCGCTGCAAAGCGCGGGTATTCTGCTAGTATTTTCTAAACCTGTGACTGAAAGTCTCTGGAATAGACAAGTAGCATAATGGGGCTTAAGCCTATCTATTTCTGAAATTTCAGGTGTCTCCTGATCAGAATACAGTTAAGGGAAGAATTTGTACAGAAAAATTAGGAATTAATAGAAAATGAAAAAAGAGAGCTGAGAAATCTTCAAGAATGTAAAATAAGCAACAATGATATCAATAAGAGAGGAGCTGACTCAATGATTGTAAATCTGTTTGGAAAAAAAAAACTTGCAGCAATGGGGGGTCCTCACTGGTCATGGTGCAAACAGGTGAGCTAAAGTAATAGTGATATTTAGTTTTTGAAAACAAAGTCAAATTGCTGGGCAAGGCATCTAATTAATCAAGAAGATTGTAAACTGGGAAAATAAACTGCATCTATAGTACTAAGGAACTACAGATCACCTGTTTTAAATAATAACATTTTCTTTATTAAAATAATTAACTGTGATCAATAATGCAAAAAATCATAAAAGTTTGGAAGAAAAGGACAATTGGGTAATATGTTTTGATGTATAAGTTCTATACAAAATCTAAGAGCTTTTTACACAAACAAAACCAAGCCATACAAAGCACTACAGTTCTGTATTTTGAGATATTCTTGGTGATCATAGTGCCAGAGAGGGAAGAAGTGTTTCTTGTTGGTTGGACAGAAAGAATGTCATTGTACTTTGTGCATATCATGATACCTCTGCTTCTACTACTATAGCTTCAACTTAAAGAAGGTTACTTTCTTATGGAGTGAATGTACTGCTTACACTTTTATTTGTTTCCAGCTCAAAATGGAACACATGCTGTTATTTCAGCAGAGACAGGTTAGCCTTTGTCCATAAAATAATATGGTAATGGAACGAAACATGTAAAACCTTTAAATTACCAAAAAATTAAGATGGCTTATTTATGACGTAATTTTGCTATAGTTTTTTCTTTCAAACTAAGCAATTAGTTCAGTAATTTCTAAAACTATAAAATGTTTTACAAATTTTTTTCTCCAGAGACACCCACACCATTTTGAGTATCAGATTTACTGGGTTCATGAGGTTATTTAAGATGTCTCAGACACCAAGGACTCCTTGTATTTTTGCACCCTAATTTAAGGTCTTTAAGGTGTATAATTTTCAACATTTTCATAATAAACACTAGGGGGTTCCGTCCCCTGCTCGCTTCGCTTGCCCACCAACGTGTTTGGTTTACTGGATACAGAATTTAAAGAGATTGTTATTTTCATGGGAATTGTTACATATGCATTATTTTCACTTTTACTTTAAAAACTTTTGTAAAAACAACACCTGTCCTTTATTTCTGGCCCCGGGCATGGTTACATCTCTTTCTCACAGGACGTATAATGCTGCTCGCGTTGTGAAGGGGGGCAGCTGAACGCACGCTAAGGAGATGTTCTACTTGTCGCATGTCGTTGTTTTAAGAGCTTGGAGCACATGATGCGATGTCTGCCAAAAGCAGTCCAGCAACTCCTAGGTTAGATGTCCGTGATTTGCTTTATCGTAGTGGAGCTCTGTTCTTTTTAGTCTTGTCTTCCAGCAATCCTGGTCTTTAAATAACCCACAGGTCAAAAGAGGCTGCACATCTGGGATCAAAGCAGAAAAGACATTAGCTTGTTGTGTCTTCCGGACTGCGGGCATCAGAAGAGAGTCTGCTAGTAATCATGTTTCTTTAGACTCTGAATTTGGTGTCCTTACTTCAACAATGCTGTTTGTATGCTCCTGATTCACTTATGTGTGATACCTTATTAATGTAGTCTGTCGGTGATCTAATATTTTTCAGTTCAGGAAGACACATTTTTAAGGGTTATGGTTAATAATCATTGTGCCAAAGAGTGGTGATACACATGTAAGGAAGAATTTCACTGTATTCTGTACACCTGATAGTAAAGACCCTGTAAACTTAAAGTATAATACAGTACATATGAATCTAGCAGGTTACTGTTAATAATATTGAACAGAAAGTTGCAGACATATTGGTGTTGCAGGCTGCTGTATTATTTTGTTGTTATATTAAGCCAAAATGCTGCAAATCTGAGAACAAAGTTGGCAACTGTGTGTCCCCTGGGGCACCATCCTGTGTAGCACATCCATACAGTAACATGGGAGCATTTTATTTTCATTTGCCACAAGCGTTCTGTTCATAAGTTTAAAGCTCTCATTCAGAGACAGACTACAGGCATTAATTGCCATAAGGATTGAAAGTGCTTTGTGTTTTTTTTTTCTCTTTGTACGATTGTTTTTCTTCAGAAGTTATGCAAACACAATTTATTGTATAATTTTGCACTAACTAAAAAATATGGCCCTTCAAAGGGCATGTCCTGTCCAATGTCACTTCCAGTCTAATGCCCACTAATGTTAAAATAGGCTCTGGAATCTGATAATTCAGGAAGTGGAATGATAGAAGGTTTGATTTATTTGGGAAGGTTTTATGTTACAAACATTTGTACTTTTGTAGTATAGAGAAATTTTGAAAAACAATGCTAAAGCTCTGGTGGTGATATGCTGAGAAAAGTGACACACCAATCCCACAGCTCTAGAGTGTTGAAATGTTGTGCTATAGGTTCTCTGATATATTTCTTTTCTCACAATAAATATGAAGTTTTCCATTTTAGTCCTTTATATAATTTCTATATTTCTATACTTTTCTAAGATGCCAATTATAACTGGACGTCTTCACTGAATGCAATAAGAATAATACTTTTTTCCTTTGCTGGTAGTATTTGTTTTTGAAAATGCATTATAGTGTGAGGCTAATCATTAGATATCACAGTCTGAAAATTATGTTTTTTTGCCAAAAGAAAAACTCTGAAGCATTTCTATTAGACCCAGGTTACAGACTACTACCCTTACAAGCATAATCAGTTTGTTTATTTGTTCTTCCCCATTTCAATAGGTCCAGATTGGTACCTGATGCGTGTTGAGCTCATAGTCACAGATGTGAATGACAATTCACCAGAGTGGGCAATGGTGCCATTTCCATTCTTAACGGTGGTGTCTCCTGATGCAGCACCTGGCACAGTTGTCTACAAGCTGATTGCTCGTGATGGAGATGAGGGGATCAATGGAGAGGTGGAATTCTTCCTGTCAGATGGTAAGTCAAGATCAGAAGCTCTTTATTTAAGATTGACATCTTTTATGTTTTGACAGAGCAGTGGGATCGTAGTTAGTGGTATTGCTTCACAGCTCTAGCATTTTCAGTTCAGATCCTGACCTGGGCACTTCCTGTGTTAGTTAAGCTTGAGCATTTTCCACATCTATGTAGGAATTGTCCTCCATTTTTTTCCCATATGCCAAAGATTTTGACATTCAGGTCAATTGGTAACTCTGAAGTAACCCAATGCAAGGCCTGTTTTCCAGTAATAGAGTGGCTTTCTTTTAGATGCTGTCAGTGTTGGCTCAAATCTCCCGTGACCCTATTTCAGGAAAGCAGTCACTGGAAATGAATGGGTGAACTGTTTGTAAATTATCCATGGATACTATGACAGTATATATAATGTTAAGTAATATATTTATTTAATGTCCTATTCATGCTCTTAAGTTATTTGGGTGCAGGAAACACCTATCTTCTAACAGAAAGGCCTTCTCATTCAAGCAGGCAAGGTATCATTCCACTGTTGGGAATATAGACAGCAAAATTCTAAAGTTGCATTCTATTTAATATCACATCTTCTTACAAGGTGTGAATTACAATACCATATTTTATGAACACTACTAATAAAAACTATAGTTGTGTCTGTTTCTTTGTAAACGCTTACAGGTGTGTGAAATGATCTGAAAGACTTAAGCATTGGCAGTCAGCTGTGAAATATGAGGATCAATATCACAGTAAGCCTCAAGACACAAGACTCCCGCTAGTTGTTAATCAGCTACCAAAGATCCCAATGATGTGGAGAATTGCCCTTGCAGCAAGATTTTATACACTTCAAGAGAGATTCACAATTCTTCGGCATCCTCTCGGAGATACCAGTCAGCAAGCAATATTGATTTCTTTAACTATAGACGGCAAATGGTGTCTCTAGTAATAATCTTTGACCAGACAGGCTTCTTGGTGGCCAAAATGTCATCAGAGTAAAACATTGTAGAATGACCACTGTTATTTAAAGTAATTTATAAACATAATTTATATCAATTCTTTCTTTCAAATGAAAAGTAAATTGACCAGTATTTCTGGCATACTTGGAAATTCTTACTTAACTGAATTTTCATAGTAGCTGCTCTAGGTCTTAAGCCTTTATTCGCATAGGTCTTATTGATTACCTATACAGTTATTAAGTTTCTAAATTACCAGTTTATACTTGATTATAGTGTCCCAGGGGGAAAAATGTAAAACAGATTTTTTATTAACAAAATAGATGTACAAGTTTAGGTGGATGAAAAAGAGTAACAAAATGCACATTACAGAAAATAAGAAATCCAATGCCACTGTGGGTTTTACTGGAAAAAATAAAGAACCTCTTGATCTTTAGGGTGGCAGGTCTACTACCCCACCAGCAGCTACCATCAACTACTCCCCTTTTTGTTTACATTCCTGGCTAATTGAAGACACAAAAATAATAAATTTGGGTGGTAGGCCTCCAAAAGGCTTCGCTAAATGGCTTTACTGGCCAGGCCAGGCCTCCATTACCTTCCTGGAAAGGCTTCACTCCAGTGGGGTTTAATCCCAACTCAACTGGCCTGCCTCAGGCCTTGCTGGCCCAACAGGAATTCAAATAGAAATGTAAAAGTTCTAAAAATGTATTAAAAAGCACCACAAATAGGAGTGTCACTGTAAATCTCGTCATGCGGACAAAAGGGCCTCTTTATAAAAAAAAAAAGTTTTTATTAGCAAAAAACAGAAAATTAAAAGCAGGGGCTCTAAAGAGCAAAAGAGACAAAAAGGAATTGCGTAAAAGGAAATCCTAAATAACAAAGTCCCAATACGTAAACCAGAAAACAGAATTCTTAAAGCGGGGAAGAGAATAAAAAAAACAAAACAGAAAATCCAATAACAAACAATACTCACAACACCACCGAACAAAATGCTTGGAAGCTGAATCCTGTCACTGGCTTGAATATAAAGCTAGAGGATAACACAGCAGCTATGACATCACGGTGGTCTGGCCTTTTGGGGAATTGTCCCCAAAGTACAAGGAACACATGTAAACTTAATGAGAAAGTAAGTAATTAACTAATAATAAACAAAAACAACAGAAATAACATAAAATAAGAAAAATAATGATTGAAAATTAACAGAAACAACTAAAAAACACAAAAATTTGCATAAATACACAACACCCTCACCCACCTCTCAGGATACACTGGTCTATCTTTGTCCCATTCAGATGACTCTTTGTTACCACTTAGCTCTCAAACCTAAGCATGTTTGCTTAAGAAGGAGCCTGGAACTTTCAGAAATGCTTCTCAAAACTCTTGTGGCCATCATAAAGAATCCCAACACCACTCAGCACCCCCCCACCCCCAACAATCCAAAGCATCTACAACCATGTAGAGTACTAATAAACTGAAACAGGTAATTATGTGTTGTTGGCGAGCGAGGAAATACACAAGTCCAGAATAAATGCTGGTTTGCCCCTTTTAATAACAGGTTGAGTAGCTCTGAAGAGCGATCAGCACTCATCTTGGAGGTCCATGTGATGATCAGCACTTTCCCAAATGAGATACCACCATTCAGGGGCTTCTCAATTCTATAGGCCTTGAACCATAATTGGGAATCTCCTTGGAGCTGTGGGTTGAAAAAGAGATGATACTGTTGGTGGCAGTGCCACCCCCCATGTCTGGCATTGTAGCACTTGACTCTGATGAGTCCAAAAGGTGATCCTCTGACAAGCATGCATGAATCCTTCCTACTATCAAATTTTACCAAAAGAGTAGCTATTTCCAAGGATTCAAATTCAATTAGAATTTATTTGTCACATACAAAATATACATACAGTACAATATGTGGTGAAATGCTTAGTTACGTCCCTACTGTGACCTTTACAACATGTTTAAGTCAAACAGTGGGTTTTATTTAATTCATGCCAACAACAGCAAAAACAAATCTAATGTATCAATTAGCTCAGCACAGCTAAAGTGATTAGAATGTTGTTGCAGGCAATGATCTTGAAATTTTGGATTGGTCTAATATTATACTTTTGAACCTTAATAGAATTCTGATCGCCTGGATGTAATAGCTCTAACTAATGAACTAATTCTGAACAACTGCTTTATTGGTGTGACCCTCTCTGAACACAAAAATGCTAACATTTGTGTGCTAGCGTTTAGGAAATATAGGGTTTTAGAATGTTTAAAGCATCTTCGGAATTTTCAAAAGATTAAACTTGGTTTCTGATTGTTTGAAGTAATCATAACACAATGACAATGATGCAGTACATGTAAACATCAGCATTTTTCTCAGATTTCACTGCCTCAGGTTTGCTGTACTAACATCCTGACACAGACTGCCAGAGATGTTTACCTAACTGACTGATATCTGTATGTTTCTATTACATGTTGGCTTATTTGTAGGTGGTGATGGACGGTTTGAAGTTGATAAGAAACGTGGCTTGATCAAAACAACTGGATTGCCACTGCAGAAGAACAAGGAATACCAGCTCAATGTGCTTGCTGTTGATAAAATGGGAAGTAGAAGTCAGCCAGCAGTGGTGTCTGTCATGGCAGGACCTCGGGGGCCACAATTTACCAACATTTCCTACACTGCCTCTGCGCCTGAAAGTACCCCAGTGGGACAGCCGTAAGTACATTTTACTGAATGGGAAGTTACAGCATCAATGCCAAATGGGACAATAACGTGAAAAAATGCTTTATAAATACTTAATTTCAGGGCAGATTTGTTTGCTATATTCTTATTAACCTTAACAAGACTGTACTGTTAAGAACCGTCTAGCACATTTAACATACCATGCCATCTTTTGTTGGCTAAACATTCATACTGTACATCTAAGTTGGAACTTAACCCTTACTGTTTTCTCATATTTAGGTATTTATTTTGAGGAGATCTGTTCCCTGGTGAAAAACATTACTATAGTTACTGATGTTTTTTTTTCTCTCAGAGCACAAAAATCACTTTACTTTGTTTAAACAATAACACATTTGACATTATTTTACAAGAAAAAGTATTTAACCTATGCTTTATTATTGGCATTTTCCATTAATCAGATTATTACAGCTTCACAAGTATTGTCGAACAAAACTAGTTATAATAATGAAAGATTGAAAAAATGCAGAAAATCGATCCTTTAAAAAGAACTCAGAAATTTCATAGTACAGACTTGTCATTTCCTACCAGCATGCTTTACAGATCACAATCTACCCTTCAATTTGCATCACAATTAATATTTCTATAATAGACTGGCACTTCACATGCTATACCAAGCCAACATGGCATTAAAATATATTTCAGTCAAGTTACTGAGGCAAAAAATAAGCCTGAGTATACATTTAAAGAGAAGATTATGGCCTTTTATGTAAATAGTTTGAATTATAATGCTGCTGAGCAATTATAAATATTACTGTTTTGTAAGTTATTAAATGTCATTAAATTTAGAGAGATGAAAAAAAAATTGTTTAAGTAATAAAAACAAGCCTTCGAAATATTCTTTATACTCCTGCTACTAAACTTTATGCTAATGATAGGAAAGATTTGCATGTGCTTTAGATAATGACTTTTTTTACTCAATTGGCCCTGATCTGACTTGCCGTCTCTCCTTACTCCAGGTTTTTGACAGTCACAGCGACATCTTTCCAGAAAAGAGTGCTCAGCTACAGCCTCCTCATCAATCCAAGCAGTCTGTTCAGTATCCAGCAGGATACGGGCAAGATCAGTCTCACGAGGAATGTTGATTATGAGAACGATCAGCACCGTTATCTTCTACTTGTGAGAGCCACAGAGAGTGATGAACAGTTGAGCAGTGCAGCTGAGGTAACAAGAACCTTACTAGCTTAGCTGATGAAAACACTTTATGGTGACACAGTATCTAATCCACTTAACTGCTGGTGTAGTGCAATATGAGATGGTTGTTGCATAAGAATCAATTTAAAATTTGGTAAATGAAAGCAATGCTTATATTGTATTCTTAAGAGTTACTTATGAACACTTTAATGTCACTTCTTTGGTGTGGCGCCTATTGACTCACCAGTATGAGAATACCCCCTCATATGATATCTGACTTATCTAGTAATGCAAGATAGCAACACATTTGGGGTTCAGCCCTATTATTGCCCTTCTAGAGCTGAAAAACATAACTTTCAAGCATATTTTGGAACATATTTTGTGCAAGAAATTACACTCTGATGAGAAAGACCAATAGGTGTCTTTAGCAACAATGATCAGGAGGACTTGAAGTTGTGCATGTCACATCAGCTGACCCCAGTGATTCACCCCCTAATGGGATATGAGGTGTAAAAGTTACTTTTTTCACAAGACATTGAATAACTGGGTATGACTAATATAGGCATGTGGAATGTTGTTTAATGCCATTTGGGGGTTGCAGATCACAAATATGACAATATGTTTGATATTTGATTCTTTATTTGATGGTCTTAGCCCCTAAGCCACTCCAATAAG
The DNA here is from genome assembly GCF_016835505.1 of Polypterus senegalus. Taxonomy (NCBI): domain Eukaryota; kingdom Metazoa; phylum Chordata; class Cladistia; order Polypteriformes; family Polypteridae; genus Polypterus; species Polypterus senegalus. The sequence goes on along the minus strand of NC_053162.1, from coordinate 66,956,976 downwards.
ATTTACGGCTATTTCAAAGTCAGTGATTATGAATATGATGTTCTGTTTGAGTTTTGATCCTTTACTAGAGATCTAACCCTAAATAGACCTCTACCAGAAGGTGAAAAATTACAAATTGCTATTGTAATTGTGGCAAACTGCCGGGCCCTTACCTGGCCAGGACACCTTTGGCACAGAAGGATCGAGGGAGAGAGCTTATTCTGGATACTGTCCTCCCCCACCCGGACCAATAGAAAGTAGCCCCCTTGGCTTTCAGCAGGGCCACAGGTTTGGAGCATGGAAGCTCAAACCTCTTGGGGCCCATGGCCACCACCAGGGGGAACCTGGACATTTACTGTGCCTTATTTGGCAGCACTTCTATCACACCAGGAAGTGCTGCTGGAAGAAGGTCGGTGAACATCTGGAGTCTAGAGTCAAGAAGAAGGGTCAGTGAGGAGGAATGGAGTGGAGGCAAAAAGGACTGCGCTTGGTGTTGTGGATATTGTGCTCTTGTGGAAAGTGAAGAAAGAGCTTCCCCACGTCAAAAAAATAAACGTGTGCCGTGCAACATTTGTGTAGCTGCCTGTCTGTGTTGGAGTTGGGGTGGCTGGAGCATCCTGGACGTCACGCAATCAATAATATTTAGACTTTAAACATTTCAATTGAAGCACACATTTTAATATTTCAAATATTTGATGGCTGAGTTGTGCTGGCGCCCTGCCTGGGGTTTGTTTCCTGTCTTGCACCCTGTGTTGGCTGGGATTGGCTCCAGCAGACCCCGTGACCCTGTAGTTAGGATATAGTGGGTTGGATAATGGATAGATGGATATTTGATGGAATTATTCTAGTTTATCATGTATTTCTATCTCATGAAATAAATCATTACACTTTTTATGAACGCCTTGAATTAGGATGGCTTATGCTAGTTCAGACTTTTTTATGAGTGATTTTAAGTCTTTTGTGGAATTGTGGAATTGGCACCTTCATTTTAGGATTTTCTTCTGGTACTGAAGTTCTTTCTGCCATTCCAAAGAAACTAGGTGGATATTTTTTGCCCAGTCAGTTGTTTAGCTCTTGGATTTTATACAAACCCATGATTCAGCAATCATCTGAAAATGATGATACCTTGTGCATGTAAGAACTCTTATAAGTTATAAGTTATAAGTTTTAAATTAATAAATAATTTTATGTTTTTAAATTATTTGATCATTTTTTTCATCTTCTTTCCAAATGGTTCTCTCCCAGTATGTGTTTTTGAAGCACTGCATTATATTTTTGCATTTATTGATTTTGTTAGACTACTTTCCCAATTCTTAGTTGTATGTAATTCTGCCAAACCACTTCTTATTTAATTTAATTGCAGTATGGATTGCATTACTGTAAGGTTTATCTCTGTACCCCTTCTATCAATGAGGAACTGGGAAAAACAATAAATTCCTATTAAGATTTGCACAAAGCTTGGGTGAGAGTTGATTTGTTTTGAACCTAGTTTTGTAAAACTTGACTTGCTTGCTTTTTGATAAATTAAATCAAATGTAAAAAAAACAAGATTTGCACAAAGATGCTATGAGAATTAATGGAGATGAAACATTAAACAATCCCGGCGAAATGAAGCAAACACTGTTCTATACAAAATGCTATTGCTCTTTAATTATTCAAGGAATTGCTGTAACAAATATAGAATCAATATTTAGGATCCTGGAAAAATTAAACTAATAAACTAAAGACACGAATGAAAGAATGTTTTTTCTGAATATTTGCAAAATGGTATGAAGTTGTTTCTGATGTGCTGCTTATCATAGTGTTGTGCCAATAGAACTAAGGTTCATTTTTGGGGAAACATTCCATAGCAATTGATGTTGCATCGTGACAATGGTGACTCAAAATAGCAGCACCCTGGGAAAAGCAAAATGATGACAAAAATGGTGCAAATTAAATTACTAATTAACTGAAAACAATGTCAAGAATAAAAATGATTGCAAATATTTGATGCAGCACCTCAAAACCTTATACTGGGAAAGAATCATTAAGAAAGAAGCTGAACCAAGCCTTCAAAATTTTGCAAATATGCAGAATTATAATAAGAACAAGGTAGCACGGTAGTTCCATTGTTTATGCATTTATTTGAGGTGTTCATCAGTACAAACCTTTCACTTGATAAATCACTCAAAATGCCAGGCTTTTTTTACATAAAGCAAACTATTAACTTTGAATCAAACCATGCATTACATTATCTCTAAAAAGGCCAACGTAATAAGCTGCAGTCTTCTGACATTGAACAATGTTTAGTGCTGCTGCTACATCTGTGTGGAGTTTGCAAATTCTCCCTTTCTGTGTCTCTGTGATTCTGTTAAGGTTTTCCATGGATCCTTTAATTTCTTCTTACATTCCAAGGACCTATAGTTCTTGTTGCTTTGTATCTTTGAAGATAATTAGTTTGAATAAGGAATGCTCAAATAATGCAAATTTTTTGTATATTTTATATTTTTACTGTTATTTTGTTGACATCATATCATTGTCACTGGTTATATTTTATGTATTTGTTTTCATGGGTACTGCCATTTTAGAGTTTAATGCAGCTATAATGCATTATGTTTACTAAGTTTGTAAATTTAGCCTGTAAAATTATGGTGGACTTTAAACATCCATCCATTTTCCAACCTGTCGAATCTGAACACAGGGTCACGGGGGTCTGCTGGAGCCAATCCCAGCCAACACAGGGCGCAAGGCAGAAACCAATCCCGGGCAGGGCGCCAACCCACCGCAGGACACACACACCCACACCCACACCCAAAGCACACATTAGTGACAATTTAGAATTGCCAATCCACCTAACCTGCACGTCTTTGGACGGCGGGAGAAAACCGGAGTACCCGGAGGAAACCCACGCAGATACGGGGAGAACATGCAAACTCCATGCAGGGAGGACCCAGGAAGCGAACCTGTCTTTTTGCTGAGAGGCAGCAATGCTACCATTGCCCCACCGTGCTGCCCGACTTTAAACATCTGAACATTATTTTTAAAATGCTTTCTGAGCACTCTTCTTCCTTAGAAAAATCTGTTTTCAACTCTTATTTTGTTTTTGACTTTGAATTTAGCACTATCACTTAAACTTGATTATTGATCTCTTGTCTTACTGTGTTTGACCGTTATATTTGACTACCCTTTTGTTAACGACTGTGAAATCTCTGACTTTCTATTAAATGAAAGTGTCTTTCAAGACTTAAATAGAAAACTTCTGACATTCCCAAGAGAATGAGTGTGTATGTGAGTTTTCCCTGTGATGGACCATCATGGGATAGTTCATGCTGTGAGTTGCACACCATGCAATCCTGTATTGTGATAAGTGTTCAGAAAATGAACGAATGCTTTTATGTGCATAGAGCTAAAATCAAAGAAAGGAATGCAAAAATCTGAGGCCATCTATTTGAAATACACAAATTGAAATCATAAATGGATTGCTTATTGAATATTTTATTTTCAAGGACAACTCATTGCATGTTCACAGACAGCCATTTTATCTGAAACTTTCTCTTTTCTGTGGATTAGCATCGCTTACTCTTTATTAGTTCAGAATACACAGTGTTTCTTTCATTTCAAGGTGGCAGGAACCAGAAGCTGTCTTGACATCATAGGGGGTAAATTATAGACCCACTCTAAATATGGTGAAAGTCTAGTACAGCACACACATTCACAGGTACCAGCAAATTTGAAGTGTCAAAGAAACTATATCACCTCGAGACAACTTACATATACAGAGGGAGAACATGTGAACTCTACACAAAAAAGGACTGGGCCAGAAATAGAACTAGACCACAGTGCTAACACTGTAAAATACTTAAAATGTTTATATAGTGGGATTTTGTTGTGATTCTCTTAGAAAGTGCCAAATGCTGTAAAATACCCATTCACATCCTTAATGGCTTTTTTTTTTGCCAAACTCTGTGCTTTTAACTTGTAGCAGTCCAGTCAAGTATTATGTAGGAAGTTCATTTTTCTGAAGTCAACAAGCTTGTCTCCACCAAAATAGAACATTTTCAAATACTGTCCCAGTAGAAAAGCAAAATATCATATGGAGAGCATTTGACAGCAGCTTTTGCTCTGGTGTACCATTCTGTTCCATTAAGGCAGCCCCAGGAGTCCAACAAAAGACACAGGAAACTCGGCTGCCTTGGTCCAACACCACACCATTCAAAATATACTTATTTTTATTTCAGACTTTGTAGACAGAGGGATTGAGATAAATATGGGGAATGAATGCAAATTCCACACAGACAGTGACCATGGGCCTCATGTATAACGTCGTGCGTAGAACTCGCACTATAACATGGCGTAAGCACAAAAGCCGAAATGTGCTTACGCACAGAAAAATCCAGATGCAGGAATCTGTGCGTACTCCAACTTCCACGTTCTTCTGCTACATAAATCCCGGTCGGTGTGAAAACTAACGCTCGTGCACGCGCTTTATGTAACGCCCCAACTCCTCCCAGAATTACGCCTCTTTGAATATGCAAATCAATATAAATCGCCCTTAAGCTCAGCCTTCTGTGAAAAGACAATGGGAAAAGCACGGGGGAATTATAAGAATTTTAGCGAATACCAAGTGGAGGCAAAGGAAAAACATACTATTTGTTCAAATAAACCGTGGTATAATCAACAAAAGGAAGTTGACGTTCACAAAATCGCACAGTGCCGGAAATAAAAAAGAAGTCACATATCAAAGTCGCCGTGAAAAACCGAGTTGTAGCCCACCGTCTGAGTGTCATATGAAAGCTTATTAGGGTACAGAGAAAAAAAGGCACACAGTGGGGAAAAAGCACAAAATGTCAACTTCAATCTCGACATTTCCACTTTAATCATGTAGTTAATTTTGTCATTAAAGTAGAACATCATAAACTTTATCTTAAAATCGTTTAATTAACCAGTTTCTCAAATCACATTGTAATTAAAGTAGCACGTTAAATGCTTTGTTTTGTATGTGATCTTCTATGTGCTCTATGTGTGTGAATCACTACTTGCTTCTTAAACCGGCTCTCTTCCTCCAACTGGACACAGAATCCATTACATAAGTGATATTACAGCTCTCTGAATAACTAAAATACTGAGATGTATACCTGATATCATTTTCATGAGGATAGGAGTTAAAGCACGTTATTAAACATGGGTTTCACTTCGATGAAATCATTTATTGCAGCAGTACTCAGGGGCGGCTCTAGGCTTGTGGTGGCACTGGGCAGAGGAAGAATCGGTGGCTCCTTCGCCTGCCAATGTCAGTAAGGTAGCTTATGCACGGTGGATGGCCACGTCCGTTGCAGACACAGCATAGCTGCCTCGTGCTCATGACACAAGCATTTAACTTTTGCCGAAATTTGTCGCTGCTTTTTAGCTGTGTTGTTATTTTCTCTTTCTGTTTTATATTCAATATATATTGGCGTAGCCGTCACTGCAGTCAGTGCTTTTCTTTCCCCAAGTAACCAATTGCCATACAATCAGCTCTGTAATAGAAGTTAAGCCATCTGTAAGCTTAGCGCAGAATGTTCAAAACGTTTAAAGAACATTGAAATATCTTCGTAGTACATGTTTAATTATTCTATCCTTCACGACACTCCCAGTGAAGAATATAGATTATTTAAATGAAGTTAAAGTTTTATCTGCATAATTTAACAAACATATTTTGCTGCATTTCACCTTAAAAATGATATCGTCATCATATGTAAATACGCGCTTTATAAAGTGGCCCAGGTTGTGAGATATTATAACTGTAGTGCAAGTTTACAGTGGGGTGATTGTACTTATAAGTTCTAACAGTTCTACAAGATGCAATTGATTGAGTGCGTTTAAAGTTCTTGGGATGAAACTGTTTCTGAATCGCAAGGTCCGTACAGGAAGGGCTTTAAAACGTTTTGCCGTGGCTGAGACAGCGTGTCCATGAAACTGTATACCGATAATTCTCTTTCCGATCAGCTGCTGCTGTGATTCACACTCAGATACAGTGATATAAATACTCCAAATGGTGCAGTCAGAGTAATATGGAAAAAGATGATCCGCTGTGGCAACTCCTAACGGGAGGAGCTGAAAGAAGAAGATGAAGAAGGTGCAGTGAGAGTAACAACGCTAAAGCATTTATGGTATTTGGAATACTATGGCTGTTCCCAGGACCATTATATTGTTACAAGTTAGTTACAATCAGATGCATTACACTAATAAACAATATGCGGTTAGTTTCAGTGTATTTATAAAGCCGCGTCATGAAAATAACAAGTAATCACACAGGAACAGTAGCACTGCTTTGACGCTGGGTGTCGCCAGTCTGCAAAACCGAGCGGAGAACTTGCATACGACAAGGTATGAGTTACCGTGGAAAAGTGTGTGGCTTTACGCCAAGTGTAGGTTTTATACATCGCGATTTGAACGTGGAAAAGTTCTTACGCAACATTTCTGTGCGTACGCACCGTTTATACATGAGGCCCTAGGACTGGATTTATACCCTGGAATCTGGAGTTGTGAGGCAGTGTGTTGCCCGTTTGTTATTTTATATTTTCTATTATATTGCCTTTAATGAATTTTGCTACAGAATTGAAAGACCTTAAAATGATAATTTATTAATCTTACATATGCTTTAAATACTTAAGGTCATCGAGTTAGAACAAGAGTCACATCCATTGGGTAATTCACAGAGTGCACTATACCTGAGGGAATGTCTTTTGACTGTGTAAAGAAGATGTAGGTCACAGGTAAAAATCAAACTCAGCAAAGCTCCAACTTTAAAGCACCCTCTAATGCTCCAATCGATGTGGCCTGTTATGCGTCAACAATAGTTTCATCCAAGGCTTAAGTGTTTGTTTCATTTTATTGTTGTTTTTTTGTTTTTATATAGTTTTTATAAATATAAATTGTCTATATGAGGTTTAAGGCATGTTTTGTGTGTGAAACTCCAAGAGGTATGGCTATCCTGATAAAACTGGTGAAGGGCTGTCCTCCACCTTCATATTCTGTTGAAGGCATAGATGAGTCTCTCAGAAGATTATTAAAAGTTGGCATTGGCCATTTCTAATTATTGGAATGGATTTTCTGGTTATTGTGAATTTTTGATGCATTTGAACTCTGCTTTTTTGGATAGTGGTTTAGACTTGTTTGTCTTTGATTGCTTTTTAAAGAATACCCCTTTAGCCTTTCTTCTTGTTTTGCTTGTTTTTGTACTTCCTTTTGTGAATATAAATAAATTCTTAATTTTTAAAGATTTTCATTTTTTTTTTCTCCTCTCAAGCCAGAGGTTTTACAGTATTTTCCTGTATTTTGAACGTTCAAAGGCATGAGCCACATTTTAGGCCTGAGGCAGCCTGGAAACCTCTCTGTTGAGTTAGGAACCTGGCTGGTTGGCAGATTTATAAAATCTGGCATACACACAAGTTTATGCAATTTACCTTTATAAATCTTTTCATAAATGTGTGTACGTGTAACATGCCATGAATTCTGTCTGGTTGCCTCCCTGAAATAACTGTACATGGAACTCATCATAATTATACTGTACATATGCAATCATGATGCTGCAGAGCTTCATTGGTTGGCACAGCAACCTCCCTCCTGACATACTGAAAACCCACCACTTGAATTCAACAGTATGTGCCTGCACTCTGAAACTGACCATACAAGATCATGTGTGGCATTATAGTGCCTGTCCTATGCATTCTGGAAAGGCATAAGCTACCAGAGTCTGAGAGGGTAACTGCTATTATTTGATACATATCATGATTACTGATACAATGAACAGTATAAGTCATATGAAAAATTAAGGGTTCAACCAGTTACCTTACCAAGAAGGCAGCCATCACGTTAAGTGCCATCATGTCTGCCAAAGCTACTTTGCCTCAAAATAAATGAATCACCGGTTGACCGAGGTCACCGTGTCATGATGTTTGTCAGTCTCATCTTGGCAGTACAGATGATTTGTTTGTTAATAAAATGTAACTGCTTCTGGTTAAAAAGTGGCATCATTCTCTCTAAATGCACTTACTGTGAAAATGAGTGCAGTAAATTGTTCTAATTACATTAGGAGAACCTGGAACTGCTGCAAATTGAATTTTTATTTTGGAAAAAACATGTTATGTTTTATGTATGTATACTCCACCATACAAAAACTGGATGTAGCACCTTCGTGTTCAATTACTGGATTCCAGCACAGCAAGAATGGTGGAGTGAAGCTTGGCTGAGATATTAATGACCCATCGGCCAGTGGCCTGAGAAGTGACAACACAAAACCATTAAGCCATTAACCTTTTGTCCTTTGATTGGACTTGCCAATTTCCTACTTGGCCATAATACTTTCTACGAAGGTATCATATTTATGGTAGTTTAACAATTTAATTCGTGGTTTTCAGGTAACTGAACACAAAATGCTGAACTGTTAGAACTTTCAAATAGAACACAACACACAGTCAAGAAAGAGAAACCTTTTGCATTTAATTCTTAAACAAAATAATGCTTTATTTATATAAACAGTTATATAGCCTTTCTTTTATTTTAATATTAAGTTCAAATGAGGAAATAACCACAATCACTAGCCCTTAAATAAGATGGCTTATGACATGTAATCAGTCGGTACTTGAGCAATGGCACCATAGTAACGGAAAAACATTCACTGACACAAAATGTGATGCAACAGATTGACATGAACAACGCAGCAAAAAAAACAATAAATAAAAATAAATTTCAGAGGAAACAAAAAGTTAAATTATTCCAAAATTCCACTACTGGTCAACAATGACTCAAATCAATGTCATAGAACTACTGTAAAATATTATCTATTACATTTTTGTTCAACCCTACAGCCATAAAAAGTTTATATGCCAATGTGATTATGTTATTAATTAAACTAAAGAGCAGTTTTAGGTATCACTGTATAGCTACTGGAGTCGAGATGAAATGTTACACAGTCAAGTGTACATAAGAGGACATGTAAGAGCTAGTGGGCAATAGGTGGGCTCATATTTTAGATTAATTATGATGTTGTGTTACAAAGTAGTGCTCATATTTCATTTAAAATTGTGATGAATTTTATCTCCACATACACAATAATGCAGATGGGTTAGTTCATTAAACAGTAAGGCACATACAAAGGTAAACCACTAAAATTGACATGACAAAGGCAACAAAAATCTCCACTTTCACCATTGTATTTGGTTATAAATAGATTCTATCAGATTAGGTCCCTTATCCACTTGTCCATCCTCATTTCTCACCTCCCTTCTGTCAGTCAGCTTTTAACTTGAAACACCTTTCCAGGATAACTTTCAGAGCACAGGTGTAGTGCACTTTGGATACAGTGACACTAGACTAGGACTTAGTTTTTTGTCAACTAGCATCTCTGTGCATCTTCACCTTTAATGGGCATAGGCTCAAAGATGCCCTCACAACACAACTCCTTAGTGGCCAGGCTCAAGGTACCATACATGCAGCCAATTTTCTTAAGGGACAATACAATCCCAGTCTTCATAATTAAGGGCACATGCTGCCTTTTTCGAGCCCATACATTAGAAAAGAAGAGTTGGCTTCCTGCTGGTATTCTGTGGACTCACCCTCAAATGAGCAACTAGATCCCAGATATCTCTGACTAATGACTTTTTGGTGCTACCTATCAATCTGGAGGTCTGACCCCTCCTGGGATATACTTTTTCTTCAGGTAGCTGTTTAGACATACAGTATCTAGCACTCACATTTACTACCGGTTCTCTTGCATGCACAGGCACTTTCTGTTCCTTCCTTTCAAGATGCCTTCCTGGGTGACCTTATAAAAGCTGGGCACAGAAGTGTGATGTATCACCTTTAATTAGAGCCTATGTTTCAAAGCAGGCATGCAGAGGTGGTGCTTTTTCACTGGTGTATAGATTTCTATAGCACAGTAACCAGTCCTCTGACAACTTGATGGAGATCTTACCTTGGTGATCTCTTACCAGCAGGGGCTCTAATTGCAGGGACTGGCATGGTACTGAGCATGAATTCTTCTGAAGAGATGCTAATAAGTACCATCAGCATTAATAAGAACCACAAGAACTGTATAAAATGAGTAATTGTGTGACAGCTTCATAATAAAAAAGGCACAAAACATAATCTGAGGTGCCAAATGCAGTTAATAGCAAAGGGGCTAGAATGTGACAATAAATGGTTATGGAGAGAAAGCATGCATCAGTGGCATAAGAATTACACCTTTGATACAGCTTTGCACTCTCTGTGAAAACTGCTTATTTTCTATCTCACATGCTCTCAGTCTCAGCACACAAGTGGTTGGAATATTCAGCAGTTGTTATTTTATACAGTATCTTGGACTGGAGGTCCTTAAATGTATCACAACCCACGTGAATGAAACCAGTTATGGGTTATGACTGATAGCACTACCTCTGCTTCTAGCTTTATCACTTATTGTAAAAACAGTTACTTGGAGATGTACACATTCCCATATTTATTGAATTAAAGTGGAGCAGCTTATTACGAGTCTGAAAAACTATAAATACATAATCATGTCAGGATTTTATCCTCTTTGAAAAAAGATCAGTTTCTTATTTATTTATCATTGAGGAATGATTGTGTATAGTGTTTCAACAAGAATTTCTGCATTTAAATTAAGTTAGTGTTTACCATTATTTTATATGATACTAGGGGGTTTTGCCTCCTCCTCGCTTCGCTTGCCAACTCCCCTGTCTACGCTATGTGCCATCAACTTTGTGTCTCTGCCAATCGCAAACAACAAAACTTTTAATTCTCGCGGATAGGCCTCTTCATTGGGAAGAAACACTACTTTTCCCTGATGGCAACATGAATTAGACGATCTACAAGTCTTTGACTTAAAGTTTAAAGCCATATAATATCTACATACTTCTGTCAAATCACCTATGTCCATATATTTGATCTCTTTTCACTTTTACCTTTTCGTCTATATCTCAATGAATTTTGCTTCTGTGTTTGGAATTACATTGTGACAACACAATATATATCTGCCCGTGAGTGATTATCATTTATTTCTCTCTAAACGAACTGTGTCTGACAATAGCATTCACACAAATGAGAAATGATTGAACCGTGTGCATGGCTGTAAATGTTTTAGATGTGGGCAGGATTTTTCCAAATCTCTTTGCATAAAGTCTCGTCTTGCGGGGCTTGAAATTTTTTCTCGCGGGATTTCAAATTCACAAAACAACCAATCTTTTAATTCTCACAGATACGCCTCTTCATTAGGAAGAAACACTACTTTTCCCTGATGGCAGCAAGAATTAGATGATCTACAAGTCTCTGACTTAAAGTTTAAATCTAAACAATATATTCGATTTCTTTTCACTGTTTTGTTATTTCACAGAGTAATAATTTCCCTTTTTTTGAGATTTTTGAATTTTCGTACTTCCATTATCTCTAACTTGCTCTGCATGTGTATCGCGCCAACGTTTTTTAATTCTTAACAACATTCACATTTGTCATCTACTCTTTGTTTTTTATTTCTGGCCCTGGGTGTGGTTAAATCTCTCGTCCCACGGGATGTGAAAGTGTTTCTCTTCAAAAGATCACGTCTCGTCGCAGGATAAAAAGTCTCGTGTCCCAGGATTTTTTTATTATAATAGAAAGATATATTTAATTTAAGGGGGGCACAATAGTAGCAGTACTGCCTCACGGTAAGGAGAGCAGGGTTTATAATACCAGGTCCTACTTGCATTGAGTTTGCACATTCTCCTTGTGTCAGTGTGATTTTCCTCCCACTGTCCAAAGATATGCAATTTAGGTGAATTGGCAATGCTGATTTGGCCCTATGGTATGTTTGGCATGTGAGTGTATGTCTTCGCCCTGCGATGGGTCTGGTGCTCTGTCCAGGATTTCTTCTTGCCTTGTGCTCTATCCAAGCTGGGATAGGCTTCAGCAACTCCTACATGACCCCGGTCTAGATTAAGTGGGTTAGAAAATGACATGACATTTTTAATTTAAAGTACATGCAATAATACCCTATGAAAATGTCACAGAATGTGTTTAGAAAAGAAAGACATAGTGATGCAGAGGTTAGTCTGGGCTCAGTCTGTATGTAGTTCACAGTTTGTACATGTGTATTCAGGAGCTTTATCCCACATCCAAAGATTTGGAATTTAGACTGTGAACATGACCACTAAAGTGGAGACTGTTACTGAGTGTAGTAGTGACCAGGGGCCTCATGTATAACGCCGTGTGTAGAATTCGCACTATAACATGGCATAAGCACAAAAGCCGAAATGTGGTTACGCTCAGAAAAATCCAGATCCAGGAATCTGTGCGTAATCCAACTTCCAAGTTCTTTCGCTCCATAAATCCCGGTCAGCGTGAAAAGTAACGCTCATGCAGGCGCCTTATGTGCCGCCCCAACTCCTCCCAGAATTACTCCGCTTTGAATATGCAAATCAATATAAATCACCCTTAAGCTCAGCCTTCTGTGAAAAGACAATAGGAAAAGCAAGGAGGAAATATAAGAATTTCAGTGAATACCAAGTGGATGCAAAGGAAAAAATACTCTTTGTTTAATTAAACCGTGGTATAATCAACAAAAGGAAGTTGATCGGTGACATAGCGTGTTGGAGAAATTTGAAAGCTCAGATATCAGTCACTGTGAAAAGGCGAGTCGTAGCCCACTGTCTGAGTGTCATATGAAAGCTTATTAGAATACAGAGGAAAAAAAGGCGCACAGTGGGGAAAAAAGCACGAAATGTCAACTTCAATCTCGAAATTTCCACTTTAATCATGTAGTTTATTTTGTCATTAAAGTAGAACATCATAAACGTCATCTTAAAATTGTTTAATTAACCAGTTTCTCATATCACATCGTAATTAAAGTGGCACGTTAAACGCTTTGTATCTTCTATGTGCTCTATGTGTGTGAATCACTACTTGCTTCTTAAACCGGCTCTCTTCCTCCGACTGGACACAGAATCCATTACATTCATGATATTACAGCTCTCTGAATAACTAAAATACTGAGATGTATACGTGATATCATTTCCATGATGATAGGAGTTAAAGCACATTATTAAACATGGGTTTCACGGCGCAGTGATTGTGCGCTGCCTTTGATGAAATTATTTATTGCAGCAGTACTCTTGGCCAGCTCTAGGCTTGTGGCGGCCCTGGGCAGAGAAAGAATCAGTGGCCCCTTTGCCTGCCAATGTCAATATGGTATCTTATGCACGGTGGATGGCCACGTCCGTTGCGGACACTGCATAGCTGCCTCGTGCTCATGACACAAGCGTTTAACTTTTGTCAAAATTTGCCTCTGCGTTTTTAGCTGTGTCATTATTTCCTCTTTCGGTTTTATGTTCAATATATATTCGTGTAACCAATCACCACACAATCAGCTCTGTAATAGATTTTAAGCCATTTGTAAGCTTAGAGTGCCGATTCTTCAAAACATTTAAGGAACATTGAACTATCTTCGTAGTACATGTTTAATTATTCTATCCTTCACACCAGTCCCAGTGAAGAATATGGATTATTTAAATGAAGTTAAAGTTTTACCTGTATAATATAATAAACATATTTTGCTGCATTTCATCTTAAAAATGATATTGCCATCATATGTAAATACGCACTTTATAAGGTGGCTCAGGTTGTGCAATTTTATAACTTTAGTGCAAGTTTACAGTGAGGTAATTCTACTTATAAGTACAGATAGTTCTACAAGGAGCAATTGATTAAGTGCGTTTAAAGTTCTTTGGATGAAACTCTTTCTGAACCGTGAGGTCCGTACAGGAAAGGCTTTGAAACGTTTTACCATGGCTGAGACAGAGTGTCCTTGATACTATATACCGATAATTCTCTTTCCGATCAGCTGCTGCTGTGATTCACACTCAGATACAGTGATATAAATACTCCGAGTGGTGCAGTGAGAGTAATATGGAAAAAGATGATCCGCTGTGGCAACTCCTAACGGGAGGAGCTGAAGGAAGAAGATGAAGAAGGTGCAGTGAGAGTAACAACGCTAAAGCAGTTATGGCATTTGGAATACTATGGCTATTCCCTGGACCATTATATTGTTACAAGTTAATTACAATCAGATGCATTACACTAATAAACAATATGTGGTTAGTTTCAGTGTATTTATAAAGCCACGCCAGGAAAATAAAAGAGTAACCACACAGGAACAGTAGCATTGCTTTGACGCTGGGTGCCGCCAGTCTGCAAAACCGAGTAGAGAACTTGCGTACGACAAGGTATGAGGTACCGTGGAAAAGTGCGTGGCTTTACACCAAGTGTAGGTTTTATACATTGTGATTTAAACGTGGAAAAGTTCTTATGCAAAATTTCTGTGTGTACGCACCATTTATACATGAGGCCCCTAGTCTTTTTTGCTTGGCATGTCTCCGCTAGAATCCTCTGTAAGAAAATCAGATCAAAAGTGAAGTAACATGCAATGGATGACTGTGAATATGAGTAAGAGTTTGCCCAGCCTTGGGCTGTCTGTATATTGTCCTTGCCCTCAGCCTGATGCATCCAGGATAGGCTCTGGCCACTTACAATTGTGAAACAGAATAAGTGGATATTAGATGAAGAGCTGCTCAAGAATTTGGAGATGATATTTGATGTAACAATGTTTCTTCTAGTGAGCAGCACTTTAAAAGGGTGTCACTTTTTCTTTAATTTTTCTAAGCCTTTGCAGCATTATGCATTCAATCTTAAGGGCAATATTCCAATGAGATGAAAAACATTTTGTTGACCTTTAACCAGTAGATTTCATCCTGTGTATCTACAGTTCTTTTACCTTTCTTTTTTAAAAAAAACATAGTTACCTTTCTTCTTGGTGGGCATAAACCATCAGCTTTGTTAAATTACTTGTTTAATAATATTAAAGAGAGGATAGCCATAAAGCCCACAATCAATGACAAAATAAATAAATAAGTAATATTCCATCAAGGTCATATTGAAAAATGTTTTCAAAATACTGTTTTAGCAGAGTAAGGCACTTAACGTGAAGATTCATCAATCTGACCTTGTTCAGGAAAGCAGTGCTTTCTTCTGAAATGAAACCTACATCCTGTGAAGTAAATGCACGGCACTTTAATCTGTATGATTTCAGACTTCCTCTGAAAGCAATTTTTAACTGCTGGATGTCCACATTATTAAAGAAAATGCATTTAATTTTCCTTTCAAGCCACAGCTTCAGGTTATAGGCTTTTAAAATTGAATGTGGCAATTACAGCACAGCAGTTCCACATTTTCTTTAATAGTTAGCATTCATAGTCGTGTATAGATTATATCCTGCCCTTTTTGTAACTTGTTCCACTTTTTTGTTATTCTTTTTAGCATATTCCTAATTAGAAAAACCAAGTAGGGAATAAATGAGTCTATATTCAGCAGAATTACTTTATACTTTTCAGCATTTAGTAAAAACAAGAATTTTTATTTTTTTTACATCACACTAAATTTGTGAAAAATGTCTTTTTGCTCTTTTATTAAAACTTTTATGTGAAATACAGAAAATGTTTAAATAGTTTATTAACTATATAGAGAAGCTCATGGCACAACTGTTTGCACTTCTGCCTCGTATCCTACACGATTAGGGTTCATTTCCAAACACATTATTATCCGACTTGAATATAGCGTACCTGTTCAAATTGTGTCATAATGGTCTTTCTTTTGCATTTTCTGTTTCCTGTCAAAGACAAATCTGTTAATTTAACTCATGTTGTTCAATTGGTCTTCTATGACTGAGTAGTAAGTTGGTTCCATCTGAATTAGATCAATGCCCTAAATGGGCCACTTCTTGTATACAACTTTGTGCTGCCAGTATATATTATACAATATGGGCAATAGTGCATATGCATTCATATTACCATAATTAATATTCTATTGTTTCTTCCTGCTTAAGAATGTTGTACTTAGTTTTGCATATTCTTACATTCCAATCTTCCATTAGGTACTTAACTCAATGTAATTCCATTCTTTGGAAAGCACTCAAACCATCACATAATAGTGTTCAAATGCTTTTGTCTTTACCTACTGTTTGAAAGACACATCTTATCAGTCTGTTCTCCCATTTATATAGTTTGACATGCTTTTTTCTTCTTTACTCAATGTTATTTTCTCTTGTCAGTATTAAGGTGACCTGCAAGTAGGTGAGAGAAAAGTACATGTGGTTAAGTGATTCATTTTCATCTATGGACAAATGGATTTTTAGCAGTAGCAGAGTAGATTATGTGTTAACTTACCTGAAGTGGAAAACTAATTCACACTGAGTGAAAAACAAAACAATTGTATCTGGCCCCTATCGAGATTAGAAAGAGAGAGTGTGGTGTATAGCAGATTAAGTTTCCATCACTGTTGGTTAGAGACCTGGGGCCTCATGTATAAATGGTGGGTATGCACAAAAATGTTGCGTATGCCTGTTTCCACACTCACTTTAAGATGTATAAAAATTAAACTTGCTGTAAAGCCACACACATTTTCGTGGCAGCCTCACACCATGTGTATGTATGTTTCTGCTTAGTTTTACAAATAGGTAGCACCCATCAACAAAGCAGTGCTACAGTTTCTGTGTTGTTTCCCTTTCTCGTTTAGATTCACATCCATAATGCAGGCATTATCAAATACAAAAAAAAATTAATTGCATATTGTTTACAAATTTAATTCACTTGATTGTAATCATTCTGTGCGCATGGAACGCCAAACTGTTCCAACTGCCATAGCTGCTTTAGCACTGTTAGAAGACATCGCAAATGGAAGAATCAGAAAAGAGCATGTATTTACTGATGATGATGACTGGCTTCTGCCTTTTGCTTAATGCTTGCTGGGACTGGCGCAACCCTGGATAGATTGATGGAATAATTAAACATGTAGAACAATTTTTTTTCAATATTCTTTAAAAGTTTTGAAGAATCAGCGTTCTGAGCTTACAGCTGGTTTTACATTTATTACAGACTAGCAAAATACCCGCGCTTCGCAGCGGAGAAGTTGTTTGTTAAAGAAGTTATGAAAAAGAAAATGAAACATTTTAAAAATAATGTAATATCCCTGACCCTCTCATCTTCGTTGTCCACCGTTGTAAAGATAACAGGTTTCATTCATCGAAGTGATCACTACCCAAATCGTTACTCGTGAATCTAAGATGTTTAACAGGCATTCCCGGTATTAAGTTGTGGATTTGCCTGCGAATATTTGGGCGGCAGCGTGTCTATGAACGTAATTTAAACTTCAGCTTTACACCTTGCTTTCCTATTGATATGTCTACAAAGGCTTGTTCAGCTTCAGAGGGTTGTTCCTTTCTTACTGCATAAATAAACAGCTCGTCTTCCTCTTTATGTGAGACATCACACACTGCATGCACGGGTTTACTTTTCCCAGTCCTGCAAACTTTAGCGAAGTGGTGCAATTTACCTCATTTTTTACACTGTCTTCCTTTAGCTGGACATTGACTTTTTCCACCGTGTGCTTTGTTTCCGCAGTAGGTGAACTTATGATGTAATGTGTTTTTTGTTCAGCGCTCTTTGGAGCTCTTGCTTGTTGTCTGCGTACTGCGTTCACAGTCAGTTCATGTGATCCGCTCGGAGCGCATGCATCGAATGTTCTCAGCTTTGCTTGTGCTGTCTCGTTAGATCTTATGATGTCCACGGCTTCATTTAATGATAGCTCAGACCCGGCACTTAAAAGTTTCTCTTGCATTTTTCAGAGTTTGTGCTAAACACTATTCTAACCCTGACCATCTCATCTTCGTTTGCATAAGCACAGTCCTTCACCAGCAATTTTAACTCCATTACAAAGTGATCAAAAGTCTTGTTTATACCCTGCGTCTTCTCATTAAACTTGTATCTCGTGAATATCGTATTCGTCGTAGGCATGACTAACACCAGCGGCAGCGTGTCTATGAACTTAATTTAAACTTAAGCTTTACACCGCGCTTTCCTATTGATATGTCTACAAATGCTTGTTCAGCTTCAGAGGGTTGTTCCTCTCTTACTGCATTAATAAACAGCTTGTCTTCCTCTTTATCTGAGACATCACACACTGCATGCACAAGTTTACCTTTCCCAATCCTGCAAACTATACTGAATTACTTCAATTACCACATTTTTTACACTGTCTTCCTTTAGCTGAACATTGACTTTTTCCACCATGTGCTTTGTTTCCGCAGTAGCTGCACTTATGAATATGCTTGTATGTGTCACTCGCTTCATATTCTTTTGCTGCCTTCTCAATTGTGTAATGCGTTTTTTGTTCAGCGCTCTTTGGAGTTCTTGCTTGTTCTCTGCGTACTGCGTTCACAGTCAGTTCACATGAGCCGCTCGGAGTACATGGATCGAAGGTTCTCATCTGTGCTTGTGCTATCTTGTGCGATCTTGCGATGTCCGTGGCGTTATTTAATGTTAGATAAGACCCAGCACTTAAAAGTTTTTCTCGCACTTTCGCTGAGTTTGTGCCAAACACTAGTCTATCCCTGACCATCTCATCTTCGTTTGCATAAGCACAGTCCTTCACCCGCAAATATTTAGCAGCAGCGTGTCTATTGGATTGCTGCTGACGGACGGCCTTATATGGGCAGGCACTCAATTACGTGGGAGGCGTGATGATGCGGGACGCAACTCCGCCTCACATGGCGACCAAGCTGCTGGCTATGGCTGTATATATGTACGTAAGTAGGTTCCAGTTATGACCGTTACGCGTAGAATTTCGAAATGAAACCTGCTTAACTTTTGTAAGTAAGCTGTAAGGAATGAGCCTGCCAGATTTCAGCCTTCTACCTATACGGGAAGTTGGAGAATTAGTGATGAGTGAGTGAGTCAGTCAGTCAGTCAGTGAGGGCTTTGTCTTTTATTAGTATAGATGCTTATTGTGTGGTGATTGGTTACATAGAGAAACAAAATGGAAGGACAGGAATTGGTACATTTGACAGACACAGTACTTCTGCAAAAACTTATTCCATCCAAGGTCACACCTATCCCAGCAAGCATCGTACATGAGGCAGGAACAATCCCTGGACATGGCACCAGCTCATCACTACTGCAACACCACCATGCCCCCACATATCTAATACATGCTTTAATGCATTTCATTGTAAAAATTATGTCAAGTATGCATTAGTATTGTAAAAGAGAATTCTGTTCAGAGAGCTGAAATATGAAAAATGTAATGTATTCTGTGTGGCGATCAATGCCTGCGCGCTCCTGTCAGGGTAAGAGAAAGCTCATTTAAGAAGCACGTGGCCATTAACGACTGGGTCGAGGAACACTTAGAATGCAAACTGCTTAGAATACGAGCATGCTACTTTAGTTACGATGGGGTCTAAGAAACTCCAGCAAATTAAACATTGATTGTAAGATTTTTACAATGATCTACTTTAATGACAAAGTAAACTAAGAGATTAAAGTGGAAATTTCGAGATTCAAGTTGACATTTTGACTTTAATCTCAACATAGAACTTCTTTTCAGACATTGGGCTGCGACTTGCCTTTTCACAGTGACTTTGATATCTGACCACTTCTTTTTTATTTTGAGCACTGTGCATCTTTCTAAACTTGAACTTTTGAGTGCCTCTGCCATGCCGTACCATTCCATCAATTTCCTTTTGTTATTTATACCACTGCTTAAGCCACCAAATAGTATGTTTTTCCTTGCTTCCACTTCACTGAGCAGGACCTCCATTTCACATTTGTTGAAATTCTTCTTTTTTACATAATGCTTTTGCCATTGTCTTTTAACAAAACACTGAACAGAAGGGGCTATTTATATTGATTTGTATATTCAAATAGGCATAATTCTGTGAGGAATCGGGGTGGGGCTGTAGGTGCGTGCATGTCTTTTAAAATTCACATTGATTGGTATTTATAAAGAGAAAGTGCATAGAACTTTGCTAGCGAACAGTTTTATGCATGTAAATTGTTTTGTACACACTCACATTTCCTGTTTTGTCCAAACACCATGTTTTATTGTGAATTCTACATGTGGCGAAATACATGAGGCCCTTGGTGTGAAAATAAAAGTATAGTGTTTGCTAATAATTATGTTTTTTTGGAAAGGTCTGGATAACTGGAGAGAATCAAAAATATGGCAGTAATATTGTCTCAAATATCCCTGTTGTGAGGCACCTTATACATTTAGTTATGAGATAAAATCTAAATCAGTTAATAACCAGAGGATAAAGAGCATAACTTGACTTAGAATTAGAATTATATCCTGTACCTATACAGTATTATTAACTACATATAAATTAAAAGAGAAAGTATAATACTAGCTTCTTGCAGGTTAAAATACTGATTGCTAGACATTTGCTTTCATGAAAATAAAGCTCCCTTGGAAAGCAATATTATATTAGGTAAAAAAAAAAAAAACTAGATTTTTAATTTCTTACTGAAAGCTGGCATGGTAAATCTGATACTTTTCCTTTAGCTTCGGCAGCACCAAATGGTTTTACATTTCTTTGTAAATCAAGACATACACATCAAGGATACTTCTGTGTGCTGAACAACATTCTGCTTCTAAAAATGTAAGTGATTTTACATCATTTGAGGCACTCAAATAGAATTAGAATTAGAATATTAGAATAGTTTCCAGCACAAATGTAGTGCTAGTTTGCAGATCAGCTGAGGCATACTTATTATTCATGACCAAATTTAGCAGCCTTTAACCTGATTTAACTATAAATTATGATCATGTAGTGTTTATGGGGGATTTTAATATCCATATTGATGTTGAAATTAGAACTTTCAGCAAATGTTTTACTTAACTGTTAAATACAGTAGGATTTGCCAGATTGTCAATTGTTTGAATCGCTGTGTATACACGTTAGGTCTAGTTATTACTTATAGAGTTGAGATTCAAAATGTAACTATTACTCCATTAAAATTCAGATTCAATGAAAGGGCTAGATGGTACAATCCTTGATATTTGCATTGCTTCTAATGGGGAAAGTCTTGAGGCATGGCTGCCATGAGGAAAGGCAGCCAGGAAGCTTTACCAGCAGGACACATCATCAGTTGTGTGCCTCAACTTCACAGGGTGTTTCGGCCTTTTATCACAAGACACCCTCTGTTGAGGCAGGCCCACCACGGGTTGATCAAGCCTGGGCATGTGTCTTACGGTTAGCTGATCACCTTAGCTGCCCAAGTGATATTAGCCCTCTTCAGCCATAGCCAGTGACTGGCCCTCTCAGCAGTGTTAGCCAATTCTCTGATAGCCTGTCATTGGGCCTGCCCCCTGACTCCAAACCTCTCTAAGTAGTTTCGCTGTTGTACTGGCAACAAAGCCCCTACACCCCACCTCCACCGGGCGCACCTTGATCTTCCAGCCTCTGTCCTCTGCCTCAGCTGCCAAGTTGGCATACTGCAGCTTCTTACGTTCAAATGCTTCCACAATTGCATCCTCCCATGGTACCGTCAGCTCAATGACGTAAGCAAGTTTTCGGGAGTTAGACCAAAGGACCAGGGGCCTCATGTATAAACGGTGCGTACGCACAGAAATGTTGCGTAAGAACTTTTCCACGTTCAAATCGCGATGTATAAAACCTACACTTGGCGTAAAGCCACGCACTTTTCCACGGTACCTCATGCCTTGTCGTACGAAAGTTCTCCGCTCGGTTTTGCAAACTGGCGGCACCCAGCGTCAAAGCAATGCTACTGTTCCTGTGTGATTACTCATTATTTTCATGACGCGGCTTTATAAATACACTGAAACTAACCGCATATTGTTTATTAGTGTAATGCATCTGATTGTAATTAACTCGTAACAATATAATGGTCCAGGGAATAGCCATAGTATTCCAAATGCCATAACTGCTTTAGCGTTGTTACTCTCACTGCACCTTCTTCATCTTCTTCTTTCAGCTCCTCCCGTTAGGAGTTGCCACAGCGGATCATCTTTTTCCATATTACTCTGACTGCACCATTTGGAGTATTTATATCACTGTATCTGAGTGTGAATCACAGCAGCAGCTGATCGGAAAGAGAATTATCGGTATACAGTTTCATGGACACGCTGTCTCAGCCACGGCAAAACGTTTTAAAGCCTTTCCTGTACGGACCTTGCGATTCAGAAACAGTTTAATCCCAAGAACTTTAAATGCACTCAATCAATTGCATCTTGTAGAACTGTTTGTATTTATAAGTACAATCACCCCACTGTAAACTTGCACTACAGTTATAATATCTCACAACCTGGGCCACTTTATAAAGCGCGTATTTACATATGATGACGATATCATTTTTAAGGTGAAATGCAGCAAAATATGTTTGTTAAATTATACACATAAAACTTTAACTTCATTTAAATAATCTATATTCTTCACTGGGAGTGTCGGGAAGGATAGAATAATTAAACATGTACTACGAAGATATTTCAATGTACCTTAAACGTTTTGAAGAATCGGCGCTAAGCTTACAGATGGCTTAACGTCTATTACAGAGCTGATTGTGTGGCGATCGGTTACTTGGGGAAAGAAAAGCAAGGACTGCAGTGACGGCTACGCCAATATATATTGAATATAAAACAGAAAGAGAAAATAACAACACAGCTAAAAACGCAGCAACACATTTCGACAAAAGATAAATGCTTGTCATGAGCACGAGACTCATGAAACACATGTTTAATAATGTGCTTTAGCTCCTATCATCATGAAAATGACATCACGTATACATCTCAGTATTTTAGTTATTCAGAGAGCTGTAATATCACGAATGTAATGGACTCTGTGTCCAGATGGAGGAAGAGAGCCAGTTTAAGAAGCAAGTAGTGATTCACACACATAGAGCACATACGAGTAGAAGATCAAATACAAAACAAAGCATTTAACGTGCTACTTTAATTACGATGTGATTTGAGAAACTGGTTAATTAAACGATTTTAAGATGAAGTTTATAATGTTCTACTAAATGACAAAATAAACTACGTAATTAAAGTGGAAATGTCGAGATTGAAGTTGACATTTCGTGCTTTTTCCCCACTGTGTGCCTTTTTTCTCTGTACCCTAATAAACTTTCATATGACACTCAGACAGTGGGCTTACAACTCTTCTTTTCACGGCAACTTTGATATGTGACTTCTTTTTTATTTCCAGCACTGTGCGATTTTGTGAATGTCAGCTTTCAAGTTTCTCCAACACGCTATGTCACTCAATCAACTTCATTTTGTTGATTATACCACGGTTTATTTGAACAAATAGTATGTTTTTCCTTTGCCTCCACTTGGTATTCGCTGAAATTCTTATATTTTCCCCGTGCTTTTCCCATTGTCTTTTCACAGAAGGCTGCGCTTAAGGGCGATTTATATTGATTTGCATATTCAAATAGG
The DNA here is from genome assembly GCF_016835505.1 of Polypterus senegalus. Lineage (NCBI taxonomy): Eukaryota > Metazoa > Chordata > Cladistia > Polypteriformes > Polypteridae > Polypterus > Polypterus senegalus. The sequence continues at coordinate 66,933,726 of NC_053162.1, read as the reverse complement.
CGTAATTCTGGGAGGATTTGGGCGTTACAAAATCGCGTGCACGAGCGTTAGTTTTCACGCTGATCGGGATTTATGTAACGGAAGGACGTGGAAGTTGGAGTACGCACAGATTCCTGCATCTGGATTTTTCTGTGCGTAAGCACATTTCGGCTTTTGTGCTTATGCCATGTTATAGTGCGAGTTCTACGCACGGCGTTATACATGAGGCCCCAGGTCCGGTCGCAGAGTAGTTGTTACTATCTCTGTGGAGAAGATGAGCCTCTGATCCAAGTCAACTTGCATCTGACAATCCCTGACAACCTTTAGCGGTCCCAGATCCTGGCTTGAAGGGCTAGTCTTTGGCTTGTCCCCCTCCCGGACAAATGCTGATGGAGACTGGCGCTCCTCATGATTCGTGAGAGGTTGGGCGTTGATTGATTTCCTCTTGCACTCAACTTTCTCAGCTAGACACCTGAGGACCTGGTTGTGTCTCCATGTGTATCTGCCTTGAGTAAGGCTAGTCCTACAACCAACCAGGATGTTCTTGAGTGTTGCTAGGACTATACACAGGGGGCAAGATGGGTCCTTTCCAAACCACAGCTGCAGATTTATGGGGGAAGGCAGCACATCATATGTGGCTCGGATGATGAAACAGCCTATTGGACTCCATTCCCCAGATTTCACTCCATGTGAGTTTCCACTTTTCAACACACTCCCATTTCATCCAGCGGCCCTGCTTGGCTAGCGCTACAGCTTTGGCACGTCTGGCTGCTTCCTCCTGTCGACGCACCTCCTCCACCACCATGTTTCACGTTCAGTTGCAGATGCCTGTTGCCAGAGAGGTGTTACTGCTCTAAGACCAAAGCCTCCTCTGCCCTGTTGGATGTGACCCACCACGTCACGATGGAGATGAGCAGATTTGGCCTGTAGCACAGCTGTGGCTGGGGTCCACTTACTCCCCGTTGCTAAGGTGGGAGCAGCGCCTCTCACTATTGGATCCCGGGAGTCCATTAGTGACATCTCCAGCCTCACTTTTGCACATTTGAACTCCTCAGCCAAGCTAGGAATGGGCAGTGACAGTATCCCGTCGCTGTAGAGTCCGACGCTGCTGAGGCATTTTGAAAGTCCAAGCCACTTCCTCACGTAAGAGCTCACTAGCCTCTCCAGTCGATTGGCATGATTAAGCGAGACCTCGTACATGGTCAATGGCCACAGTAGTCTGGGTAACAACCCAAACTGGAAGCACCAGAGCTTCAATTTCCTTGGGAGTGCGGTGTTGTTAATCTGCCTGAGGTCATTAGCCATGTCATGCCGTAGTTGTTCAAGTTGCCAGGTGTCATTGAGGTCTGCATTATACCACCGCCCAAGGCTCTTGATGAGCTTCTCTAAGACTGTTGGAATTGGTTCTCCACTGATACAGAACCACTCATCTGTCAGTTTTCCTTTTATGATGGAGATGCTGCACGATTTACTTGGCTTAAACTCCATTCTTGCCCATTGGATGTTTTCCTGGAGCTTCTGTAGCAATCGCCTAGTACATGGTTTTGTTGTTGTAATGATGGTCATGTCGTCCATGTAGGCTCTAATGGGAGGAAGACGGAAGCCACTCTTGAGTCTCTCACCTCCCACTACCCAACGAGATGCCTGCATGACCATCTCCATGGCCATGATAAATGCCAAAGGGGAAATCGTACAGCCTGCCATAACTCCAATTCCCAGGTGCTGCCAGGCGGTGGTGTTGTTCTCAGCTGTTACACAAAACTGTAGATCCTGAAAGTAGCTCTTGACCAACCCTGTGATGTGGTTTGGTACACTGAAATAGTTGAAGGCCATCCACAAGATCTCATGAGGGACTGACCCAAAGGCATTGGCAAGGTCTAAAAAGACCACATGAAGGTCTCTCCGTTCTTTCTTGGCAGTTTGAATCTGGTGCCAGATGACACTGGTATGCTCCAGACATCCCGAGAAGCCCTGGATACCGGCTTTCTGCACTGATTTGTCAACATAGTCATTTTTTTGCAAGAAGGTTGATAGCCTTTGGGCCAAAACACTGAAGAAGATCTTTCCCTCTAAGTTCAGCAAGCAGATCTGGTGAAACTGGCTGATGGATGAGGAGTTCTTCTCCTTAGGGATCAGAATACCTCCTGCTCTTCGCCAAGCCCTTGGAATCACTCCTTTCTGCCATGCTACCTTCATCAGCTTCCAAACAGGCATTTGAGGACTCCAGGGGTGTTTTTATAGAGCCTATATGGAATGCCATTGGGTCCAGGGGTCGATGCTGATCTTGCCTGCTTCACTATCTTCTCCACCTCATTCCATGTGGGTGGCCTTATGTCCATTTGGTGTTCAGGTGCCTGAATAGGCGTCATGTCACTCAGAATGGTAACTGACTCATTCCTCCGACCCTCAGAGTAAGTTTTCCTCAGATGTTCTTCCAGGTCTTTTATGGGCACTTTGAGGCCCCCACTCTTCTCTTGGACGAAAAGGCCCTTAACAAAGCTGTATGGGTTGCTGTAGAAAAGGGTCCTTGTCCGTTCTTTCCTCTGGCGTTGTCGTCTGAGGTACTCTGCTCTTCGCAAATTAGTAAACTGCTGCTTTATTTCCTCCTGCAGAGCAGCTAGTCCCTCCCTTTCTGTCTCATAGGCCCTCCTCCACTGTTTCCTCAGTTGTCTTCTCTCTTTCACCAACCTGTCAATTTCCCGCTGTCTCCTGGACTTTAGCTGGTTTAAAGGGCCTTTCTGCTGCCTCTGTGTCTTGCTCTTTACCCCAAACCTCTCGACACCATAGCTGTAGATGACTGTTCCCAGGTTCTCCAGCTTCCTTTCAACGGGACCCTTTTGTTGTTCTAATATAAGAACCAGTTCCGAGTCAATGGTTTCCCATTCTCTCTTCACACTGGATCTGGGCCACAGAATCTGAGATTTCCTACCTTCCATCTTCCTTTCTGTTGCTGGCAGTGGCTGGCTGGGCTCAATATTGGAAGTCTCTGTCGGATGTTTCTGGATGGCCTCTGGGATGGAACATGGTGTTGGCTGTGGCTGACTTAATTCTATACAGAAATGTGTTGCTAGCTGTTGGTGGCTAAACTCCACGCTAGAGGCTGATGTTGATTGGCTGGGCCCTGGACTAGGGCCTGATATTTGGTGTGGCTGGCTAGGCTCTGGATTGGAAACTGCTGCTGGCTGGACTTGACTGGGCTCCAATTTGGAGACTGTCGAAGGGTCTGTACGACACTGAACTTCATTCGGGGTGCTGATACCCTGAGGACTGTGGGGGTTCTCCTGCCTCTGGGCTTCATTCGACTGATTTGACTTACTTCGTAAGAAGTATTGGTCAATGCGAGGCCCCTTTCTAAGCTCACTGAGGCACTTCTTCCTGCCTTGGTGGATTTTAAGGCCCATGTCAGTTGTTAGCTTTGACCAGCAACAAATGCAGCTCTGCAGCTTCTTTCCTGCCAGCATTGAAGGTCCATTAATTGCAATGCTGGTTGTCCTATTCATCGTCGGTACCATTCCAAGGTCCGTTGCCATAAAATCCGTCTGAAAAGGGTCTTCTTCCGCCCCCGCTCTCGCAGACCCTTGGGGTATCTTCTCCTTTGAAGTTTTTGTAGCAATATTTGGTGTACCCAGAAACGCTAACAAGCGCTGGGTCCTGATGTTATCTCTGATTGCTATTTAATTATGCTTGATTTGTTTCTATCTATACCAGCACAATTGCAGATAATAACAAGGACAATGTGAAATCTCGATTGTAACCTTGTTTTAAAATATTTAGATCTTTTGAGAAATGTATTTCATTTTGAAATACAGTCTAGACTGGCAGTCAGCAAAGTATAGTGTGACTTTGAAAATAGGCTTTGGATACAGTAGATCTCTCTAAAAGAAAAGAAATTACGCACATAGAAACTCAACATGGTTTAATGAGAGCATTTGTGCTGTTGAATTAGAATTCCAAATAGAAGTTTATTTCAAACTTACCCTTTTTTCCCAAAATACTTGAAATACTAGTTGCCACACAGCTTCAGTCCACTCTTATACATCTTAGTGTATTTGAGAAATTCCATTCTGGCTTCCACGCCGGTCACAGTATAGAAACAGCACTACCCTATGATATAAATGACATTCTGATATGCTTTGATGAAGAAATTCCACATAAAAATGTTGTTGTATTTAAGTGCAGCCTTTCACACCACTGATAATTTTTACATAGACTGGAAAATTACTTTTGGCTTTCAAGCAATGTCCTTACATAGTTTACTCCATATACAGTATATCAAGTCAATTTTATTATGCACCGAAATGTTTTGACAGTACTTGTTGTCATTATACTCATAATTTAAATATGGTGTCCCACAGGGCTTGGTACTCGGACTTTAACTTTTTTCACTTTACATTCTGCCATTGGTAACTATTATTAGGAAACATAATATTAATTTTCACTCAAATGCAGAGGATTTCCAGGTATACCTTTCTTTCAGACCAAGAAAACATTTTTCCAATAGTGTCTGATATTAGTTGTGTCAATGAGTTAAGAGTGGATGGATAATTACTATTTGTCTATGAATACAGAAAAGGCAGAGCTGCTAATGTTTAACTCACTTAATCTGAAGAGTACTTTTACTGAATCAGAACGCATTTTCTTTGATACCAGCATGTCTTTTAAAACACACATTACAAAACTATGTACAACCTGTTTTTTCCAGCTTAAAAATATTGGAAAATTAAGACAGATTCTAAATATTTAGTATATATATATCATCTAATTTTTTGAGGTTGTTTTCCTGGTGAGGGCTGTGTTGGCAGCTGGCCAAGCAGGTCAACACTAGGCTTCCCTGTCACCAGCTAAAGATTCTAACTTTTTAGGAGAAATAACATATGTTCCAAAGCCAACTGAGAGATATAATCATTCCACTGTGTTCTGGGTCTGTAGCAGTGGGATGTGTCCAGAGTAACTCTAGGGGGAGCCACCAAGGGGACATCCTTATAACATGCCAAAACCACCTCAACTTTATCTTTAGGAGCAGGAACTATATTCTGAGGCTTTCCTGTATCACTAGGCTCCTCATACTACCACAGAGTTATCAGCCCAGCCACTCAGTGAAGAAATCCTTTCATTGTTGCTTACGCTCACAATCTAATTTTTTCGGTCATTACAAACAGCTTGTGTCCATAGGGGAGGATATTGTAGTAGATCAGCTGGAAAACTGAGAGTTTTGCCTTTAGACTGAACTCCTGCTTCAACACCATGGACCAGTACAGCGTCTGCAGAACAGCAGCTACTACTCCAATCCGCTTGTCAATCTCACGTTCCCATTTTCAATCACTTGTGAACAAGTGCCTGAGATACTGAACGCAGTTGTTCCCCCCTTTACCTGAAGAGAGCAATCCACTCTTTTCTGAGAGAGACCCATGACTTTAGATGTGGAAGTGCTGGTCTTCACTTCAAACTTAAGTGCTTAAATTAATGCCAAAGGTCAGGTGAGGCAAAGGGGACAACATCTATCACCCCCACCTCCTAAGCTGCACCTTGATATCCTGTCCCTTAAAACCACAAACATGAGTGGTGACAAGGCACAGTTTTGATGGAGCTTGACATCTACAGTAAACAAATTCAACAAGATATATTCAGACACAGCTCTCCTCTCACTGCCTTTGCATAAGGCACAAACAGCACGTAAGAGCAACCCTGTTACATTTCTGCAGCACCTCCAACAGCACATGCTGAGGGACTTTTTCCCAATCAATAAGCAACATGTAGACTGGGGTAACATACTTCCATGTATGTTCCAGCAACTGCACCAGGGAAAAAAACTGGGACCTCATGTATGAACGGTGCGTACGCACAGAAATGTTGCGTAAGAACTTTTCCACATTCAAATCACGATGTATAAAACCTACACTTGGTTTAAAGCCACACACTTTTCCACAGTACCTCATACCTTGTCGTACGCAAGTTCTGTGCTCGGTTTTGCAGACGGCCGGCACCCAGTGTCAAAGCAGTGCTACTGTTCCTGTGTGGTTACTCTTTATTTTCCTGACTCGGCTTTATAAATACACTGAAACTAACCACATATTGTTTATTAGTGTAATGCATCTGATTGTAATTAACTTGTAACAATATAATGGTCCAGGGAATAGCCATAGTATTCCAAATACCATAACTGCTTTAGCGTTGTTACTTTCACTGCACCTTCTTCATCTTCTTCTTTCAGCTGCTCCCGTTAGGAGTTGCCACAGCGGATCATCTTTTTCCATATTACTCTCAATGCACCACTCGGAGTATTTATATCACTGTATCTGAGTGTGAATCACAGCAGCAGATCGGAAAGAGAATTATCGGTATACAGCATCAAGCACATGCTGCCAAAGCCACGGCAAAACGTTTCAAATCCTTTCCTGTACGCGGTTCAGAAACAGTTTCATCCCAAGAACTTTAAACGCACTCAATCAATTGCTCCTTGTAGAACTATCTGTACTTATAAGTAGAAATAGCTCATTGTAAACTTGCACTACAGTTATAATATTGCACAACCTGAGCCACTTTATAAAGCGCGTATTTACATATGATGACAATATAATTTTTAAGATGAAATGCAGCAAAATATGTTTATTATATTATACAGATAAAACTTTAACTTCATTTAAATAATCTATATTCTTCACTGGGACTGGCGTGAAGGATAGAAGAATTAAACATGAACTACGAAAATATTTCAATGTTCCTTAAACGTTTTGAAGAATCGGCGCTCTAAGATTACAGATGGCTTAACATCTATTACAGAGCTGATTGTGTGGCGATCGGTTAGGCTACTTGGAAAAAGAACAGCAAGGACTGCTGGGGCGGCCACACCAATATATATTGAATATAAAACAGATAGAGAAAATAACGACACAGCTAAAAATGCAGCGGCAAATTTTGACAAAAGTTAAACCCTTGTGTCATGAGCACGAGGTGGCTATGCAGTGTCAGCAACGGACGTGGCCATCCACTATGCATAACATACCATATTGACATTGGCGGGCAAAGGGGCCACTGATTCTTTCTTTGCCCAGGGCCGCCACAAGCCTAGAGCCGTCTATGAGTACTGCTGCAATAAATAATTTAATTAAAGGTCATGCACAATCACTGCACCGTGAAACCCATGTTTGATAACGTGCTTTAACTCCTATCATCATGAAAATGATATCACGTATACATCTCAGTATTTTATATTTATATATTATATTCAGAGAGCTGTAATATCATGAATGTAATGGATTCTGTGTCCAGTCAGAGGAAGAGAGCCGGTTTAAGAGGCTATTCCTCCCACTCACACTTCTTGAGGTATCTTCATTATTCCCAAAGTGAGCATTGATGTCATTCAATAAGACAGCTGAGTCAGTAGGTGACACTGGTATGACACTGTTCTTTTTGACCACCACTGCAGAGGGCACTCATCCATCTCAAATGTGGGCACTGATTTATATTTGTCCTGACTTTTTTGTATAAATTCCGCTTCATCATCTGTATCTATACCCTTTCTTAACAAACCACACATGGTTGAAACTTACGAGACTTTTAGCAAATATTATAATTGACACCTTAAAGAGATTCCATAAATTAACAACATTTTACAAAATGGCATAATCAGTAAATATAACCCATCATAAAAATGGCCAATAATCAAGTAACAACAATAATAATTCTCAAATTGGCATAGTATATAAAACACAGACATGTCAAAGTAAAACTAAACTGTTGAAATGACTGTATACTTTGAATGCACTGCCAAAGACTGATTTAAATGAAAGTATAAGCACCTGCTAAATGGGCATACATTTAAACTTGAGTTAAAACTTCACATATATCATCCTCAATTGTTTGTCATCATCAATCGCTCGAAAATTATAATCTGCACAAGTGTTTTTTAGTTGGTGCACTGTCGAAATAACAGTGTTGTGCCCCTGATCTGAGAGAAAAACACTCCTCAGGTGGTCGAGACCTGTCTGAGGACAACGGGGCTACCTAGAAAAGCCAACATAAAAGCTGCTCCATGATTGCCATTTTGCAGACACAGTACTTAGAGAGCACTTTAGAATCCAGGAGAAGTGTTCGGGGTCCATCTGCCTCGGTGTGTGTTCGTCAATGACTCTTTCTGAACAGAAGGACAGTAGGCATACGAGTAGCTCTGACCCGGGGTCAGTGGAGTGAGGCAGAAAAAGAACCACCTGTATGAGTGGGCAAAGGAACAAAGCAGCTGGTAAATGCATCCAAAGTTCTCACTAAGTGCTGCCTCTGCGACAGCAATCTCCGAGCTGCTTTTTCTGCCGGAGTCTTGGACAGGTTACCAAGTGTATGACATGTAATATTTTTGATCTTGATTTTTTTTACCATTGTTGAGTTGCAAAGTGGTAGAGCTAACCTTGTCAGTATCAGGGTTAAACCCAAGTTTGTTCAGCAGACCATTGTGAGGTAAAATCACACATTTCCCCAAAGCACACAGACTCATGCTGGTCTAACCCACACTAATATAGCTATGCTGTTCTAAATTTTTTCTTCTTTAGTCTGCCTTTGCTTTCTCTGTTGAAATGGCTTGTTTTCCACATTTTCATGTAATTTAGATAGTGAATGTCACCTCTAGCTAATCTGAGATATTTCAAAAATACAACAGTCTCAAAATTTGATCACTAATACGTTGTGATGCTACAGGAGCACCATGAAGGCTAAAAGGAAGTTCAACAAGCATCAGCAACTGAGAAAGAAGTTTAAAAGTATTTAGCAATTGTCCCTTGCTTTGGTCCTCAAGAAATTTGTTGATTCCCAGCATTTGACAGGAACCAAATTTAGATATTTTAGTTTATTTCTATGTAGTCAATGATAAAGCAATATCATAAGAAATAACCTTATTTCCAAAGTAGGATGACTGAGCTCCAGCATTCACTCTTTCTGATAACACCCACCTCAAACATCTTATTTACTTCTTTGCTGCTGGCAACTCAAGGGACATCCAGAATAGTATAAGGAAGAATGTGATTATTTATACCACAGTAATATTTTTTTTTTCATAAATGTAAGCCTTGTTTTCATATCGGGATAAAAAGAAAAATGTCTTATTATATTTTCCCAGATATACCAGTTGTTCTTTTTGCTACTCAAATAAATTTCATCCCTTGGGAATAATGCTTTCTATAGGTATTGCTGCTTCTTTTTCAGACAGCACACTTTTTTTGTATCTTGGCACTTGTACCATTTTTATCTTACATGCTAAGTCTGCGTTGTGTTTCTGCTTAGTTAATAAGTCACAGAGTTTAGTCTTTCTTCGACTAAGACAGATTCTTGCCAGCAGGCTAAGAACTGATATGGACTGCAATTTTCTCTTACAGGATTTCACCTTAGTTTTCCTTAAGTGTGCCTTACAAACCTTTGAGATGATGTTCAAATAAATGCTTTAGAAGTTATGAAGCCATTTCATAATTGTAGTGATTTTCTGACTGCATGCATTAGGTTAGGTACAACTAATGTTTTCCTTTGCACATGTCCAAAACAAGAGCGCATATGGAAACTGCGTATGGAATATGTTGACAATGTTGTCTCTTTACACAGAGATCCACAGATACATGGAATATATTATGGTATTTTTTAGCCTACTTAATCTAGACCAGGATCACAGTGGGTGCTGGAACCTATCCCAGCTAGCATAGGGAACAAAAAAGGACCAAAGCCTGGACAGGGAGCCAGTTCATCATGGACATGGAATATGTTACCAGGTAATGTAGCAGATAGTTATTCTCTCTGAATCTTCATATCTGAATTAGAAATTTTACAGAGGATAGATTAATAGGAATTAATGAGTTGTATTTCGCTGAATTAATTTTCCTGTCAAATATATAAGATAAAGCATCAGCTTTATCAATTTTTTTCTAGGCCTGTATTTGATAATAAAGTCAAAATAAATGAAAAAGAAAACACATATTGACATTGCAGTATTTAATCTCTGAGCTTTTTTTATTAATACTTTAGATTTTAGATTCAGTATATATCATGAAAGGATGTTGGGCTGCTTCTGGAAAATTTCTCCATTCTTCAAAGCCAACTTGATTGTAAAAAGTTCATAATTATGATTGGAGAGTAAACTTTTGAGAAAATATTTAACATTTGTTAAATTCTTCAAATAATTGAAGCATGAACTTCTACAATAAACCATAAATTAACATCCAGATGGTGAAGAATAGGAACAGACATTAAGGTATAAATAAATTTAAAAACTAGTGGAAAGTTTTTAAAGATTCAAAAGCAAAAATTAGAAAACCTAACAAATGGTTAAACATGTGTAACATTTTCAGGGCCTCACTATTCAATATTGCTGTTACTTTATTCTTGTTCATAGTTTAAACAATTCAGTAAAGTTCATATCCTTGGAAAATTGCTGAACCCCTGTGAAAGGCATATTTTTTCTGGCTTTCCAAAAAAATTACTACTGCATATGCCTTCTAGTGCTTCTTTAACCTGTTTTATATGGCTTTTAAAATTGTTGAAAATACTTTCATCAAAGTATAAAAATACATAAACACATAGTACATTTCCAAAAATAGAAGCAATCTTCTATTAATCACCTTCAGGAATTGTTGTCGAAGTCTATGTAGATCTAATTTGGTAAAAATGGTGGATCCATTGACTTAATTCAACAATAACAACATCATTTATTTATATAGCACATTTTCATACAAATAATGTAGCTCAAAGTGCTTTACATGATGAAGAAAGATAAAAAAGACAAAGCAAGAATTAAAATCAGAGAAAACTAATTAACATAGAATAAAAGTAAGGTCCGATGACCAGGGAGGACAGAAAAAACAAAAAAAACTCCAGACGGAAAAAATAAAATCTTGCAGGGGTTCCAGGCCATGAGACCACCCAGCCCCCTCTAGGCATTCTACCTAACATAAATGATCAGTCCTCATTGTATTCAGGGTTTTCATGGAAGGACTTGATGATGACGGTCACGTGGACTTCTGGCTTTTAATCCATCAATGTATGGACATAATGGGGCTTTGATTAGGTGGTGGTGATGCAGAAAAGGAAAAAGAACAGAAGAGAAAATAGGGGTTAGTACGGATTTTGGAGCCACCATGAATAGTAATGATAATTAATTGAATATGCAGAGCATCAAGATTAACTTAAAATGAAGTTATGAGAAAGCCATGTTAAAGTAATGTGCTTTTATCCGTTTTTTAAAGTGCTCTACTGTATTTGCCTGGCGAATTCCTATTGGCAGGCTATTCCAGATTTTAGGTGCATAACAGCAGAAGGCCGCCTCACCACTTCTTTTAAGTTTAGCTCTTGGAATTCTAAGCAGACTCTCATTTAGAGATCTAAGGTTACGATTTGGAAGATGTCAGACAATCTGATATATAAGATGGAGCGAGATTATTTATTTAATTCAGAAGTAAAGAAATACAGGAAGGTGCTAACTATTCTTTATTGTAATCTTGTTTAACTCCCTGTAATCTATAGATCTACAAAGACCAACCTTCTTTTTCTCAAAGGATGGACTGCTAGAAGGTTAAATAAACCCATTGGGCAGATTTTCTTGTGTACATACTCATCTATTGCTTCACTCTCAGGATGTGATAAAATATAGATTTTACTTTTAGATAAATGATTTCCAGGTAGCAACTCAATTGATTAGTCGTAAGGACAGTGTAGAGGAAAAATAGCAGATTTTTATTTGCTTTATTTGAATAATTTTTAAACTACATTGGCAACACTTGATTAAATAACATTAATTTGTTGAATAGACCATTTGTTGAAACAAGTGTGTTAACTTGTTTTCAGATTGCAGTTAATTGTTCTTTTGTGCATGTCTTAATTGTCTGATTTCATCTTGGGGTCCATTAATATTATGTGATGTTTAAATGGTAGGCCACAAGGATGAACTATAATGAGAAAAGCCTGGGAAAGAAACATATTCAAATGAAAAAAGGACAAAACTGGGAACAAAATCAATAAGAGGAGGTAAAGTTGAAAAATAAAGTTGGGATGCAATAAAACAACAGGTTTGCACACAGAAACTAACCACAATCTTCAATGTTGCTGGTGCAGTGATGGTGGGTTTTATACAATTGCTGACATGACGTGTTCATATGTAACCTCCAAAAAATGCACCCCTATCAGTCAACCCTTGGTTCCCAACAGTGTCAAACTACAACAAAAATGTTGTTCCAGTGTAACCTAAACAAAATGAAAAAGTTAAAAAAATGACTTCCTTAATTCTCAATCTTTGCGGTGGGCCGGCGCCCTGCCCGGTGTTTGTTTCCTGCCTTGTGCCCTGTGTTGGCTGGGATTAGCTCCAGCAGACCCCTGTGACCCTGTTGTTAGGATATAGCGGGTTGGATAATGGATGGATGGATTCTCAGTCTTAAACACCTAAAAGATTCTCCAAAACTACATTCCAAGCCACTGAAAAAAATTTATTTGCAGATAAATACATTGTTAAAGGTTCACAAATCATATCAGGACTCTTCCTATGAAAATTATTCATATTGCAATGAATCTGGGTTTTAATATCTTAAAAATCAGTATTGAATTGTTTTTCTGATTGTTTATAATTTTCGTTATTAATTTAATAATGCTTGCTTGCCACCAATTTGTGTTGATTCTTACCTAGCCGAAGACATCTTTTTGCTATTACAATGCTGGTCACAATCCAAAAAAGTCATGTGACATGTTATGATGTTGAATGCAAAAAAGTCTGAATTAGCAAAAGCCACCTTAATTCTGGGTGTTCATAAGAAATGTAATGATCTACTTCATGAGATAGAAGTACATAATAAACAAGAAGAGTTTCATTAAATATTTGAATTATTAAAATATGTGGTTCAATTTAAATGTTTAAAGTCTAAACTTTCTCGGTTATAATAGAAGTTTGTCATTTTTCACACTCTGTTAGAGGCCCATAGAAGGCTAGATTGCTAGCAAAACATCAAAATTAACATCACATTCCTAATCACTGACCTTGAAATAGTATTAAATAATACCCCACATGATTATGTTTTAGATTTGTCATTTTTTATAACCTTCTAAGAGTGGCTCTTAGTGGGCTATGAGCACTGGTAAACAATCAGATTTCAAAATTATTATATTCTTGACCATCAACCTTAATTTAGTTTAAAACAACATTCATACTATTACCAATTTCCATTTTTTCAAAGTTTTATGGAAACGATTATCTCATAACCCACTACTTGATGAACTCCTGGAGTCAGTTGATGTGTCATGCACAACTTCAAGTCCATCTGATTATTTTTGTTGAAGACACCTATTCAGTTACTCTTTATCAAAAAGAAGTAATTTCCTACACAAATTATAGTCCAAAAATGGCCTAAAAGTAAAAATGTGTTGGTTCAAAAGGGCCAAAAATACAACCCTGATTCCAAAAAAGTTGGAATGCTATGTAAAATGTAAATAAAAACGGAATGCAATGATATGCAAATCTCATAAACCCATATTTTATTCACAATAGAACACCGAAAACATATCAAATGTTTAAAGGTCATTTTGAATTTGATGGCAGCAACACATCTCAAATAAGTTGGGACAGGGCCATGTTTACCACCATGTAGCATCTTCTCTTCTTTTAACAACAGTCCATTAATGTCAGGAAATTGTGGAAACCAGTTACTGGACTTTTGGGAAAGTAATGTTGACCAATTTTTGTATGAAATAGGATTGAAGTTGTTCAACAGTCCTGGGACTTCTTTGTCGTATTTTTCTTTTCATGATGTGCCAAATATTTTCAACTGGAGAAAGGCAAGGACTGCAGGCAGGCAAGTTCAGCACTCGGACTCTTTGACTACAAAGCCATGCTTTTGTAATAGGTGCAGTATGGGATTAAGCATTGTTTTTTTGAAATATGCAATGCCTTCCCTGAAAAAGACATCATCTGGATGTTTATGTTCCTTTAAAATCTGTATACACCTTTCAGTATTGATGATGTCTTTCCAGATGTGCAAGGTACCAATTCAGGCACCAGTGAACCCTCATACCATCAGAGATGTAGGCTTTTGAACTGAGCTTTGATAACAAGCTGGTTTGTCCCACTCCCCTTTACTCTGGAGAACACCCTAATTTCCAAAAAGAATTTCAGATTTTGATTTATCTGAGCGGGCGGCATGGTGGCGCAGTGGTAGTGCTGCTGCCTGGCAGTTAGGAGACCCAGGTTCGCTTCCCAGGTCCTCCCTGTGTGGAGATTGCAGGTTCTCTCCGTGTCTGCGTGGGTTTGCTCCTGTATCCTCCCACAGTCCAGACATGCAGGGTAGGTAGATTGGCGATTCTAAATTGGCCTTAGTGTGTGGTTTGTGTGTGTCCTGCAGTGGGTTGGCACCCTGCCTGGGATTGGTTCCTGCCTTGTGCCCTCTGTTGGCTGGGATTGGCTCCAGCAGACCCCTGTGACCATGTGTTCGGATTCAGCGGGTTAGAAAATGGATGGATGGATTTATTTGAGCACACAAAAGTTTTCCACTTTGCCTCAAGTTCATTTAAATGAGCTTTGGCCCAGAAAAGATGGTGTGTCTGGATCATGTTCACATATGGCTTCTTCTGTGCATGTCAGAGCTTTAGCCTGCATTTGTGGATGCCACAGTGAAACTGTGTGTACAGATGATGATTTCTGGAAGTGTTCCTGAGTCCATGAAGTAATTTCAGTATTGATTTTTGGCCTTGTCCCTTGCACAAAGAGATTTTCCCAGATTCTCTGAATCTTTTGATGATATTATGTACTGTAGATGATCAAAGTCTTTGCAATTTTACATTAAGGAACATTATTCTGAAATTATTACACAATTTGTAGACGGAGTATTTTACATATTGGTGAACCACTGCCTTTTTAAGATGTTCTTTTTATACCTATTCATCTTACTGACCTTTTGCCAGTTAACCAAATTAGTTACAAAATGTTCCTCCAGCTGTTTGTTCTTAGTGCCACTTACTTTTTCAGCCTTTTGTTGCCCCCGTCAAAAAACCTTTTGGAAATGTGTTGCTGAAATTCAAAATGAGCTAATATTTTTCATAAAATAGTAAAATGTCTCACTTTCAACATTTGATATGTTTTCTATGTTCTAAGCTTTTCAAATTAATGCATTCTATTTTTATTTACAACTTACACAGCATCCCATCTTTTTGGAATTAGGGTTGTAGGAATTAGGGTTGTAGGAGGAAACCCCTAAAAGCTTAATGTCTTGCATAATAAGTCGAGTTGAATGTTATATCATATGTGGGAATTTTCTTGTGCTTGTAAGTCAGAAGGCACCGGACAAAAAAAAAAACCAAAACAAACTGAAGTGATTTCAAAATGTTCAGGAATATTCCTTATGAACCCAATACTGTATACCAAGAATTACTACAAAAATGGACATTTGATTTAAACTGTGAGAGGACCATTTTTAATGCTATTTTAAATATTATTTTAGCTTTGGCTTTTGCTTTGGTTTTGACATTTGTGTATGCCTGTCTTTTTTGGTATTTTCCCTTGTCTATTGTTAAAGTAAGATTTTGCCAGCTTCTTATTGTTTCTTTCCTTCCCCAGACATATTAGCTCAAACATTCCTTCTAGATGCCTGTGTCTTTACACAGAGTCCAGAATATACTGTATATATGTGTTCTAAATAATAGTTTTCTATTTCTTAGTACGCAGTTGACAGTTGTACTTAATTCCTGGATACATATCAATGTACATCATTCTTTGATCTGTTTGGGTCCTGATCTGTATTGCCCAATGGACTAAAGAATTTGGTTCTTCTAAGAAATATCAATTCTGGCCAAGTATAACTTAATATGTTGCTATTAGAAAGTATTAGTAAGGAATGATTTGGTGTTGCCACCTCCATGCTTAAGAGACCTGGGATCAAATCTTAGTTGTCGTTTTCTTTATGGAGTTTGTATGTTGTTTGCATTAGAGTGTGCATTAGAGACAACATCTCTAACTTTATTCATCATTCTATAGAGTAAATACATAGTAATAATATTTTTGATTTCTATTATTTCTTTTATTTCTTATATTTCCATATTACCAATCATCAGTTTTCCTTTTTTTATGTATTGGATTCCCTAATTATCTCTTCCAGTAGGATAAAGCTGTGTTGCTGTTTGAACTATTGATATGATAGTTGGTGTCAGATCAAGAAGTTCGATGAAAGTGGTTATATAACAAGGTTAATTTATTTTACCTTATTTAACTTTTCCCTGAGATAACGTGGGTACCTGCAAGTTTTTGCTTACAAGGCAAGCATCTGAAGATTTTATTTGAATAAAAACTGGGTACATTCTATACTAGAGATCACATCAAAAGCTGACAACTTTACAAAGTATTACAGTTAATCTTCATTCCAATATTTGGATATTAGCTACATCATATTATTAACATGGGCGTGCATGGAATAAAGGCGATAGCCTGTGCTTTTTCAGCCATGGGCAAGTTTGGTTTACAGCACAGCCAGTTTCAGAATCTGCTCTATTAGGAAGCTCTACTCATGCTCAAATTAGATACGGATATTATCTATAGTACAAAATAGCTGTCCACTTTAGAAGTTTTCCAAAGTATCTGTCTAGTCGAATACTGTGTAAAAATGTTCATATAGTATAAGCCAATCAGAAGTTTTGCTGAATTGTCTATATACAATACAATACAGAACTACATACAACTGACAAAAAACACAAAAAGAAATACTGTACTTGAATAAACAGCATCAACAAATGAAAATCGGAAGCATGTAATAATGATATTAATATACTCAAATTTCCCATTATTCCTTCTGGTTACCCGTTTTAATTAAAAAGAATACACCTTCCTGTAAAATTGTGTTTTGCTGTAGCCACCAACAAAAGCCAAGTCAAACAGTCAAGTATACAGAAAAGCACTTAGTTAGTTAGATAGTATTTCTGATACACCTGATTAATTGATGCTGATTGTTTTATGAAATTTCCCAGGCAAAGGTAGACAACACAGCTAGTTTAATACAAAATGCAAATTAACTTACCTGAAGTACAGTATTTCTTATTACTGTTTTCATACCACTTGTTCAATCAAGCTTGTGGACAAAAACCCTATGAGAAACTACAATATGGTTAGTATAAAAATATATGCTCAGATTGTGGAGCTCTTTTTTATCTCATATAGTCACTGCTGTGCTTTACAGAAAGGATAATGAAATTAGCTCACAAATTAGTTTGTCTGGCACACAGGTTTTAATAGAACCCCATTGCTGTGTCCTCATAAGTTACAATTTATGTCTGAGTTGGCAGCATCAGGTTACATATTCAGCAACACAAAAACAGTTATTCTAGAATACCTAACTGATTGTCTGTATTAAGTCAGAACAGGAAAAATATTTTACTTTTGAATTGATAAGTTGACTTTTATCAACGTATGCATTTTTTGCTAAGAAAAAGGCAGTGTTTATCACCTGTGGTATATATATATATATATATATATATATATATATATATATATATATATATATATATATATATATATATATATATATAAGCAAAATACCAGCGCAGGAGAAGTAGTGTGTTAAAGAAGCAATGAAAAAGAAAAGGAAACATTTTGAAAATAACGTAACATGATTGTCAATTTAATTGTTTTGTCACTGTTGTGAGTGATGAGTATTGCTGTCATATATATTTACACACACACACAAGCATATATATATACATATCTATACATATACACATATATATACACACACACACATATACATACATATATACTGTATCTACATATATACATATACATACACACATACACACACATATATACACACACAGCTATTTCGTATCAGTGCAATACGCTGCTTGTTAAAACGGATAACTCCCGCTCTTACGTGCAAGTCTGCATGGATATTATGAACTATCGTATTTGTTCAAGTTCTATTTAAATTTTAAATAGAAGGAATTTTTATTTAGTCGACAGAAATATCTTTGGTAGGAATGGTAAAAACAGACAGGAATATTATTCGTGAATAAATCAACTCAAACCTTAAACAACTTATAATATTTTGCTCTCCATAAAAATATATCCTGTCTAAATTATACAAGTTAGAAATAAAGTAAACATTAAAAGAACAAACATTCAAATTTCTTTACTCTTATGTAATTTTATATAAAAATAAACTTAAATTTTAAATATCCCAAAAGATTTTGCTCTCCATAAAAATATATCCTGTCAAAATTATACAAATTCAAATATGAACATGCTGCATAACAAAACCTGGAAATATAAATAAAATGTGTTCCTTTTAGCAATAACAAATCAAATCATTCAGTTGTCTTTGCTCATATGTCATTTTAGAGCTGGACGCCTGGCATCTTTTTTTGGCCACAGGTTCGTTTCTGTTTGCTGTGAGGTTCTGTGTTGTGGAGATTCTCAGGATGGATTGCAGGTGCTCATCAGTGAGGCAACTCCTGTGTGATGTTTTGTTAGTCTTTATCACTGAGAAGAGCTTCTCACACAGATATGTGCTACCAAACATGCACAAGGTTCGAGCCGCATGTAGACTGACTTTTTTTGTTCTTCAAAGTCACCAAAGCGCCGTGCAAACTCAGTGCGCTCAGTTTATCAGCAAAGTGCGTATTTTGGGAACACCGTAGTGACGACTTGGTTTAACATTACTTGGCAACAGGGAAAGTGGGGCAAGTTGCACTGGCGCATTTGTGTCTCCCATAAAAGCAGCTTTACTTGAAATCACTTTGTGATTGTGCACGGGTAAAAACGTCCGCTGAAGTGTCAGATTCTTATTTAATTCTTCTGCTTTCTGTATCTTCTGCATTGCATTCAGGTCTTTCAGGTTACCCTGATGTTTTGTCTCATAGTGCCGTCTTAGATTAAATTCTGTAATTACAGCCACATTAGCTCCACAAATGAGACACACGGGTTCAGTAAACATATACTCAGCCTCCCATCGGTTTTTAAAGGCTCTATTTTCAGAATCAACTTTTCTCTTCAGCATCGTGTGAGCTAGCTTCGCAAATAACTTGCAGCATCATAAGGTAGACTTGATTAACGCGGTAAGTGTTCGGCAAGGCAGCTGAAGCGCTGCATTATGGGATCTGTAGTTTATTGTGTTACCAGCGCTTCATATACCCGGATATTAATAACAATAATACAGTATATAAAATGATCTCGCGGGCCGGATATAATTACACGCCGGGCGGATGTGGCCCGGCCCTTGAGTTTGACACATATGGACTAAATAGAACTTGAAAATATATATCTCCGAAGCTGTCGGCTAATTTTTAAATGTGATCGCGATGGCTAATAAAGTATTCAATTCAGATAGAGTTGTAACATGACTGTCAATATACAGCCTGCATGCCTCAATAAGTCATCCTCCCTCGCTCTTACTTTTTACCGCTCATCTAATGAATACACTGAGTATGGCTTTACCAAAACAATCATTGATGGCGAATAAAGTATCCATTATTCGAGTATGTAGATCGGGATATATATATATATACATATATATATATACCCGTGTATCGCAGCGGAGAAGTAGTGTGTTAAAAAGCTAGAAAAGAAAAGGGAACATTTTAAAAATAACGTAACATGACTGTCAATATACAGTATTTGTTTTGTGAGTGTTACTGAGTGTTGCTGTCATCAAGGATTTGATTATCATTATTTCTTTCAATCAGGTTCGTATTTGTAGGATGTGTTGTGTTCAAGTTACATTCCGTGTTTGTCAATCGTTGTAAAGATGACAGGTTTCATTCATCGATTCGTTTCTTACTGCATCAATAAACAGCTCGTCTTCTTCTTTATCTGAGCCGTGACACACTGCATGCACGGGTTTTTTTACACTGTCTTCCTTTAGCGGGACATTGACTTTTTCCACCATGTGCTTTGTTTCCGCAGTAGCTGGATTTATGAATATGCTTGTATGTATAAGACGCTTCATATTTTTTGCTGCCTTTTCAATTGTGTAATTCGGTTTTTGTTCAGCGCTCTTTGGAACTGTAGCTTTTTATCTGTGCACTGCGTCAGTTCACGTGAGCCGCCGTGTACATGCATCGAAGTTTCCCAGCTGTGCTGGTGCCATCTCGTGCTATGTCCATGGCTGTATTTAATGTTACCTTAGTCCTGGCACTTAAAACTTTCTCTCGCAGTTTCGCTGAGTTTGTACCAAACACCACCCTGACCATCTCATCTTCCTCTGCATAAGCACAGTCCTTCACCCGTGAATATTTAGTGGGAGTTTGCTATTGGATTGCCGCTGACGGACGGCCTTATATGGGCAGGCACTAAATTACAAACGCCAGCGGCAGCCTGTCTATGAACTTAATTTAAAGTGTAGGTTTACATCGTGCTTTGTTTCTGAAGTAGCAGAACTCATAAATATGGTTGTATATGTCACT
Source organism: Polypterus senegalus (assembly GCF_016835505.1). Taxonomy (NCBI): domain Eukaryota; kingdom Metazoa; phylum Chordata; class Cladistia; order Polypteriformes; family Polypteridae; genus Polypterus; species Polypterus senegalus. The sequence continues at coordinate 66,913,356 of NC_053162.1, read as the reverse complement.
CGCTCGCTTCTTATTGTCTCGCTGCCTTCTAAATTATATAGTGCATGTTTTCTTCAGCGCTTTTTGGAGGTCTTCCTGGTTTTCTATGTACTGCGTGATTACGTGAAGGCGCAATGATGTCACACGAAACTCCGCCCCCACGGCGTTCAAGCTCATCTCCATTACAGTAAATGGAGAAAAACAGCTTCCAGTTATGACCATTACGCGTAGAATTTCGATATAAAATCTGCCCAACTTTTGTAAGGAAGCTGTAAGGAATGAGCCTGCCAAATTTCAGCCTTCCACCCACACGGGAAGTTGGAGAATTAGTGATGAGTCAGTGAGTGAGTAAGTCAGTGAGTGAGTGAGTGAGTAAGTGAGGGCTTTGCCTTTTATTAGTATAGATATATATGGGTTTGATAATGGAGAAATGGACTTATATTTATACAGGTAAGTAAGGAGGCAATAGGTTACTGTCCAATAACAAGCTTGAAGGTGGGAGTAATATGGTTTGTGGCCAGATCTTCCCAGAGGTGCCACAGATTTTCATTTGTATAAAAAAGGTCCAGCATTTTTTTGCTCAATAGTGCAACATGAAACTGTTATACTTGGATAAGAAAGTTAACAAACTTACCTTGGTAATTATTTTGTATTATTTTGGTATAACATATTAATTCCCAATGAATGAAAAAAATGATAGCCTTTGTCTTTCAAAGTTTTCGGTGCAGAGTGCTATTCAGCAATACTTCTTACATCTCTTAAATCAATGTTGGAAGTGAAAGGAGGGAGGTGGTGTGATGCCTGGGTTGCCCAATGATGGCATACTTGTCCTTGAACCAGGTACACCAATAGTCATAGACCAAGGATGGACTAGGTAATGAGGAGGTGAAATAGTACTCAGTGCTTTTATTCACAAATAAATTAATGCTCAAAAATGAATTATTGAACTCAAAAAATAAATAAAGTCAATAAATAGATGGAATAAAACCCAAGGAGAAAAACAATTAGGATCTGCCTTTCTCCATTCTCCAGTGCGTCTCTCTCAAACTTCTCTCTTCCAATCTGCTCAGTAGGGCAAAGACACCAGCAAACATGATCCCTCTCCAGCTCCCTGTTCCAACCTTGATCTGTCAGGAGCCAAGCACAACTACTTCTTCCAACGCCATCACTCTGCATCCACGAGGTCCCAGTGAGCCTTCCATTGCTCCTGCTATAAACTGTCCAGCAGGTATGATTTGGTCTGCCCCTGGAGCATTTCTCAATTTGCTCTTTCCTGGGGTTTCCCCGACCACTTCACCACCCTCTTTCCGTATTGACTTCTCTGATGTTCTCTTCTCATTTACTTTCTCTTTTGGTTTAACCTTTCATATTCTTGTATTCATGTAGTACCAGACTTTTCATTTGGTTCTTGCTTTATTTCACTAGAGGTTGAATTGAAAAATGATTATTTGAAGGTGAATAAACTGTCCTTGAAAAATAACTTTGATGATGATCCAGTAATAACGGAAACCCAACAATAAAACTATTTTTAAAAAAAATTGTTTTATATGTTATTGTCACTTTGTAAGGGTGAATAAAAGAAGGTGATCTTTGGCAAATGCTTACAAGTGCAAGGGCAGGGCAGGAATTGGGCACTCCCTACTTAACAAAAATGGATTAATGGAGTGTGAATAATAATAACAAAGTAGTAAGTATTCCTGTAGATAAGAATACATACCATGGCAGATTAGAGAAAAGCCATGAAACCCCAAAATTGTGTTCTCTGTCGTGAATAAAGAAGTTCAACCTGCATCTGACCCCACCATGTCTTTCACTGCGGACTGTGAAAAATTCACACTTTTTCTGTGATAAGTCACATATCTAAATAATTCAATTAATACAAGTTCATCTTCCTTTTGTATTTTCCATGTCTTCCTTGTCCGTAAAGCTTCTTTTCAATTTATCATTGACTTACTTTGTATGATGATGCTGACTACTTTTACACTGGACCCCATCCCCACCACATTTACCAAATCTTGTCTTAATATTATAGTCCCGGCTGTTACAACCAAAATAAATACATCCCTTTAAACTGACTCTGTGCCAGCCTCTCATCTGTAACCCCAGTGTTAAACAATCCAGTCTTGATTCTGACAGCCGGAACAATTTTCAGCCTATATCTCACTTATCCTTTCTATATAAATTTCTCAGGTGTGTTGTGGCTTCCCAGCTCACTAATTACTTCACTTGATGCAACCGTTTCAGTCTGGTTTTAGAGCAAAACATAACTGTGAAATCGCTCTGCTTCAATTAACTATTGATTTGTTTATGGCAGCAGACTATACTAAAATCAGTATATTAATTATGTTAAATCTTAGTGAAGCATTTGATACTGTCAATTATAATATTCTACTGTCCAGAAAGGAGAACATCCTGGGTATTTCTGGTACTGCTTTCTAGTGGTTTAAGTCCTATCAGACTGAAAATCAGTAGTTTTTCAGTTTCAGCAAAAGAAGGTCTAACATCAATCACACAAGGAGTTTCTCAAGGCTCTGCCTGCAGTCCTCTGTTTTTCTTTATCTGTATGTTCCCTTTTGGTTGTATTGTTCATAGCTGAGTTGTCATTTTTATGCGGATTATGCTCAGATTTTGTTCAGTATAAAAAAGAAATGAAAATTCATCAGAATTTTTCCAGTTCAACAAGTTGCCACAGTAAAATTAAAAGCAGGATGAAGCATAACTCTTTAAAGTTAAACAGCAACAAAACTGAAAAAATACTAATTGGCACTAAAGCTCATGTTTAAAAAATGAGCTTCTTTTCAATTACTCTTGTTGATGACATCTTCATACCTTTATTTCCAAACAATCTTCATGTCATTTTTGATTTCACCCTTTCTTATTCGACCCACATAAATTATATTAATAAAACTTTATTACTTCCACCTCTGCATCATATCCCTATATCTGTTTGCTCATTTCCTTAAGTAATGCTGAGCAACTTGTCTATGCTTTTATTGCAACCTGCATTGACTACTGTCATTTTCTACTGTCAGGTGTCCCTTCTAGTCTTTTGTTCTATCTATCTATCTATCTATCTATCTATCTATCTATCTATCTATCTATCTATCTATCTATCTATCTATCTATCTATCTATCTATCTATCTATCTATCTATCTATCTATCTACAATATCTGTCAACACCTAACACCTGTTCTGCTCTGCCTACACTGGCTACCTATGTCTTAAAGAATTGAATATAAAATTATATTACTAACCTATAAAGCATTAAATGGCCTTCCACCAGACTACATCAGTGATGTCTTCCATCACTATGCCTGTCTTCGCCCACTAAGGTCCGCCGCTGCTGGCAATCTCGCTGTGCCCTAAACAATGAGTGTTCTATGGGTGACACAGCCTTCAGCTGTACTGCACACAGACTTTGGAATGACCTTGCCAAATTAAATAGATCAGATTAATTCATTTTTTTTTAAAAAAGCAACTGAAATCACTTTTTTTCAGGAAGGTATTTACCTCGCCCTGACATTATGACCCTTTCTCTCAGTTAAATCTGTCTGTCCAGGTGCTCAGGAGGATATCCATTTGTATCACGAGTTATGCTATTTGTTCATGGTTTTCTGGTAGTATTTTCTGTGTTTGTATTTTATTCTGATAATTGTCTCTTATTTGAATTGAAAACTTTGTGTTTTGTGTATTTATCAATTGTTTAGCACGTTTTACTGATTAATTTGTATCCTTTCCATTGTTACATATTCAATTTGCTTCTTCTGTGCATTTTTTCTTATTGTTCAATTTTTTTTGTGAAGCACTTTGTACATGAGAAAGGTGCTATATAAATATGTCATCATTATTTACAAATAAAAAATTATCTAATTGTCAAAGCACCGTTTAAATAATTTCTGTATGTATTTTTAAATCATCCATTAGATATAACAGTAACATTTGCATAAATGACATAATAGCACAAGGTCAGTCAGTTTAAAGGTTTAAAATAAAAAATAAATAATAAAATCTGTTTTTATATACTGTACATTCTGACATCTTTATCCAGTGCAGCTTACAAGTGTAATTTACATCAGTTACAACTGGAGCAGAAGGCAATGCTCAGGGTAACACAGTGACTCAGAGAAGGAAATTGAACTAGCAACCATGGCCTGCCTTAGCCATTACACTGCAGCTCTGGCTAGTTAAAAGAGACAAGCAAGGCAAAGTAAGAAAGCAATACAGTTTAAGTTTAAAGTATTAAAAATCAAAACACTTCTGATAACACCGGTTTTCTTCAAACCCTCAGATGATTCAGTGGTCTGCAGGAGGGAGTTTCATAACTAAGCAGTATGGAAGCTGCTTCAAGCTTCTCTTCGTTTTCAGTTTACCTTGGGGAGGCGAAAAAGGCAAGCATCAGCAAATTTTGTGTCCAACTTAATTTAATTTAATTTAATTTACGTAGGCACATATTTATTTTTTATTTTTCTAAATATTTTGGGAATATGAGTAGAATGAGCCAGGTTTATTCATTAATAGTAGTTTACTTACTCTCACTGGAAGAACTCTCATCTCCAGCTGTTTAAATATTTAATTGTTTGAATGATGTTGCACTGCACATTTGTGCCACCGCACCCCTGGTGTGCTGATAGATTAGTCAGGCTCTTGCAGGATAGGATCATTCTTTCATTTATTTCCTGGTGCATGGCCATTAATGGCAGTGAAACCTTCTGATTTTAGCTGAACACATACAGTCTTGGAGTGGTGCTGGTCATTGAACTATTGCTCTTTCACACAGCTTGGTGTAATAAAGTCCCAGCTACCAGAAGGTAGATTTTATTTCCTTATTTGGATAACTCGAAACCTATCCTCAAATCTAGTGATGCTGATTATTTGATGAAAGTATTGATGCCCTGAGACAACCACAAATAGCCTACCAATGAGACTTCTGGTGAACACAAGCACTATTAAAATTAAATGACTTCTGTAAAATTTCTTGACTTTATGTTATTAAGAGGGTTTCATGGCTGACATGTCTGAAACTGACAGAATATATTGTGCCAGCTACAGACCAGCATTAGAGGGATTACTTGGCTGGGATAGGGTGCAGACTATACTGTATGTAATAGTAGTATAAAATAATAAGTAGGCTTCACCAAAGGAAACCTCAGTAATTAAGCTTAGATCCAATCTCAGCAGGACGTTGTAGGAGGTATATTTGCAGCAAGTGCCCTGAAAATAATTACTTCAGAGGTGTCATAATTTGAGCTTTGGATGTGTATACTTTAATTTTGGATATTATTTCTTGTTTCACTTGATCCTGCACATTACAAATTTAATGGCAAGTTACCACTGCAAAAGTTTCTGCCACCCCTGCTGCTACAAAATTATATAATCATAACCATTTCTCGTAATGCACTAAATGCACTTTGAAATGGAGAAGGCTATTTTTTATGTATTTCATTTTTTAGAATTCTGTATAAATTAAAGGTAACACACACTGCCTACTTTGGGTGTTTTAGTGATCTACATAAAATCAGTTTAACACCATATTATAATTAAATATATCTATTACCTATATATTGTTTTGTTCATACATAGCCTCCCCGCCAACTTGATAACCAGATTTTTCTTTGAGAGACTCCTGCACTGCAGGATTTCAAGCTTTTTATTATTGTTCCAGACCCTCAAACCAATTGATTCGTTTTGGTAAATATCATGAATGTCTTTTAGACAATGAGGGAATACTGAAGTCTCTGCACATAACATTCATGCCCAGCACATCTTATTGTATTTTCCAAGCCAGCCTTATCCATTATAGGATTCTTACTGTGCAAGCAGTAATAGGGTAGGCCATCAACAACATATACAGTATATACTTCCTGTAATGCCAGTCAACATTTTTTTGTGTTATATTGACTTTAAACACCATCATAGCTTTGTGTTCAGATAGCAACAAAAGTGAAAGTTTGTTGTTGTATGCAGTTTCACACAGACTGTTCGCTAACTATGACTATACAACACACAACCTCATATTTACAGAACATTGTGTGTTGTTTAAAACATAATCATGCTGCAACTTTATTTAATTGTTTCATCTTAACATTTCTTCCATAATGCCCATTAAAATGTGCTTGTTGTACGTGGCATGTGTTTGGGACAAGGAAGAAGGAAAGACACTGCTCATCTGCAAAGAATGAATGTCTCTTGAAAACACAGCTGAATTTAGCTTTGTTACTCAGTTTAAGTGCGTCATGGTAGTTACAATTTTAAACTTTCTTTGTACAGAGAAACATTTTTTTAAATTTAAAATTTCTTTCAATATTTATATATTGTGAATTATTATTTGTTAATGTGTTTGTTACTATTAATGTTATTGAAAAATAATTAGTACAGTTCAATTTCCTTCTTTTTTTATTTGCCCAGATTCGCAGTACAGTACAATAACTAGTAATAATCATCATAGAAATTAAGCAATTGATTTGAAAAAAATATATACATGAATTAACCACAGAAACTGTAATTGTAAACACTAATATATAATGGAAATGGTCAAGTGACCAAGAGTGATGCTTTCCAGTATAGCCTCTCACCTTTACTTCCAATAAATTGAGGGACATGGCGTACCTAAATTTAGTTCTATTAATTTTTGTTTCATTTTATCAGTGATGTCATCTTGCACCATTACCATTTTGTACCTTTATTTTGCCACGCAAGGTATTTTGTTTTCTGTTGACATGGCAGTTGCCACATTGTTTATAGTAATGTTGCCTTCACATGATTGCCAGCTTTTCTAGTTGTGCATTATAAAAGATGGCAGTGTGATGTGCTTGAGGATAAGTAGGTGTATGCTTTGCATTTTCTTTTTAAAAAAGAATGTTTCTTTGCTAGAGCTTATTTTGTTAGTTCAGGATAAAGTCCTTTTGCTAAGTACCTTTGACTAAGAATTACTCTTTTCATTTTGACCTTGATGCCAGATTGTTTTCTTACCTGATCCTGTACTGACCCTGCTTGTTACATTAACTCTGTTCCTTGCCTGTACGCTAAGAAAAGTATCCAACTTTCTCAGTTACAAAATCACATTCTCTTTACAAAGTAATTTATATTCAAGTAAATTCCTGACCCACCAAAAATAACTGTGCTAAATAGCATAATTCTGTGTTTATCCAAAAAATGGATTCAATCATATAGAATATACATATAGGATAAAGCATCCTATCATGTTAAATACAACTTCCACCATGAAATCACACATAACACTTATTTTATCATGTGCCCAGAAACCAGAATTATTGCAAAAAACAACAAGGGTATGAACATGAAAAGAAGCTTAAAATGCCATCACAGGAAAATTATTAACCAGTGTCTGTCTGACTCTCAAAGAATGAGCTGGGGCTCACGGTTGCTGGAAAACACTATAAACTAGAAGAATGAGCTCTAGCATGATGGTAGAGTTTCAGATGATGTTTTTGAGCAATTAGTTGAGGTCTGGCTAAGGTTTAAAAGCCCCATCTGATCAATTCTTCTGTGAGCCTAGAATTGACAGGCCCGTTTAGGGTAAGAACAAGACCGGTGGATGGAAGTGAGACTAGAAAATCTGCATAGAGATACCAGAGGTGAAAGAGAGTTAGGAATTAGGTATATGGTGAACTGTCCTGTGTCGATAGACCCAGAGGGTCAACAGGTTTGTTAATTTACATTTATTTATTTGTACAGTATTTTAAGTTATTCTGTCTGTTATTCTCACTTGGATACATCCATCCACCCATCCATTTTCTAACCCGCTGAATCCGAACACAGAGTCACGGGGGTCTGCTGGAGCCAATCCCAGCCAACACAGGAACCAATCCTGGGTAGGGTGCCAACCACCCGCAGGACACACACACAAACACACCCACACACCCACACCCACACACCAAGCACACACCAAGGCCAATTCAGAATCGCCAATCCACCTAACACGCAGACACGGGGAGAACATGCAAACTCCACGCAGGGAGGACCCAGGAAGCGAACCCGGGTCTCCTAACTGCGAGGCAGCAGCGCTACCACTGCGCCACCGTGCCGCCCACTTGGATACAACATTGTGATAAAATGTAAACATTTTGTATAACTTTGGCATATAGTCTCTTATGCTAGGTTTGATAGAACCTTGAATGATTTCCTTTTGTTTTACTGTGGAAGGTCCTAGGGTGACACTATTCTTACTTTCAGACTCTTTATTCTGTAGACCTGAATGGTATCCAGATCTGCTCTATGGTTCTTAAATGTTTACACTCACCAGCCTGTCACGGTGATACAGCTACAATATGTAGCTCCACTTGTCCATTTTTTTTTATATCTGTGATTCCGGGAAACAAGGGTTCCAAAATCAGCAGAAGGGACAGTTTACACTTTAATTCATGGATTATTGTAATATTCTCTATCTTAAAATTTCTAATGCACTTAAAAGAGAAGCAAAGTGACGAGTGTGACGAATTATATCTAAAACAACCTTCATGAATAACAGCTGGTTTTTGCTAGGAGTCTAGACACCCAATATGCCTAGGCTACCAAGTGGCTGTTCATCTTAGTAAGTTGATTGGTTTCTAATCTAGCATGGTCTCTGAATGGACCGAATGAAAGGGGCATCGTCTAAAGCTGTATGGAATGTTAGAAATTTTTTATCTCTGATCCAATATGGTTTAATGGTATGGTAGATTACATTTTGCATAGAGAAGTCCCTAGTTCTTAGTGTGTACTGGTTCTGATCTGATATTCCCTGAGAAGAACATTAATAACAAATTCATTATCTATCTGATCTGGCTTGTGGCAAGCAGAACAAGTTATAAGAAGCTCAAAAAGTACATACATTATCATGGTATTATATTTAAAGTAAGAAACCAAATCACACCAAACTTTTTTTGTTAAAGTCCATCCCTCATATCATCCCTCCATCTTCCATGATATATAATCTCTGTCATCTTGGCTTCTGTGTTAAAAAAAAACTAGGCACTTTTAATTGTAGTCAATATGAAATATGCCATATAAAGTAATTCTGTAAATATTGTAAAGGAAAGTGAATATAGTATGATAGTAGTATAGTGCATGGCGATGTTACCTCATAGCTGTAGATTACATGGATTCTAATCTTGGTCTGGTCACTTTCTGTGTGTAGTTTGCATGTTCTCATGTTTTCAGCTGCTCGTATTTCCTCTTACACTCTAGAGATAATTATTATTATTATTTTTTTCCTTTTTATTAATTTTATTACAATCCATCCAAATTTTTACAAAAAGAAAATTGAGTTAAGAACAAATCGATCCCCACCCCTTTCTGTTCCAATCCTTTTCTGCTAATCCCCTTTATCTGATCAGTATTTCGACAATGTATTGCCAGTGGTTCAATGGCAATTGCAAATAGCAGCGGTGACAAGGGGCATCCTTGTCTAGCACCACGTTCTAGTTTAAAGTAGTCTGAGCAAATGTTGTTGATCCATGTTTGATCCATGCACAAATGTTCGGGCCAAACCCAAACTTCTCCAATGTCCAATTCTGCATCCAATGATAATAATATTTCTGGGGTGTATGATTTAGTTGGTGAGTATATTACACTAGCAGAATACCCGTGCTTCGTAGCGGAGAAGTAGTGTGTTAAAGAAGTTGTGAAAAAGAAAAGGAAAAATTTTTAAAATAATGTAACATGATTGTTACTGTAATTGTTTTTTCTTTGATATGAGTGTTGTTGTCATATTTATATATCTATATATATATATCTATATATATATATAGCAAAATACCCGCGCTTGGCAGCGGAGAAGTAAAAAGAAAAGGAAACATTTTAATAATAACGTAACATGATTGACAATGTAATTGTTTTGTCATTGTCATGAGTGTTGCTATATATATATATATATATATATATATATATATATATATATATATATATATATATATATATATATATATATATATATTGTGATCTTGGCCTGGACACAAACAGGCGGACATCTTGTTTCAACCACCACACGTTTATTTACACTATTTACAGACAATATACTGGTCACACAGACCCAAATAATGGTCACTCAGACCCAGTCACGTGCACAAAATCCCCCCAAAATACTCAGTCCTGGCCACAATGCCTCTCTTTGGGCCGCCTCCACACCTCCTCTGTGCTTTGTCCTGCCTCCTCCCGACTCCAGCCTCAAATGAATGGAGACAGCCCCTTTTATACAGTTCCCGGATGAGCAGCAGGTGTTCCCGGCATTCCTCCCTTGGCCACGCCCCAGCGTGGCGGAAGTGCTGGCTGTCCTCCCGGCAGCTCTCCGGGTGTCACCCTAAATCTTCCCCTTAGCACTTCCTGGTGTGGCGGAAGTGCTGGGGCAACAGGTCCCCAAGGCATTGGGGCGCCTCCTGCCGGTGACCATGGGCCCCTACAGGGTAGGGCTTCCATGCCCTCAGCCCGTGGCCCCCAGAGCAACCAGGATGGCGGCCCCCACGTGATCCAGGGTGGGCTTTGACCCTCTTCCGGTCCCTCAAGGCGTCCCGGCCGGGTCATTGCCCCTGGCATCCCTGACAATATATATATATATATACATACTGTACATACATGTGTACATATATACACACACACATATACTATGGGGTGCCAAACAGGCAAATAAATTGATTTTGTGAATATATAAAGTCGGCGTCAGAATATATAAAGTCAAAACTTGAATATATAAAGTCACTGTCGGAATATATAAAGTCAAAACCTGAATATATAAAGTCAGCGTCGGAATTTATAAAGTCATTCCTGATTATATAAAGTCAGCATTGGAGTATATAAACTCACTCCTGAATATATAAAGTGAAAGTCAAAATCTATTGATTGAAACGACTCTGAACTGAACTAAGTTAACAAAAACGTATTCAGAAAAATAAATTAAAAAAACACTGTTCGGTTAATGTTTTGAAAATGATGCATGTGCCCTGCCCAGGATTGGTTCCTGCCTTGCGCCCAGTGTTGGCTGGGATTGTCTCCAGCAGACCCCCGTGACCCTGTGGTCAGATTCAACGTGTTGGGAAATGGATGGATATTCCAGCTGACTTTGTATATTCCGGCTGACTTTATATATTGAAGTTTTGACTTTATATATTGCAGCGCTTACTTTATAGCCTATATTCCGACGCTGACTTTATATATTCAAGATTTGACTTTCTAGATTCCAGCGCTTACTTTATATATTACGAAATATTCCAACGCCGTCGTTATATACTCAGGTTTTGACTTTATATATTCCAACGCTGACTTTATATATTAAAGTTTTGACTTTATTTATTCCGACAGTGACTTTATATAATCAAGTTTTGACTTTATATATTCGCGCATGACTTTATATATACAAGTTTTGACTTTATATAGTTAAATGTAGTCATCATTGCATAACTTTTTCTTTACCATAGAAATTTAAAGACTAAATTCAACTTCCATTCCAAAGATATTTCTGGCGACTAAATAGAAGCTACTTATATCCTAATTCGAGCTTTTGAGCTGTCGACTGCCTGCCTGAATAAATCACCCTCTCTTCGCTCGTTCATTTAATCATAGCTAGTGGCGGAAAAATTATAAAATGGGAAGGAGGATTACACTGAGTATGGCTTTACCAAAACAATTATTGATGGCGAATCGATTATTCATAAAGCTTCAATTGGTGATCTGTTTTTCTCATACCTCATACTTTTTCATACTTCTTCTCAAACCAAAAATGAATCGGGAAGCGCTGATCAATGTAATCAGTGTACCAGGAAATCATGCATTGACAGAAGTTCCCCTTTGCTTGTGATTAAATGCGTGATTTTTTAACGCGTTATGGAGCACATGCATCGAAGCTTCTCAGCTGTGCTTGTGCTAAGAAAAGGAAACATTTTAAAAATAACACGATTGTCAATGTAACCTTTTGTAAGTAGTGCCTGGAGGATTCAGTGTGGAGAAACTCTAGACACAGCATGTGTATTAACTTGTGGATTTTTCTGTGAGTATTTGGTGGCAGCGTCACAAAGTCGTAACACTGCGTTAGCTGCGGAGCGCAGCTTAGAGCGAAATGTGGTGAATGGGAGGGGAGATGATGACGTAACTCCCCCACCCGCCTTAACTGCCAATCCCCCACAAACACAGTCTCTCGGAATTTGCATAAGCACAGCCCCTCACCTGCAATTTTAACTTAGTTACAAAGTGATTAAAACTCTCGTTTATATCCTGCGTCCTCTCATTAAACTTGTATCCCGCATTACCCGTGGGCATGACAAACGCCAGCAGCAGCCTGTCTATGAACTTAATTTAAAGTTTAGGTTTACACCGTGGTTTGTTTCCGAAGTAGCAGCACTCATGAATATGGTTGTATATGTCACTCGCTCGCTTCTTATTGTTTCGCTGCCTTCTGAATTATATAATGCATGTTTTCTTCAGCGCTTTTTGGAGCTCTTCCTTGTTTTCTATGTACTGCGTTGACAGTCAGATCACATGATTACGTGGGAGGCGTGATGATGTCACATGAAACTCCGCCCCCACGGCTTTTGAGCTGAACTCCATTACAGTATATGTAGAAAAATAGCTTCCAGTTATGACCATTATGCGTAGAATTTCGAAATGAAACCTGCCCAACTTTTGTAAGTAAGCTCTTAGGAATGAGCCTGCCAAATTTCAGCCTTCTACCTACACGGGAAGTTGGAGAATTAGTGATGAGTGAGTGAGTGAGTGAGTGAGTCAGTCAGTCAGTCAGTCAGTGAGGGCTTTGCCTTTTATTAGTATAGACTAAACAGGCGTAGAAGATTTGAAGATAAGTGTCGGCCCCTAATAAATCCAGTTTGGTCTTGTGATATTATCGAGGGGAGCACTTTCTCCATCCTTCTAGCTATGATTTAAGAGAGTATTTTAACGTTGTTATTCAGAAGTGAAATTGTATGATGCACTTTGTAATAAGTCCTTATTTTGTTTTGGAAAAACGGTGATTAGTGCTTGGCGAAAGGTTTGAGGAAGAGATTGGTTATCTCTGACTTCTGTAAATGTTGCTAACAGGAGAGGAGCTAACTGAGCAAAAAATTTCTTGTAAAATTCTGCAAGGTAGCCATCAGGGCCTGCTGCTTTCCCGCCTTGGAGTGACTTTATAGCATCTAGTAATTCTGATAACGCCAGAGGTTTCTCAATTTCCTCCACACTGAAAGTGTCTATTTGTGGTATTTGTAATTTATCCAGAAATGCATTAGATTGTGTATTGTCTCCTTTAAACTCAGCAGTATATAAGGATTTATAGTAGTCTCTGAAAGTGTGCATTATATTTTTGTGGTCGATGATTTTATCTCCGTTCGTGTTGGTGATTACTGAGATTGCGTTGCGCACTTCTTGCCTGTGAATTTGTTGAGCTAAAAGATTATTAGCTTTCTCTCCATGTTCATAGTAATGATGTCTGGATTTATAAATTAGTTGTTTAGTTTCTTTAGTTGTCAAGAGGTTTAGTTCTGAATGTAGAGCATGCCTTTTCCTATGTAGAGTCTCGCTTGGTAGACTGGCATGTTCGTCATCTATTCTAGTAATTTCGCTTTTTATCTCTGCTACTTTCCTGGCTTCGAATTTATTTCTGTGGGAAAGTTATGAGATAATATGTCCTCTTAAGAAGGCTTTAAGAGTTTCCCAGAGTATTCCTGCAGAGATTTTGGAGGAGGTACTTGTCTCTAGAAAGAATTTGATTTGTTTGGATATAAATTCCATACAATTCTCGTCTGCTAGTAGAACCGGGTTGAGACACCATCTGCGGGGTGAGTGTATGGGACTTAGTAGTTTTAGCTCCAAGATCAGAGGTGCATGAGATAATTATTTTAAGTTGATTTGTAGCTTTACAGTCACCCAGAGTGAATGTAGGCATATACATGTATTTGCCCTTTAGTATACTGATGTCTCGTTTTGATCTTGGGTTGTGTTTGATGAAGCCTGCATATACACTGTCATCCTGTAACCCTGTAATTAGAAAATAAGAAGTATGGATGGAACAGTGTGACAATAAAACTGCTCTGTAGTCTTACAGTTCCCTGGACCTTGATATAATTGTCCTCCCCAGGTCCAAATGGGTACTCCCAGGGTACTCTGAATTCCCCCACATTCTAAAGACATTCTTATTACTGTATATTAACTGTCAGCTCTAACCTTTCCCAGCATGACTGGTTGTGAGTGTGTGCGTGGGCGAGTGTGTTATTCAGTGCTGATTTCTGCCTTGAACCTGCTACTACTATAATGCAGTAGACTGTGACCCTGTAATGAAAAAAAGTTTTTTCACACCACTAAATAAGTAAATAATTGTTATTTAATAAAATAGTCTCTGTTCAGATTTTATTTGTAAAGAGGTAGTTGTTAAGACTGAAGGCATGTTAAGGATAAAACCTGAAAATAAATGTTTCACATCAGAATGCTGTCTTCTAAACATAGGAATGAATTAATATTTTTCCTCTGATCAAAATGATTCCATTTTCTATTCATCTATCCATTGTATAACCCTCTTATGCAGATAAGAGTTGAACGTAACAGGTGCCAGTACAGACAGCATTATGTGCTTGGCAAGAATTATCCCCAGAGGGGTCACCAGTCCATCGCAGTTGCTCAGAAAAATTTACCTAATATGCACTTCTTAGGAATGTGGGGTGAAAATTATTGCACTTTATGCTTATAAACCTTTTTAATTGTAGCTTTTTAGGCATAATTCCTTCATCCATCTATAGTGGTCTATTTTGGCAAGTCTGGATAGAAGGCAGGAACCAACCCCAGCCTGGATGCTGGTCCAGTGCAGAACATGAACACACAGAGCCAATTTGCAATTGGCAATTAAGGTTTTAGGAGTATTGGATGAAAACCAGACTAATACAGAACAGAATTTACATAGATAGAGAGAGAAAATGCAAACTCAGCACAAAGACTAAACATACCAGGATTTAACAACAGTCTGTAGTAGGAGTAAAGCAGCAGCACTTACCACTCTGCCAGCATTCTCTTTGCTTTAAAGTTTTAATATTACAAAAATTACACTTGTGTAAAATGTGCTAATGGGGGAAACTGGTAACCAAAAAGAATAGTTTGTAATTATCAATATTGTGCTTTGTGCACACTTTAGATTTGTTTCAGCAAGACTGTCTCTGAAAATGCGTGCATTTGTGTATATACTATATGGTGTTTAATACATAGGACAGAGTGAGACAAATCATATCAACAACATTCAGGTTCAAGAGAATTCTCACAAATATGCCATATTTTCAAAATTATAATGTGTAAAGACCTGCAGGAAAATTTTATTTTTCAATGTTTATGTTTCATGGCTCATGAGCCTTCACAGAGACTCTCATTTATGTTTGATTTAAGAATCAACTTTGTTGCAGATGTTTCTCTTAATATCCTTAGGAGAAACAGCTTGAAACAAAAAGGAGACACAATACAACTTAAAAAAGAGCCAAACTTGGTTTGAAAAAGTATGGTACGTTTTGTGAGATTACTTTTAAGACTTCATTTTTTTTTTTACTATTAAACTGGTGCCTTTATCCAAGCTGTCTTACAACATATGATTGGTTACATTTCTTTTGCTTTTGTAATTGGAGCACAGGTAGAAGACGTGACTTGCTCATGGTTGCAAAATGGTGTCAGTAGAGGGATTTCAACAAACAACCTCCGGGTTTGAAACCCAAAGCCTTAACCACTATGCCACACTATTTGCCTTTTCTTCCAGAATGATTATGGTCTAACTGAAGCACAGCAATATAAATAAAAGCAGATAATAGTATTATTAACATGCAAGGACTAAAGATTTGTATTCGTAGTAAACATACATTTCTTCATAAAATACTGAGCACACAATGCAAATACTTTCCAATTGCAAAAAAAAAAAAAAAAACATATCAAGACGCTACTTGGAAGATCTGAGCACACTGTGTGAGGTTTACCGAGATCTCTACTGAAACTCAACAGGAGACCCTTGTAAGAATTCTGCTGTATTTTTTGGGTGAAAAATTCGAGAATTATGAGACAGAAGACAAAGACAATATTTTCACTTTATTTCTTCCTGATCTCATTGTTGCAGAGGAGAAACCAAAAATATATTAAGGAGAACTCTTTCTTAATTTTTCATCTATAAAATCTATAAAATATTTTCTGCACTTTCTGCTCCAGTTTAGTCATGCCAGACTTAGTCTGAAATTAACTTTTTAGTCTGTTTTCTTGAAACACCAACGTTTACTTGATTGTGATTAACCTTTTCTTTCACATGTTTGGAATCATTAGGATTTAAAAAAAAATACTTATTGGATATCTTTGAAAGTATTTATTAATTTTATCATTCTACTGTTTTTGACAATTCACTGACATTTTGAACTCAGTGTTAGGTGCAGGTGCAGGCATTTAATTCTCATTTACATGGCTATAGCCATGCTCTTTATGGTTGCCAATCATATGACACAGATAATGCTCCACCAGTGTAAAATGGTGATATTGAACAGTATGCATTTAAGTGCGGCACAAATATTCATTTTATTTAGGTAAAGGGCATTTAGTTAGTTTGATGATGAGAATACATGTCTGGGCATAACCCATTTAAAAGTGTGTAGTGATTACTGACAACATTTTGTGCTAGAAAGGCTACACCTACAGGGCTTCTTCCCAAGTTTCTCCAGTTTGTGCATTTTAAACTTCTGTCAGGTTTTTAGGAAGAGAGAAAAAGACACTGAACAAAAGATTTGATGGTGAGAGAAAATAAAAAGCTAAAATTGTTGTTATCCTTTCAGGAACTTAGTAGTTAATTTGCATGTTGTAATGAGTGTTGCAACAGACAGACAGATACACATACACACACACACAGACCAACAAAACTCCTTATAATCCATCCATCCATCCTCTTCTGCTTATCCAGGGTCGGGTCGCGGGGGCAGCAGCTTAAGCAGAGAGGCCCAGACTTCCCTCTCCCGGCCACTTCTTCCAGCTCTTCCGGGAGAATCCCAAGGCGTTCCCAGGCCAGCCGGGAGACATAGTCCCTCCAGCGTGTCCTGGGTCTTCCCCGGGGCCTCCTCCCGGTTGGACGTGCCCGGAACACCTCACCAGGGAGGCGTCCAGGAGGCATCCTGATCAGATGCCCGAGCCACCTCATCTGACTCCTCTCGATGCGGAGGAGCAGCGGCTCTACTCTGAGCCCCTCCCGGATGACTGAGCTTCTCACCTTATCTTTAAGGGAAAGCCCAGACACCCTGCGGAGGAAACTCATTTCAGCCGCTTGTATTCGCGATCTCGTTCTTTCGGTCACTACCCATAGCTCATGACCATAGGTGAGGGTAGGAGCGTAGATCGACTGGTAAATTGAGAGCTTTGCCTTACGGCTCAGCTCTTTTTTCACCACGACAGACCGATGCAGAGCCCGCATCACTGCGGACGCCGCACCTATCCGCCTGTCAATCTCACGATCCATTCTTCCCTCACTCGTGAACAAGACCCCGAGATACTTGAACTACTCCACTTGGGGCAGGATCTCTCCCCTAACCCTGAGAGGGTACTCCACCCTTTTCCGGCTGAGGACCATGCTCTCGGATTTGGAGGTGCTGATTCTCATCCCAGCCGCTTCACACTCAGCTGCGAACCAATCCAGAGAGAGCTGAAGATCACGGCCTGATGATTACTATATGATATAACAACAGCGAATAAAGTTTAGATAAACATGGAAGTCTATTATATACATGTGTTAAAATGTTGTGGCTGCTTTTCCTTGGCATGTTTGCTTTTCCATTTTGAGAGAAATGTTACATTTCTTTAGTTATTTGTTTGTGCAGTCAGAAGGTGGGTGCTGTGTAGCCTCATCTGTGAATCTGCTGGTGTTGTTAGGCAGATTTGTTGATTCAGGTGGTTTGAGTTCTGAAATCTACATTCCTTGTGACTCTTCGTTATCAGCTCTCTTAACAGCAATACTTTAGACAGAGTGTGAAACATCATTTAATTCAATACATATTTTTCAGTTCATATTTTCATGAATATAGCTGCCAAATTCTTTAAAGTTTGCATCAACTCCTACAGTATTGCCTCAATGCTGAACAAAAGAGCACACACAGAATGTGCGCCAACATATCAATCACATTTACCATTTGTATATTAATGCCACCGGATGTCAATGCATAATCTGATGCTACAGAAAGGTTTTTCCCTTGCATCAGGTTTTTTTGTTTTTAAAATGTTCAATGTGCTCGTTGAACACACAGTACACATGTACATGTCTAATAAAATTTTTGTTTAAGGAGATTTTTTGACTGCAGACGGTTCATCATAAACAGAAACACGCTGTCTGTCGGACCAGGTTAACAAGAGCACCTCTGATCTTTGCAATTTAAAATCGATTTGAGCTCTGCCTTCAGGAGTTGTTGGATTGGTTTTGAAATGTGACACTCAGTGGGCCATCTAATTGTTCCCACCCAATTTTAAGCACGATTTACTCATGGTTGTCTCCAGACATACATATTATACATCTGGCTTCAGTGAGACTAGTGTCTACCAATTACTGATTTTAAATATGTTTTATTATTAAAATAATTAATTGGAGGTTTTGATATCAGAATTTTAAATTTGAGTCGTCAGGCCACAATAACTGTGAGTTATTATTTTTAGCCACTGTCTTTTTAGGTGCTATTTCATCCTTTTCTGAGGTCCATGCTTAATTAGTCCTATCTTTTCCATGTTTGCTCATGTCAGTGGATGAAGTCTTGCTCCTCAGCTTTGCTATTTTAATACATTTTAGTCAAATGTGCCCTGCACTCAGAGAATTGTATTGGGTTCTTTGAAGCTGGCTTGTCTCAAGCAGCTGCACTAATTCTGCTAAAGTAATTCTGGAACAGTAGGTGATCTATGAAGCGCACAGAAAGGAGCACATGACATTTTTTTCAGCTGCTAATCAGGATACCTTGTCTTGTGCACCTGTGTCTGAATATTGGAAATTGGCTGGCTGTTTTAAAAAGACCATTGGCATTGTCCTTAGGGGCCTAATTTATACAAGCAATCTAACATTGTGTTATTTGTCCGAATAAACATTCAGAATGAAATGACCTCATGTAAGCCCCTCTTTACAGAAACAGCCAATGTTCTGAATAAGTACATGGACAGAATGATTTGAATTATACATACCATTCATTCTCTGCCTAATAGGAGAATACTGGACTTTATTATACATGACAAAAAACTCAGTTTTGATTACAAAATGGTTGTAAATTCTGTATGTACACTTTTTGATGAAAAATAATAATTGCACCCAAAAGTATTTGGCCTATTTGCAAAATAAATGTTATAGGAGATCAACATGTTCAAGCATATTTTTGCATAAATTTTGTTATTATAACTTGGAGTGGGGTAGTTGTTAAGTTTGCATTCCTGATTTTTTGTTAATTTTTTGTCATTTTTTAAAAATGCATTACATCCTCATCTCTTATTGTCCCAGTCTTTATCTCATAATCATGTTTGTCTTTTAAAAGTCAAAAACTGTTTGGCAGTTAGGGTTCTCAGGTACTGTAGTCGATTGAGCTGCAGTTACTTGACCGCCCTATCTAAAACATTTGCTTCCTTAGCCACACTCCTGAGGCATCATTAGCTGCTCCTTTGGTGCTTCTCCTTTCCTGAAGGTTTTCTGATTATCATTTGTTTTAGGATTATTATGCATGAGATTTTTAAACTTTTTGCTTTTAGATCAGTTTAGGATTTAGTTTCTGGTATTTAAGGTTTATGAATTTGGATTTGTGGATTTTTTTGCATTTAATAAATGTTATTTAACTTTATGCTTATCTACCCTTTTCTGTCATTTAATTTCAGTGCCTTTGTCATTTCCTTTTCTTTTTGAATTAGGAGTTCTTTGAAATTTTATAATATACATTTTAGAATTTTTAACTATTGAAATTTTAAGCATTGTTATTTAATTAATGAAATAATTGCTATACTTATATTGCAAGTTTTTTTGGCAATTTTGACCTTCCATTCATATCCTGATCATAACAATAGTGTGGCATACCAACAGCATCCAGTCATATTTACAACTGACTAGAGACAGCATTATTAATTGATTATGCACTGTTGAGATAATGTAATCCACAATACAGTCTTTCATACCAGAACTCTGCAGAAGACTTCACAAGTGCAGAAGAATTTTGGAAATGCAAAAATACAAAGATCTGGGGAATGCCCCTGTATATTGTAAGGCAGAGTGATCACAAAGGACTGATACCAGTCTCATGAGCTGTAAAACAACAAAAGACAGCGAGTACATGGAGAAACATGAATTTTATATTAAGAAGGCATGAATTAGGTTGAGGTTTTCAAAGCAGGGCGGAAGTGAGGTCATCTGAAAGGCAGAAGTGAGAACGGTTATTTCTTTTTTTGTGGTTCTTTGGGAAGAAAGAGAGAAGTCATTAGTACCCCTTACTAACCCATTTCCTGATGTCTTCACACCGAGAACTGGCCCTTTTGGCAGTGTGACAACTCATATATCATCCAAATAATTTTTTAAAAAAATGTTAGATTTTCTTTTTCAATCATGTGGCTCAGGAATATGTGACAGATTCTCAATTCCTGGCTTCACTCTTAAAAGTACTTCTCCTTCATTTCCAGTGGTGTCTTTGAGTATGTGATTCATTGTACAATCAAAGTAAATTGGGTGGACCAACTTTATTAATGCGTTTAAATTTTGATTACCTGGTTTGAGTCCCTAAACACACTGCTCTGCTATGCCAGTTTGTCAAGGTAGGACATGCCATTTAGGACTGAGATGCGCTTTGCTTCTCGTAGCAGTGCTTTGGCTTTTTTGTAGCGTGGTAACCAGAAATGCACACCATGCTCCAGAGGTGATCTCACTGATGTGTTATACAGTCCAATCCTAACATTCATTAATTTATAACAGGACACTGGTACTTACATGCTATGATGTAATGCCAGATTACTAATACTGGATTAACAGATTAGATAAAAATGTTGTTTCCACAACACATTATTACATCCTGAAAGCATAACTCACATTATTTAATATTTGCTCTTAACTTTTGTTCAAATCTGTTTTGTTTTACAAGGTTATCCAAAAATTGATGGATGTTGAACATTCCATTATACTGTATAATACACACATGTCTCTGATATTGTCTGACTTAAGTATTTGGCTCTTGTTCAAGGTACTGTGGATAATTATGGGTATTTGACATCCCAACTGATAAATAATGGTAGTGCGCAAAGCAAGTGAAACATGATGACATTGCTTGTGGTGGGCAAAATACACTTGACAAAGTGCCACTCATGTTTAAAAGATTTTTTTGATGATCTACTGAACATAAAGTACCAGCTATATATGTATGACATTTCATTTGCTTTTCACATAAACATTTAGCTGAAACACATTGTTGAATATAGTCTCAGCATATGCCTCAGAGTGTGAAACAAGTGGTGATATCTGTGGTTCCTCAAGGTAGGGTGATTGTAAAATGTGGTAACTTGAATAGAAATTCAATAGAAAAAGAGGTGAGGTTATACAGGAGTCATTGGGTACCTTATCTTTGGCATTAGAAATATTAATGATGAGAGGATTCTGGCGATTGGGCAATACAATTAAATGGTGTTGTGCAGCACTGTGTTTAAGAAGGAGTGAACCAAACAGATAACATATGCATTTTGTGGTGTAATAAGCTTGATATACTATTTCTTCGGGAGATGTTTGGGGAGTGATAAAAAATGTGAAGGCAATCCCTGTAGAAAGTTGTGTATCCAAAATTGCTTGGTCGTAGGATAACTTCTAGTCACAAACATTAAGAAAAATGAGAGACGGTATACAATGAAGATGCAAGTTTGGAATTTGAAGAAGGGGTGTGTAAGAAGTACAACTGTTGAAACATTGGCAGTAAGAATGAAGGATGCTTTGGTATGCATGATGAGTGAGAAGAGATCAAAATATCTGGTTGAAAGTAACAAGAAAAGGCTGTGGTTGCACAACCAAGAAACAAGGAAACATGGTGATGGAATAATGCAGTAAAGATCGAAATAAGAAAGAGACAAGATATTGTAAGCAGTGGCAGAAACCTAAGGCAGAAGATGAAAAAGAGATTTGTAAGGAAGCAAAGTGAAATTCCAGAAGAGCGTACAAAATCAATAGATGGGAGTTTGCAAGTGATCTGCATAATGAAGAAAAGAGAAATGTGTTTAGGATTGTAAAGCAGATGGCAAAAGACAGGCAGGACATGATAGATGTGAATAATTGCTTAACAATGCTGAAGGAAACTCTGTGGTTGATAGAAATATGATTCAGGACACCTGAAAGAAGAACATCGGCAAGTTACTGAATGAGAAGAATAAATGGAATAATTCTGTTCATTGTGAAAAAACAGAAAGAGAGAGTTGCACATTTTGGAAAGAAGAATTTCCAAAAGTGCTGAGAAAGATAAAGATTGGTAAAGCAGTTGCACCAGTTGCAGTGTTTTTTGAAATACTAAAGGTCAAGCGAAGGTCCTGGAGTTGACTGGTTGACAAACTTGTGCAACATGATTGTTGTGATATTTCCTGAATATTGGAGTATTCTCATTCTTTATACATAGGAATGGCTGAACCACTGGAGTGTGGGTCATATTGAGCAATCAAGCTCTTATAGCTGGTAAAAAGGTAGTTGAGGAAGTTAAAGAGAAAATGTACCCAATGTAGTATGATCTCATGCCTTGTAAAGGAAAATGTAATTGTTTTTGCTTCACAAACTCAGTAAAAGCAGCAGGTGAAAGAAAATGAGCTGTATTATGCATTTATAGTGGAGTGAAGTGGTCATTTATAAAGGTAGGTATGGATGAATGGTGTGCAATGATGCCAATGTACGAGGGAGCATGAATGGTGATCAGGGTATCAAATGGGCATAATGCGAGTTTTGAAATGAAGGTGGGACTGAACCAGGTATCTGCTCAGTGTCTGTTGCTTTTTTGTATATTGTTGGGAGTGGTCTGCATTAGAATTCTTGTATGCTAATGATCTTGTATTGATGGCAAAAAGTGAAATGAAATTAAAGAACAAGGTACTGAAATGGAAAGCTAATTTGGAAGTGACAGGTAAAGAAGAAGAAACCAAAGTGGTGGTTGGATGTATAAGGGCATGATTCGTGGCAGAGAAGGGTGCATGTCCAGGCACCATACGCAGTAAAGATACTGGAAGTAACTCAGTCTAATACATGGGGTGGTTGAAGTGGATAAATAAAAGAAATAACAATGTGAAAAGTAGCCTTCAGGCAGTGTGTACAAGCTTTGTTTGTATTACCAAAAGAGAGAATGCAAATTGTAGGTGGTGTCAGATAATTTGAAAAGACTGAGTCTCAAGGATGCTCAGGAAGATGGGCAGTAGAGGAAACTGATTTGGGTGGCAATTGATTAACCTGGATAAGCCTGAAAAATGACTGCTAAACTACTGATGAATGAAAGAATTAATGTGATGGCATACCACGCAGAGTTGGTTTTTGATGTTTCTGGGATAACTGGGCAAAGTGGCCACACAAAATGGAGGAATGGATGGATAAATGCTTAATTTTGAATGTTCAAATGCTATTTAAATCACTTAGTGAGTAAAAGCAAAAAGTCTAGTTAAAGTAAGAATTAAGTGATGAATTCTCCTCTCATTAAATGTCTGTCTGTGGCATAAACTAGCAGCTACTCCATAAAATGGAGTTTTGTATGCCCATTACATAAGTAAAGACCACCAAATGAACAATAATATCAGATAGCTGTTGATTTTTATTTTTTACTTCCTCCCAGAGATATGCAGGCCAGGTGGATGTTCTTGCAAAAAACAGTTCTTATGAATGGCAGAGGCAGCTGCTACCTGGTACACCAAATGCTTTCTTTATTTTTTGAAAAGGTTTTGGGTACAATTCCATTTAAGTACAGTATTCTCTCACAACAGGTCCTGGTCTTGATTACTGACGAGAATGATTGTGCCCCAGAATTCCTGCAGTCCATCTACAGCAAAGAAAGCGTCCTGGAGACAGTTACCACGGCAACCTCATTGCTGCAGGGTAAGTATGGGTATGCCAATCATGCGTGGAAGCACCGCTTATCTGATCATCTGGATTTGTCATTTTCTACTTGTCATGAGCATTTTAATGAAAAATAACAGCAAAAGAGTTTTAAAAGAAATGAAAATATATTCTTTAAATCTCATTTATGTTTATATTTTGCATTAACTTTAAATGTAAATTTTAAGTTGGTGCTTAAATTATGCTGACAGATCATGCAGTTAGAAATACACTTAAAATAAAAATGCGGATGTACTGGTGTTATGAATTTCTGAGTTTCTTTATGTGTAGTTTTTAGTTTGACACTAATTGTGTGATTCTGATTTCTTTTTTTCTTTTGGGGTATTTGTTTAACATTATTTTGCTTATACTTTGGACAACGGCATTTTCCCCTGGTACTTGTAACCTAGAAGTTGTGTCCTGTGACATCAGAACAGCTCTGCTATTTAATATTAAAATATACATTTAGTGTAATTCTCAAGATTTAACTTTCTTGCATTTTTTTAGTTTCCTGAGTTTTGTTCCTGGTTAGCATTTTAGGCATTGCCGTTTTGATCTCTTATTTCTTGGCTTTTGAGCTCTGACCATTTAGACAGTGTCTCTCTCTTGTCTCCTGGTCAAATAAATTAAAATAATACTTTTCTGTTGACTCCTCCGCCTACAGAAAAGTTGGATATGGTGACACAGTAGCAAAGAGGTTAATATTTGTGCTTGACAACCCCAGAACCAGGCCTGTCACTGTCACATTTCTCTTCACGGCTCCCTGCCATTTCCCAAAGAGGTGTTGCTAACTTAACTGTCAGCTATAAATGGCATCGTTGTGAATGACAACCTGTCTAGATTTGGTTCTATTTGCAGCTTCACTGCCTTAGCTCAAGGAAGCACTTAGTGAAAGAAGTAAGTGGTCAATAACTGAATGTATGAAATGAATAGGAATCAAGATAGGTAGATATTTTTACTTTTTAAAACAATCTTTATTCAATCAACTAAACAAGTACAAGACTCCATAATGTTGTCTTACAATACCACCATTACATGGAACAAAGTTTCTATACACATTTTTCCTTTCTTCAAATTAATTTCTTAATCCAAACTTCTTACCCCCAGACATATTATTAAATGCAAAATGTAATCCATAACCACCAGTGCAACCCATGACACTCCTCTTCCTCTGCACATTAATTCAAACAAGTATTTAAAACACTTGACAGTAGCCATTTTTCTGACTGGTGCACACCAGTATTTTCCATTTATTACCAGTTCAGCACAAGTTCATTCTATAGCCCCCCCAATAGAGTACAGTTCATGTACTATTCGCCACATTTCACTGAACACTTCAATGGTGTTATTTAGCTTATGCAGGGAAATTCAACTTCCAGCCTGCTTTAATAAGAATTTTGAACAATAGTAGTGCGTTGGTCACCATGATGTCTTTTTCTTTGTTTCTTCTCATTTTTAAGGTTGCTAGTTTATCCTGTCCTAACAGAAAATTTCCAATTATGTACTACTTATATTGTTTTGATTATATTTTATTCCAAAAATAAACTTAACTCTTGAGAATTTTATCCCAAAATCATTTAAAAAGTCTAAGAAACTGAACAAAGACTTCAACCTTACACAATAAATAATGAAATAAAAATAGTTTCTCATGTAATATAAAAAGGGAATTGGTCAGCTTCTGAAGCTTTAATTGAGTGAATGAATGAATTGGTGGCCAGAGCCACGTGCATTATTCTCCATTGCAGATCTCCAAGTTTATTTTGTAATGGAGGTTTATAAAAAGTCCTCCATGCTAGTGTGATGCTCTCAGTGACCTGCAGTTCTTTTCTCCACAGCATATCTGGCAACTCTTTCAGTAAATTATAAAACGTTACTTTGACACAAAGTTTGAAAAGGTCTTTTATCTAACAATTCAAGTAGTTTCTCAGCCAGAGTGCCACATTTTAGAATGGGTCAGGGTCCTACTGTGTGATCAGGAACAATTGGCCTCACAATAATCATAGGCGATTACATCCCTTCACTTGTGAAATACTCAGCACACAGCGAGCGTGCGCCTAATCTGTGCAGCACTGTTTTCACCTGATTGAAAAAAAGCTCAGTCAGACACACCAATCTGATCCCAAGGACCATCACGAGGTGAGCAGGAGTGTGCCAGCATCTCATGTTCTCATCAATTAAATACCTTATTTTTAAAATCTCTTTAGTCAAAAGAACAGATACAGAAGGATCAGAAAGCAATAATGGACAGACTAAAACAGCATTCCAGATTCAAGGTTCCACCATGAACCAAAAAAATACTGTCCAGATTTAGTTTAGTCCCTCTGAGCTATTTATGCCAGACCTGAAGTGCTGTCCGATAAAACCTAGGTAAGTCAGATCTGATTAAGTTAGCAGAGTGTATGAGAAAAAATGTTCAAACAAAATTCAAGTTCCTTACCCTATGAAATAAAGCAAAGTCTAGCTGTCTCCATGGCAGATGCTCTGGGCTGTATAAGAGCCTCTGTATTGCTTGCAATTTAAAGTCTTCCATCCTGCTCATAAAATCAATGAGGTCCTGAGCAACTTCTTGCACTTTTAGATATAAAACACTGTGCTTTTCCCAATGTAGCCCACCTAAAAAAAACTGACAGTGTAGAAACTGTATATCTTAATCTATGCCAAAACATGGAGACCACTAGGTTATTAAGACCATACTGGAGACCCTGTTGGAGGTATGTCCATTGGTTCAATCTGGCCTGCACCTTTTCATCCCAATCGGCCCAATTTTTCTCATCCATTCCACCCTGTCCTGTATATACCTGCAGATATCTGAAGGCCCTGTTATTCCATTTAAGGCCGCCAGGCAAGTCCTGAGAGTCAGTATTCCTCCAGTCACCTATAAATGCATTGCTTTTGCTCCAGTTTATTTTAGGAGAAGAACGTTTGCAAAAGTCATCCAGGCTAAATTTTAGCACTTTTATGTGTTTAGGGTTACAAATAAACACAATCAGGTCATCAGCATAAGCTACCACTTTAAGGTGCAGGTTTGGACACTGAAGAATGTTCAGACCTTGAAGATGCAGTGACAGATTTTGTAGCAGTAGCTCTATGGAGAGTGATAAGAGCATCAGCCCTGAAGTATCACTCTGGTTACCCTAAAAGGAGCTCTTAATATCCCATTAATTATTACACTAAAAACATTGTAATATAAGAGCTGAATGTGCTGAATAAAAGAATGTCCAAAACCGATGGCCTTCAGTACTCATAAGAGGTACTCG
Source organism: Polypterus senegalus (assembly GCF_016835505.1). Lineage (NCBI taxonomy): Eukaryota > Metazoa > Chordata > Cladistia > Polypteriformes > Polypteridae > Polypterus > Polypterus senegalus. Next base: position 66,886,106 of record NC_053162.1, on the reverse strand, counting down.
TGTAACACCTCGTCAAAAGCCTTTCTTGATCCAGTGATAATAAACCTGTTTTAAAACCAAACGTTTAGCAGCAACAATTACATTTTGAACTAAAAAGATAATGTTAAATATGGATTGGTTAGGGATAGAGTATGTCTGCTTCTGTTTCACAATACATGTCATCCTATTTCCTAAACAGTTGGCAAGGGCCTTAGAGAAGATCTTATCATGTGCATGCAGAAGGCTCACTGGAGGCCAGTTCTTTAATTCTGTAAGATCTCCTTTCTTGGGTATTAAGGAGAGGGGCAGTTCACACACTTGCATACTTTCCTGAAAAAAATCCAAGTCAGTGCCATGGTGAGTCCAAAAGATTTTGAAAAACCCCAAAGGCAATCCATCCATTCTTGGTGATTTTCCAGTATTAAGCCCAGCTAATGCTGTGGTCAATTTGTCCAAAGTGATTTTGGTTTCTAGAATATCTTTTAACCCTTGCTTGAATCTGTGGCACATCCTGAAGAAAAAATATCACAACTCAAAAGATTTTCCATCGATTTCCACAGAAGATAGTCACTAATAGAACTGAAGTGCCAAGACCTGAATGGCTTCAGGCTTCTCCAGGTCTTGACCTTTATTGTCTTTTAAACAGTGAATGCTTTTGCATTGACCTATTGTTTTTTCCAGTCTAGAAAAAAATGAGTGAGTTCATCCATTTGAGAGAGAGTCTGCATTATGGATCGGACGAGTGCACAGTTGAGTCACCTGTCCATTAGATCCATCAGTAATTATTTTTTAGTTTTTAGTGCTTTGAAAATGCACTAAACAAAGCTTGTCAATATCCCTCTCCTGGGGCTTCATGCATAACGCTATGCGTAGAATTCACACTAAAACATGGCGTACAGTAATCCCTCCTCGATCGCGGGGGTTGCGTTCCAGAACCCCCCGCGATAGATGAAAATCCACGAAGTAGAAACCATATGTTTGTATGGTTATTTTTATATATTTTAAGCCCTTATAAACTCTCCCACACTGTTAACATTATTAGAGACCTCTAGACATGAAATAACACCCTTTAGTCAAAAGTTTAAACTGTGCTCCATGACAGTTCTTTCTCACAATTAAAAGAATGCAAACATATCTTCTCTTCAAAGGAATGAGTGTCAGGAGCAGAGAATGTCAGAGAGAGAGAGTGCGCGAGAGAAAAGCAAACAATCAAAAAATCAATACGTGCTTTTGGGCTTTTAAGTATGCTGAAGCACCGCAATAAAGCGGCATTTTTAGAGGAGTGTCCGTATCATCTAGGCAAACAGCCTCTGTGCAAACAGCCCCTCTGCTCACACCCCCTCCGTCAGTTGAGAATGTCAGAGAGAGTGTGAGAGACCGAGAAAAGCAAACAATCAAGCACCGCTTGGGAAGCACATCGTATATCATTGAGTTTTACTTAATACATAATACATGCTCTGATTGGGTAGCTTCTAAGCCATTCACCAATAGCGTCCCTTGTATGAAATCAACTGGGCAAACAAACTGAGGAAGCATGTATCATAAATTAAAAGACCCATTGTCTGCAGAAATCCGCGAACCAGAGAAAATATAATATATTTAGATATGCTTACATTTAAAATCTGCGATGGAGTGAAGCCGCGAAAGTCGAAGCGCGATATATAGCGAGGGATCACTGTACAGACAAAGTGGGAAAAAATCCAGATGCATAAATCTATTGCGTTCACCAACTTCCACGTTCTTCCGCTCCATAAATCCTGGTCAGTGTGAAAAGTAACGCACGTGCATGAGCCTACTGCCACTCCACAAACTTCTCCCAGAATTACACCTCTTTGAATATGCAGATCAATATAAATAGCCCTTTAGCTCAGCATTCTGTGAAAAGGCAATAGCAAAAGCACGGGGGGTAATAGAAGAATTTCAGCAAATACCAAGTGGAGGCAAAGAAGAACGTACTATTTGTTGGTTTAAACAATGGTATAAACAACAAAAGGAAGTTGATCGAGTGAAGTTCACAAAGTCGCACAGTGTCTGAAATAAAAAAGTAGTTGTCAGATATCAAAGTCGCCGTGAAAAGGCAAGTCATAGCCCACAGTTTGAGTGTCATATGAAAGCTTATTAGGGTACAGAGAAAAGAAAAAAAATAGGGACACAGTGGGAAAAAAGCATGAAGTGTCAACTTTTATCTTGAAATTTCTAGTTTATTTTTTCATTGAAGTAGAACAATTTAATTTAATTTACTAGTTTCTCAAATACCATTGTCACTAAAGTAGCACGTTAAAAGCTTTGTTTTGTATGTGTTCTTTGTGCTCCATGTGTGTGAGTCACTACGTACTTCTTAAACAGGCTTTCTCTTCCTCCGACACTACACAGAATCCATTACATTCGTGATATTACAGCTCTCTGAATAATTTAAATACTGAGATGTATACTTGATATCATTTTCATGATGATAGGAATTAAAGCATGTTTTAAACATGGGAACACGGTGGTGCAGTGATACTGGCAAGCTGGTGAGATTGTTCCTGCCTCACGCAAGATGCTTGCTATGCCATGCACTACCTTCGATGATATTGCAGCAGTACTGTCTCTTTCAAATGTTCTAACCCCCAATTCTTTTCTTTCTCCAAATACTCAATTGCCACACAATCAGCTCAGTAATAGACTTAGTCACAACTAGGGAGACCAGAAGGTTAATTATATATTTTTATAACATGCATTCTGTCAGAAAAAAGTCTGACACTGGCACTTTTGTATCCTGCCTGGAGAGTAATACAAGATTATTCTTTCACTATTATATTTTCATTTATTTATTAACAAAACAATAGAGTGCTTCTGAAGAGCAGCAGATTATGTAGACATTTAAGGTTATTTCATTTTGAATAATTCCATGATCATCATAATATCAATAACGATCAATTTCCACCCCTATTTATATTGCCTTGGCCTTGCTATTTCTTAATGACTGAAAAAAAATTTTTACATTCTTTGTTTGGGTTGTAGTGTATAGAGTAGACTCTAAAAGAAAAACAGAATGTTTGGTACTCCTTTTATTTTTTGGTTTGTAAGATTTAGATACGAGTCTCCCTCTGTTTAGCAGTGTAAATCAGAAAGCACTTTATCAATACACATGGTTATGTGGGCAGCACCACCACAACACAATGGTCCCAAACAGTAACTTTTATTTAATCAATCAATGAATATCTAGATTAACATTCCCAATCTAGAACCAATGAGATTTCTCAGGTAAGGACAACATCTTTAGTATTTTGCTGTGAGAATCTGTGGTCGTACTGCTTAAAAAGGAAAATTATCCTTTTGCTTAAGGAAACAAAAGTGGACTGTCTCAATGACTACAGACTAATGGCAGTCACTCCAACCATGATGAAATGCTTTGAGATACTTGTGCTAGGACACATTAAACAGAATTTTCCAGACAATCATGATCGGTTGGCATATTATAACAACCTGTCCACAGAAGATTCTATACCCCTTTCACTTCATACCACCTGGATAATAAAAACTGTTATAGATTACAGCTCAGCACTATTGTAGTGTAAAAGCTGACCACAAACGTCTCATTTTAGGACATGGCACAACACTCTGCAATTAGACTTTGGAGTTCCTAACCAAGAGATCAGCATGTGTAGACTGGCAGCATCACATCCTCCATATTGACTCTCAACACAGTCAATTCACAGGGTAGTGTGCCCCACATTCATTAATTATAATTGCAGGTTTCAGTACTTTAGTTAAGAATCAAGAAAGATTTAAGATAGCTAATTTTGATGGTTTTTACCATCATGGGTGTGACAGATTACAGGCATTACACAGCTGCAGAAAAGAACATGGGTAACAAGGGGAAGTGTGAATGAGGCTTTAGGGAGTAGAATTCCTTGTTTTCTACTCCAAAACACTTTTAATACCTTCAGAATTTTTTTTCTTATTGAGTTTTGCATTTTACAATTGTGAAATTCTCTGCAAAACTTCTTTTAGTACTAGTTTTGCAAAAACATATGCAAATCAAAGCTTGATTGTTTTGCTCATCACTGTTCTTTGCTTTCAGATTCAGTTTGTTTTGTTTTGTTAATATTCAGGTTTGTAAATGCACTAACATTTTTACTAGAGAAAAACCATTGTATTATATTTTAAAACTTATACTTTTATTTACCAACATTTTTAAAATTAATTTTATTAACGTGCACACTTAGGAATCATTTTATATCTTTTTCTTTCAGTGTCTGCCAATGACTGTGACTCTGGTCCAAATGCTGAGATTGTCTATTACACTCTGAGTCCTGATTTTAGTATCTCCTCTCATGGAACTATTTTCCCAGCCAAACAACTTGACTATGAAAGGCCTAATCATCTTTATGAATTTGTCGTTATGGCGGTGGACAAGGGAGAGGTCCCGAAGACTGGAACTGCGACCATCCGTATACGTATGTCTAATGTCAACGATGAAGCACCAGAGTTTTCTCAACTCATGTGAGTTTAAACAGATGAAAATTATAATAATATGCAACCTTCCTATCATTTTAATGATACCATTAATCTGAATGTTTCAATGTTCTCAGTGGTCTGCATGATCATAATGTTCTGCAAGTACAATGCTGGCCTTCTGTAACTTTGACTAGTTATTCCCAGCATTGATTGTTGCTTGCAACAACTTTTGAGTAGAGTGCCCACAGAAACAAAAATGTGCTTTTATCAAAAGTCCAAAAGGAGCAAATTAAATTCTTTTGGAAGAGTTCTTCACATAATGGGTTTGATTTAGGGCAAAAGAAAACTTCAGACAGCTGTCCTTTAGAACAATTTCTTATTAATTAGGTTAACGACTTTTACAACAAATTAATTTTGAATGTTATTTTTGTCTTTCTTGGGGACTCATGTATAATGCCATGCGTAGAATTGATACTAAAACATGGGATACAGACAACCCGAAAATGTGCGTATGCACAAAAAAATTCAGATGCATTAAACAGTGCATACACCAAGTTCCATGCACTTACCCTTTATAAATCCCAATAAATGTGAAATTTAATGCATGCGCACACGCCTCAGCCCCACCCCGATTCCTCCCAGAATATTGAATATTTTTAAATATGCAAATCAATATAACTAGTCCCTTCTGTTCAGTGTTTTGTTAAAAGACAATGGCTAAAGCACATGGAAAAAAAAATAATTGCTGCAAATACTAAGTGGAGGCAAGGAAAAACATACTATTTGTTGGCTTAAGCAGTGGTATAAGCAACAACAAGAACTTGATCGAGTGATACAGAGTGGCAGAGACACTCTAAAGTTCAAGTTCAGAAAGTTGCACAGTGCCCGACATAAAAAAGTGGCCAGATATCAAAGTCGACATGAAAAGGCAAGTTGCAGCCCACCATCTGTTTATTCTGATTCAGACAATATTACAAAAGCTGACCTCTGTGCCGAGAACGTGACTCCAGGTGCTGCTGTGCCCACCACATCTTCAGACGCTGGCTGCACTCATACCTCTGCCTTGGAAACTGCTGGGCAATCATCTGGCTGTGTGTTGATACACGCTGTTCTGGAGTCACAAATTGTAATAGTGGATACTGTAAGATGTGGCCAGTAAACTAAGAAATATAAAGGCTGTGCTATGTGATATTGACCATAAATTAAACAAATTGGTTAAAAAATAAATGCTGCTAACTACATTCAAACAAAGTTGTAACGCTGTCCAATTTGGCAGATCATTTGGTGGGACAAGGTCAGGATGGGTCAAGCCACAACTGTGTGCCACATTATGCAGCACGCTACACGCTTGAACAATGCGACACATTTCCTGTGGACTATAGAGCAGCACTTTAATAGAGTGGAAATGCTTTCTGTTCACATAAGCAAATTCATTCTCTAAAGGACTGCTTGCCTTTTGCCACACTAGTTGGAAAAAAGCATCTGCGATATTGCAGAGTTGCTGTTTTCATAGGCTCTCCCACTATAGATGATGCAGTGTCAGCTCATTCTTTTGGTGATTCATCCTTGGCTTGTCCAACCTGTCCAGTGCTGTTGATTGTGAAATACCAGATCGGTCAGCAAGTTCACATTGAAAAAGTTCTGTGACTAAAAACATGAGAGTGGACATAACTTGCAAAGGAACAGGTAGAGCACAATTCCTCAAAGTCTGCCTTTGTGAAACTGGCGCCAGTTCAGCAAACAGCTCCAAGAGGATAGTTGTTGAAAATCGACATCGACTTAGAAACCAGTCATCATCTTCTATAAATACGTCCTCTCTTCTAATTCTTCCACTTGCGATGTCTTCTAACAATGCTAAAGCAGTTATGATAGTTGTAATAGTTTGGCCAATCCATGCACTATTATATTTTTGTAGAATGATTACAATCCAGTGAATTCAATTTGTAAATGATATGTAGTTAATTTCAGTGTATTTGATAAACCCTCCATCATGGATGTAAATATGAAAAAGAAGGGAAATGACACAGAAACTTCGATGCTGGACACCACCAGTTTGCAAAAAAGTATGTACGCATGGTGTAAGGCTACCATGAAAATATGCATGTTTTACACAAAGTTTAGTTTTATACATCTCGAAGTGTGCATACACAACATTTTTGTATGTATGTACTATTTATATATGAGGCCCTTGGTGATTTGAAGCTTTTAATTACAAAATGAATATGGTAGGAGAGTGCTATATGGAAAAAGTACACTCAGTTTTAAATTGTACTTGCCTCTTATTCAGACAGATAGAAAATTTGAAGCAATGCTATATTATTATATGTAATTAACAATTTTAGCTGAATTATGTGATACTTTGTACAAACTAATGAGGAATATGTCTTGTCAAAGACTAACTTCTATTCATTATCTGAGATTCTAATTAAAAGAGCCCATTCTTGGTATTGCTAAAAGAGTGTGCTTTTTAGGAGCTTTATATGGAAGTCACTTTGATGTTCATGAACCTATTACTACTATTGATCTTGCTCAGTGTCAAAACTAGTTACACAAATATTGTGATCATGAACATTCTGTCACTTATCTGTTGTGACAAAATTATCTTAAAACTATACTAATAAAACAAGAACACATAAATGGTGTACTAGATATATACTGTAAATAATACCAGATGAAATAAATAAAAAAATATGTGGCTAAATACTGTATACACAAAATAAAATCCAATGACCAATACAGTTGCGGCTGCTAAATATACACAAAAGACTTGTAATTGTGGTTGGTAATATGCATTAAGAAATTCCAAAGGGAACAGACTTGTGGTTGGTGATGATACATATACACAAAAAAAAATTCCCAAGTGACCAGACTTGCAGTTACTAAATATACACAAAAAAATCCTCAAGTGAACAGACTTGTGGCTGCTAAATACATGCATAAATATCAAGAAATTCACAGCGCTGCTGTTACTAAATAATAACATATTGACATGAACAGAGAAACTTCTGTTCAACATGCAGATAAAGAAAGATATTTGCCTTGACACAAAAATTGCAATGGTGGGTTTAATTATGATTCACACTTTGGTTATGAATCTAATTAAGAAATTCTTATAGCATCCTTGAATGGCAAATGCCCATATTGTTGTGTATTGAATTGTACTGATGAACCACCTGCAATGATGTTGTACAAGTGGAAAAATCAAATCATAACCTTTCAAAGACATACTAAACATTTAGTATTTGGTTTACACTTGGACTCAGAATATCTTCTCATTCTGGCCAAAAAAGTACAAGGAAAGATGTATCACCATTGTCTTAGGAAGTTTCCTGGGTGAAACCACGTAACAAAGCTTGCTTGTATGTATGTATACATAAACCTGTATGTATGTGTGTGTATATGAAGAATATATATATATATATATATATATATACTGCATAAATAATATTATTCTTGACTGAGGGAGTAAAATGATCACGGAGGAAGTGTCTGGGCACAAACTGAGTCACCCCTTTTAATATTTACACAGTCCTTAATCCAAACAGGCGTTCAATGGCAAATTCAATAAAGCAAAATAAAAACCATAATAAGTAAAAGAGGCTTGTTAATAATATAAAAAATGATGTTTTAGGTATTGTCTGACATGTACTTTCATTCCAATTTACTTTACTGTTTAATGAGACTCATGAGGCCATTTATTGTTTGTACAACTGACAAGTGATTATTGTAGGCATTCTGGATGTACTATATTAGTGATATAAGTTAGGGGTGTTTATTGCCACATTATCATTGCAGGACCTAACCTGATATTTTGTAGCATATGATGGACATAGAACCAAGCTTAGTTTTTTGCAGAGTGAGTGAAAGTAGAATGAAATACAGTATCTAGAAAACTAACAGCCTTTGAATGGCCTTTCCTAAACTATATCTGTCATCTTGTGGTAGACCAGGGGTCCCCAACTCCAGTCCTGAAGGGCCCCAGTGTCTGCTGGTTTTCATTCTAACCCTTTTCTTAATTAGTTCACTGTTTGTGCTGCTAATTAACTTCTTAATAGCTTGGTTTCCCATTGTATGAAGTTTGGTCACAGGGGGGCAAAGGTGGTAGGTATTTGTAAAACAGAGGATTCTTGTAGTGGATTGTAATATAAGGAGCTCTTTGAGATATTGTGGAGCATTTCCATGGACACACTGGTGAGTAAACAAACAAAGTTTGTATTCAATACGGAGATGGATAGGGAGCCAATGAAGTGACTGAAGGATTAGTGAGATATGTTCATATTTCCGCACCCTCATCAGGATTTTTGCAGCACTATTTAGAATTTGTTGGAGCTTTTGAAGGCTCTTGTTGGGTATCCCGATGAGGAGTGCATTACAATAGTCCAGTCTGGATGACACAAAGGCATGAACCAGGTTTTCAGCATCACAGAGGGAGAGGTAAGGACGGAGTTTGGCTATATTTCGGAGATGAAGGAATGAAATTTTACCAAGGTGATGGATATGTATATCAAATGACAGATGGGAGTCTAACTTGACACCCAGATTTGTAACAGAAGGGGAGATGTTAATAGTATGGTCTGAAAAGGAAATACAATTTACAGAGGAACAAAGTTGATGGGGGGTGCCAATTAAAAGAGCTTCAGTTTTAGTGCTGTTCAGCTTGAGAAAGTTCTTGGATATCCAGGCCTCGATCTCATCCAAGCAAGAGGAAAAGGTTGATGGAGGTGTAAGGGAAGTCCAATCCAGTCTCACATAGAGCTGCGTATCATCGGCATAGCAATGGAATGAAACTCCATGCTTGCGGATGATGTGACCTAGGGGGGTAGCATATAGATATTAAAGAGGCTCAGCCCAAGGACTGATCCTTGTGGGACTTCACAGGTGACAGTGTGGGTATGAGATTTAGCATCCCCTAAGGCCACATACTCAGTCCTGTCTGTAAGATAGGACTCAAACCACTCGAAAACAATGCCAGAAAGTCCAATTGTATAGTGAAGATGATGAAGGTAAATATTATGATATATCTAATGCTGCTGTGAGATCCAGGAGGATAAGGAGTGATGGAGAGCCATGGTCAGCAGCCATCAGGAGGTCATTGGTGACTCTAATCGGGGCTGTCTCTGTGCTGTGAGAAGTTTGGAAACCAGACTGAAATTTTTCAAACAGATTGAATTTTTTGAGGTGATCCTGAAGCTGAACCAAAACAACCTTTTCCAAAACCTTAGACAAAAATGGAAAGTTGGAGATCGGACAATAGTTTGCTATCACTTCAGGATCCAAAGAGGATTTTTTTTAAATGAGGTCTGATTTTTTCAGTTTTCAAGGCCAGTGGGACTACACCGCTCTGGAGAGAGTGATTAATGATGTCAGCAATAAGAGGGCTTATACCTGATAGATTAGCTTTTACCAGAGGAGTAGGAAAACGGTCCAATGAACACGTTGAAGGTTGCATCCTCTGTATCATATCCTCAACTTCTTTAACTGTGGTATAGAGGAACTGGGAGAGGCAGCCCATTGATTTTGATGTAGAAACATCCAGCGATGGAGGGCTGGAGGCAGACAATGAGGAGCGGATGCTGTCAACTTTAGAGGTGAAATATTCAATAAAATTGTTGCACTGCTCCTCTGTGAAATTATTACAGGCATAGGTGTGAGGACTGAGTAAATGGTTTATCACAGAAAAAAGTTGTTTGGAATTTCTAGGACTGTTGTTAATTAAATTTGAAAAGTATTGAGATCTAGCAGTGGTCAGTGCCCTGGAGTAGTTTTTTTTGGTGTTGCCAATAAACTAATTTGTGGACTGTTGAACTGGTTGCAACAAAACATCGCTCGAGGGCTCACCCAGCTGTTTTCATCTGTTGAAGCTTACTTGTAAACCACGGGGCAGATTTCACAAAATAGACCACTCGTGATTTAACTGGGGTAAGGGTCTCAAGGATATTGTGGAGCTCATTGTTGTAGTAATTGGCTAATTCACTGACAGAAGAAAGGTGGGAAGCAATGGAGAAGTTCTTAATATCAGCATTTAAATCAGTCAAATTTTTTTTCAGGTTCCTGAAGCAGATACAGCGCTGTGGTTTAGAGTATACTGAATTTGTGGGTAAATCCATTGAGGCAATTTTGTGATCGGAAAAAACACCCAGATCAAGTACTTGGAGGTCTGAGATGAGGACTGAATCAGTAATGACTAAATCGAGAGGTATGGCTCTTGTTGTGAGTGGGGACCTCGACAAGTTGCCTCAGATTTAGGAAGTCCAGGAGCTCTAAGAGCTGGGCAGCAGAATAATTAGAGGGAGTGTCAACATGAATGTTCAGATCTCAAAGAATCAGTACATTTGATGATGTTGTACAGAAAGATGAGAGCAGCTCATTCATTTCCATAATGAAATCAGGGTGTTGTTTTGGTGGTCGTATTATTATAAAAAGTGGATGCTTGCAAATCAATCCGAAGAATTACAGCCAGACCACCGCCATGTCCAGAGCTGCGGGCCTTTTCAAGGTAGGTGTACCCAGGAGGGCAAGACTCATTGAAAACTGAGTATACCTTGGATTTATGCCAGGTCTCAGTCAAACAAATAATGTCAATCCCCCTGTCTACAATATGATTATAAATTAGACAGGCTTTATTAGTCAGGGACTGAACATTAAATAGTTCAACTTTGATGTTTAGCGAGGTATTGCTTTTAACCAGAGGACGAAGAAAGCTGAAACCCACTCCAGGCTTTCCGTCTCGCCTGGTCCGCCGCTGAGCAGTGTTTTTAGTCTCCGTGGTAATGGCGCTTGGATGACATGTTCAGGCTGTCACGGAGTGAGGTGCTGCTGACCACAAGGATAGAATGGACCAGGTCATGTCACTTGCAGAAATTCTCAGATAATGGGGGAATGACACAGAGTATTGGAGTTGGGTTGAGAGCTTTGTTTCTTGGTGCAAAAAAATTGTCTGCAACTTCACATCAGCAAAACCAAGGAGCTGGTTATTGACTTTCGTTGCAGCCTCTATGTCTGGTCACTATTCAGGGAGTGGGCACTCATACAAGTACTCCTGATCTATAAAGTTCTGTGTATGTGTGATGAAACAGGTTGTAAGTTTCAGTGATCAAACATAATTTGTGCATGTCAGATATTATAAAGGTCTTATATTTTAAAGTCAGCATTAGAATAATAAGAGAGGTTAGCTTTGTCAGTACACCGAATTAATTGTACATAAAAATCTTTCTTCACTTTATTAGGACTAAACCAGATCTGACGTCATAAAATGAAAACTTATTTTAAACCAAATTTAATTTACCTAAAATGTGTTACCTTTAAGTTTCTGTTTTAGTCCTAGTCTCTAACAAAGTTCATCCTTTAAATTTTAGACACTTTTCTATGTGCACTGTTATCTTTTATAGTGCAATCATGAAAGCATGGGTGCATTAATGTGCCCTGCAACTTGTTGTTTCTATAGCCTGAAAATGGCAGCACCCATTAAAAAACACTGAGCATGATAAAAATTAAAACCACAAGAAATAAAAGGTAAACATACAGCAGAACAAAAATAAAACATCAGAAATGATATGCTGTTACTTAAATAGGGATCAAAAGCAATAACAAATAAATAAATAAAACACAAAAAATAATCAACCATGTCATCCTGATAAGCAGGTATTGGTGGTATTAAAAAAAAAAAAATCAGTCCCATGCAGTCCAGTAATACAAGCATCCCATTGACTGATGCAGTACTTTATAGCAGCAGACATGAACGTAATGGTATCAACTGCATACCTAGCAATGATGAATTCTTAAACTGCTTCTAATGCTTTTAAGAGCATACAGTGCTTTGATTTACCTCCTTATACTATTCACAGAATACATCGAAAAAGCATTTTAATGAAGCTCACACAGTGTCTGATTTGACCTTGCACACAATGCATCAATTAAATCAAGTGAAACTGAATGCGCATGTCTACTTCATATTTGGTATACATTCACAGAGTAAACACCAGCGGATTATCAACAGCTTTAACTCCACATTGACAACTCTAGCTATAGATTATTTTTTATCAAAATAAAAGCATTTATTTTTCATCAGTGTTAGAGCTGTGAAAAATCATTGTTTACTAATGTTTACTAAACATTAAAACCTTGCCAAGCTAGGTATTTTTGTTGAAGAGCAAATATATTTTATGATGCAGTGAGAAGCTGAAATGGGACTTGGCTACTCTGGGGATTGTTTAGGGATTTATCCAAAAAAAAAAACTGCCCTGAATGTTATTCTTTATTAAGATACAAATATGTGAGCAGTAAGTTGCGTATATTAAAGCATTCATTTTGAAGCAGTTCTGTAATGTATTTTAACAAAAATAAAAATGTTTTTTTTTTCTCAGAAAAAAGTAATTATTGCCTGGGGTATAATCAAAGTCATGACGGAACTGGTAATTTTTTTTACTTAAAATCACAATAGAAAGTTTCAGTAGTAGGCACGGGTATTGATTTTCTTTTTGTATTGATTTAAATGTAAGAGAAATAGGTGGTATACATAGAATATACAGGAATTAATTTTCTCCATTAAATAAGTTAAAAAGTAGATGGAATTGTTAGCTGTGCTGCTTTACAGTTCCACAAACTGGGGTCCAAATCTAAGCTTAGTTGCTGTCTGTTTGTCATTTAAAAAATGCCAATAAAAAGTACTGATCTGCTTTTATTATTTTACAGCATTGAAGTGCACTGGATTTAATTTGACATTATTCAACAAGAAAAAGACTCCTTAATGTCATAAGTGAAAACACATCTCTGCAAACGGTTCTAAATTGATTACAAATATACAGTATAACACAAAAGAACTGATCCCATAAGTATTCCCCCCATCAAGTCAGTATTCAGTAGATGCACATTTGCTAGCCATGACTACCGTGAGCCTGTGTGCACAGGTCTCTTTCAGCCTTGTAAAACAGCGCAAGATCTGTCAAGTTACTTGAGAATTGTAAATGAAGAGCCATGAATTCTCAGTCGGTTTGAGATGCGGATTCTGACTCAGCCACTTCAGGACATTAACATTGTTGTGTTTAGGCCATTCCTGTGTAGCCTTGTCTTTATGCTTGGGGTTATTGGCTTGTTGGAAAACAAATCTCCTCCAAAGGTGTAAATTTCTTTTAGACTGTATTAGGTTTTCCTCAGAGCTTTCCCTGTACTGTATTTTGGTACTACCCTCTACCCTTACAAGCCTGTCAGGGCCTGCTGCAGAGAAGGATTCCTCTAAAATCATGCTGCCACTATCATGCTTTACAGTGTGGATGGTGTTCTTTTGATAGTGTGCAATCATTGCCTTATGCCAGACATGGTGTTTAGTCTAATGGCTAAAAGTCTAAATTTTATTCTCCTCAGATTATAGAACCTTCTTCTAGTTGAGAACTGAGTCTCCTATGTGCCTCCTGTCAAACTCTAGCCAAGATATCATATGCATTTTTTTTAACAGTAGCTTTCACTTTTCCAGTCTCCCATAAAGCTGCAACTGGTGAAGCAACACTTGTTGTAGGCACAGTCGCTCCAATCTAAACCACTGTATGTACAGTAGCTTGTAACTCCTTCAGACTTATCACTGGTCTTTTGATGTCCTCCCTCTCCACTCTTCCACTATGATCACTTATTTTTTTTGCATACTGCTCTAGACATATTTACAGCTGTGCCATACCTTTTCCATTGCTTAATGATTGAATTAACTGGACTCTAAGACTTATTGACTTGGATACTTTCTTCTCTCCATTCTATGACTTGTGCTTTTCAATCAGCTTTTCACAGAGTTTCTTGGAGTGTTCTTTGGTCTTAATTGTGCAGGTTAGACCACCATACTTAATCACCACTAATTTTACCTTTCATATAAGGTTTATTTATGTTACAATCGATTGAAATCCCCTGACTGCAGAACAATGATCTACATTTACTAATAATGTGACTCCTAAAACCAATTGGCAGTGATAATTTAGGTGTGTCCTATTAAAGAAGATATTTTGTGATCATTTTTTTTTATTTTATATTTTTAATTAAGTTTGATCACTTTGTAGAGATCTGTTTTCACTTTGACATGAACAAGTCTTTTTCTGTTGATGAGTGTCACCTAATGCCAATATTGTTTACTGCGCTGTGCCAAGTACACTTAAGATAGGCTGTATCTCCCCAGTTTAATAAACAGATAATTGAATATATTTGTATAAAAACCAAATACACACACTCTGATATAATTACGTGTACAGAACCTTTTGTCATGTGGCATTTAAAAGGAATACATATAGGCAGATTCATCAACGGGATGTTTTATTATCATGCCTGATGTAATACCTAACCTTAGTGGATTAGGCCCACACTATTTCCACCTCATAAACATTGCCACAAATGACCTGAGGGGTGAACAAGATCTGAGAGAGAAATAGACAGGGAAAGGGAAAGTAAGGTGGCAAGGAGAAATGTAGAAGACCTCAAGGACCAATCCACTTCACTGCTATTGCTGTACTTTATCAAGAGTTCGTTTGAGAGTATTACAGTTGGTGATGAATCTTGTGTAGGCATTTTAGCTGGTTGGAATTCAGAAAGAGGTTAATATTCTCTGCTCAGCTAGCTTCAATACAGCCTCCTGTCTCCTAAGCAATAATGAAGTATTAATCTGACACTAAGGTAGTGCTTTAGTCAAAAATACTCATTTTAATTTTTTGAGGTAAGCTAGTTATAAATATGTGGTGGGCTCTCTCCCTGCCCGGGGTTTGTTTCCTGCCTTGTGCCCTGTGTTGGTTGAGATTGGCTCCAGGAGACCCCCATGACCCTGTAGTTAGGATATAGCGGGTTGGATATTGGATGGATGGATAGATAGTGTCACACACATGCGCATGGGAGGCAGCTAAAGAGCTTGAGTAAGGGCAGTTCCGAAACATGCCAGGATGTGGCAGAGTGCACTGACTCTTTATCTCCCTTTCCTGTAGACCATTCACGGGAGATCCCACCTGGCTCTTTTGACGTCACTTCCGGGACTGAGCCTATGAAAGAAGACCTTGACGGCCCCGGCTCCTGTGATGTCACATCCGGACTTGAACCAATGGCTGAAGACCATGAGCCCGATCAATATGATCTCACTTCCTGTCGTCCCCTTAAAAAACCTGTACCTTTTCCCAAGTCCCTCAGCTCTGTTTTGGACACATCAGTGCTGTACTTGCTAATCATTACTGTTGCAGCCAGGATACCAGATTATACGGGTGGCTGCCCCAAACCTTTATATGACTCTGTCTCATATTTATGACAATAGTTATAAATATCTATGATAGCTGAGGTAGCACAACGTGTGTGTCTACAGAAAAGCAATTGTTATAATGATGGCAGGCAACTAGCTAATCGATTGTCACAATAATTAACAATTTATTAATGACATTCTGAATTACATATAACAATAAAGAATACATTTATAAAAACAGCAGAATAGCACATAGGTGCATTGTGGAAAACAAGGTTATAATTCTCCCAGCTATACATTAAAACCTATTCTTTGTATACACCATGAGAACCTAAAAGTTCAGAAATCAAATTTTATTGACCTGGAGAGTGTGACTCTCATAAACTTTGAAAAGATTTAACATCACTCGCCAGGATTTCAGGAAACACAAGAGAAAGAAAGCAAACACAGAATAAGTGAATCGTAAATAGTGATGAGTAAATCTTATGGAGTTTGCTTTGCCATGAGTTTATCACGGAAATCACAGAAACGTTTGGGAAAAGTCAGTGGGGAAGGAAGCATTGAACTAGTTTTGTGTGAATTATAGTGGTGCAGTGCTCTTTTCCCTGAGGGCTATGGAAGCATCTGCCAAGTATGCTAAACCAATTATTATGGCAAAAAATGTGATCTGAGCTGTGAGGCTACAGTCCTAACCACTGTGCCACCGTGCCTGAAACAACAAAAGACACAGACAGAAAGTATACCACAAACGATATACAACAAATGACTACAAACTTGAAATAAATAAACAAATAAAATGTAGATCATTGCACTCAAAAAGCTGCAACCTGGGACACACATTGGATAGGCCAAAAGTAGTGGCATGGGACAGGTTTATTCAACTTTTTGAAGTTGTGGTTCTGGGCACAACTGGAATGTCTTTTCTGTTTCCTGTGTATCTGTGTAAAAATTTCAAACTTTTTTGTTCCATCAAAAATATAGAAATGCATCCTTTTTATTATTTTCAAGGGTATCCAATGTTTTCTGACAAAGGGACGGCTCCTTTAAGGCTTATTTTGAGAAGTAGCTGGGCATATGACTAATTAGCCATGTTTTATATATCCGGTGCAAGTACTTATTGTGGTCAGCTAATGTAACCCTCACAATAAAATAACACATTTTTTTACACTTACAGGGTGGAAATCTGGCTAGAGTATTGATTAGGTCATGACATAACCATGCGTGATGCAGATCAGCAATGATCATATACTAGGCATGGCTGCTGCAGCTCTGTGATGTTACTATGGTCTTTCAAAGCATCATGTACATCATTGCAACCAAAGCCTGTTATACTATGTTTTTCTTTATGTCACTATATCTGGACAATACTGTTATGAGTTTTCTTCACATGTGCATGTTAAATTTGGCGCACAGGGGCGCAGCAGTTAGAATTGCTAGCCAAGTATTGGATTAGATAGCTAAAGACAACTGGAGGCTTGTATAGTCAGCTTAAACACAGGATAGGGTATTTCTGTCCTCTGTCAGCACAAATCTTTTTCCTTATTGGGGGAATGAGAATTGGCATGTAAGCACTATGATATATCTGTATTTTGTGGAGGAGGAATTCAGCCCTTGTTTTGAGACAGAGAAGACCAGCAAATGAAGCAAGACATTATAAAAGGCTTGGACAGCAGCCAGACCGTTCAAGGCGTCGTGACAAGAAAATGGCTGACTGTGTTGATCCAGATTTCCCACCTGGATTAAGTCTGTCCATGCGCCTCCCCGTCTGTAACCGCGTTAACCATCAGTAAATGTAAGCTAAAAGATATTTTTTCTCATGTGATTCTTGTAACGCCGTAATCACGATGGGAGGGATATCGCCGTTTCTGGTATATTATGATATTGTTTAATTATTTAATTAAATTTCAATTTCAAAAGAACACATTTCCAAGAGAGCTAATGCCTCTTCAGGAAACAAAGCCATGGTTAGATGGTTCACAGCTGAGGTTACCAAACAGCACTCATGTATCCATCCATGTTCTTAACATGCTTCTCTTGTGCAGGGGTGCAGAGAAGCTGGAGCCTATCCCAGCAATCATTGGATACAAGGCAATGACAACACGTAGACAGTATTGCAGGGTGAACGCATAACACACAAAGCTGAACTGAAAAAGCAATAAAGCTTATTTTTGCAATGATGATAAATTGTCCATATTTTTCAACATTTTTGGTAGCTGTTCAAGGGAGAGACAATATTTGGTAGAATATGGACTACCTAAGTACAACTGTTTGTCAGTTATTGCTGCTTAATGGAAATTCAACAAATGTTTTGTTTGGTGTGAATGGGAATTGATGACATGGCTATAGTAAACCTGTTAACCACATTCTGCAATGTAACGAGACTTTAACAGGCTTAGTTTGTGTTATGCAGCTATAAGTGAGTAACACTGGTGCTCCTATTGCCCTTGTTCTAAAGCATTACAATATTTTTTGCACCAAAAATGTTTTTCTTTTCATCAAGAAAATATGCTCAGTTCCAATCCCATCTCAGCTTTCTTGATCCATCCTTCACCCTACCAACACAAACTCTCTAGTGAATGTGGCTGACTATTCTCTTTACTTTGTTAACACACAGTTGCATTCTTATGTTTATTTTTCATTTACACACTTCTAAGCCAAGCCTTTTCACAGCTGCATAATACAATTTACTACTCAAAAGCTTAATTTAAGACATACTTGTCTAATAGGACGATTGAAATAAAAAACAAATTTGCTTTCTCCCAGGGATGAAATGAAAGAACTGTTATTCAAAGTCAATTTGTTTTGACTTCAAGAGCATTGTTTTAAAATTGCTAGAGTAAATAAAATATTTATATTAAATGTATCAACTGTTCAGGTATTTTTCCTGAAGTATTCACTGTGTATTCACTTTGAACTAGTGTGGATTGACAGTCATTGTGTAAAAGAGTTTATTAAATATGAAATAAGGCAGTTTGAAGGATATGGCATGAGAAAGTGAAGGTTATTATTTCTTACTTTAGATGAAACAAAGTTCACATTTTATGTATTATATTCAACTAATATAGAGGGATTTTTATTAGCATTTCTTTTCTCAATAAAAAATATCAAAGAAAATAAGATGTAACAATAATGAGTGCCTTCTAATCTAAGGCTGATTCATTTTATGTCATTAAAGAAGTTATTCTTGTGCCTTATTATAGAGGAATTTGAAATCAGAGTTGCCTGGTCTGATGAGACAGTTTGCTACTTGTTTAGTGATGACAGCATTAGACTAGATTATAAACCATATTAGATCATTTGTTGTATGTTGCTGATTTAAAGATTATTTTAACCTGTGAATCCCTAGTGATGCTTAAAACTTCATATGTGTCTAGTGATTTCTTACCCCAAAAGTTTGGTATATAATGCTGACAAATTAATTATTTATTTGGGAATTCTTGAAACTACTGGAATATTAGTATTGGTTTATGATTTAGGTGATCAAAAGAGCATCTTCAAGTTAGAGACATTTAAATGATCTTTAACCACAATGAGATTAAAATGAATTCTTAAGAGTATCAATTTATAGTATTCCAGTCAAACCAAGTTATGTCTTTAGATATCTCAAAAAGCTTACCAAGAAGAGAGTAATCAGAAACCCCAGCTTGTGCACAGATAAGCAAAAAAATCTTTATAAAAAATGTATTTGCAAAATATCCAAAAACACAGCGAATGCTGCTTTGATCAAACAGAAGCATTAAAGGAGTTGCGTAAACGGTAATCCAAAGTGAACAAGGTCGAAAAAAACAATCCAGTAATCAGAAATCCAGAAAATCCACCAACAAACAGTAATATTTATAATTCCAACTCACAACCATAAATGATTCCTACTAAACGTCCTGTCTCCATAGCCTTTATATGGCTGAGGGCAGTTCCTAAATGGAGATGGACAGGTAGAACTGCCTCTTGGGGAACCACCCACAAAACACAAGGACCATAACAAAACCCATACTTTTACATGGATAGATAATTGAAAAAAAACTGAAATATTAAGACCTTAAAATAAATTATTATTATGAACATATCAAAAGCACTTAAAATTAAACAGAAAAGACTTGAAAATAAGCATAAACAGAAAATACAGCATGTGAAATGGTAGACGTAGGCCAACAGGCAGCTAAGCCCCAACTTAACCCACTATTATGAAACTTGAGAATTCCCAAGCACAAAGTCCTGAAATACCCCCAAAATACCCACTTGAGGGGGATACTGTCAAATGCAGTTAGTAAGAAGGTCAAACTCATAATCTTTAAGAATAAAGATTTATTGCTCAATAAATACTCTGAACAAAGCACAAGCTCCATGGAGCACAAAAGGCAAAAATGAGCTGGCATGAAAGGCGAATAAAGTCCCAATACAAAATCCAAAGAGTGTTTACAAACACAGTGAAAAGGTCAAAATCCAGTAAATTACAAAAACACAAAGTTAATCACAAAGAAATACCAACTCCAAAGTGAATGGGAGTGAACTACAAGGAACTATGGGTTGCAACTTTCTTTATAGGGCTGAGGGTAGTCCTTTCTGGTGATGGGCAGGTAGCTCAGCCTCTTGGGAGACCATGTTTGTGTCCAGTCACACCAAGCAATCTGATTGGTCAGTTTACCTTTGCTGACACAGTCAAAAGAAGAAGTATGCACGTGAGACACACAAGGAGAAGTAAAGGCATAGAAGGCATTATGAGAGTCACCTTTAAATGCTGTGAAGTTTAAAAGCAGATAGGAGGTGAGCACAGTCTGAGAAGCAGGCTTTCCTGGAATGCAATCGAGAGAGGCAGCACAGGACAAGAGAGTTTCAGACACACTCATACTGAGGAAATCTTCTAAAGGAACACATAAGGCCAAAGATATCAAATATTTTAAAAATGTATCCATGAAATGTCTTTACGCGGTAAAACGACTAGTAAATAATAGTTGTGTCCCAGATTTTAGGAATGATAATGCCAACGCTTGTTTTTGTTGCCATGCATTATTACATTTTCTTTTTATTTGTTTTCACTTTTTATCATTATTTTGGTTATATCATCACATCACTATTATGTTTGCATTTATTTTTTCCTGGGTCATTTTTGTGTCTGGTCATTATGGTGTGATATAATTGCTAGACACATGATGTACATTCCATAGGATCAATGACATTATGGTGACCACGATATACAGTACTGCTGTACTGATGACTGCTGTCAATAAGCAAGTGTCCAAACTCTTTTTAGAGTTTTTAAGGGCAGACTCCGAGACAGACTAGTCTGTAATTCTGGCTTTGATAATATTAATTTTAATTCTGGTTTAGTGTTTTGGGGTGGTAAAAATATCACAATACTTTTTTTGCTTACACCCCTAATGGAACCATTTCCTCTGGCAAGGCAAAACTTGATTATAAATTGAACCTGGCTTGCCTCTTTTAAAATTATTTTTTATTTTTTTTTCCTATGGAATACATTTGGTTTAGAAATATTTAGTGGTTACATCGTCATCTTCAGGAATTCTGCCTTACTTAAACTTTTCCCATCAGAATAATATAGTCTGTCTAGCAGCGATTAGCTCCACAGCATTTGATGCAGTTAAAGTATTTTGCTTTCTAGCTAGAGGTTTTGTAATTATTGTTCCGGGAAACACTGTTTTTGCAAATTTCATATACTGTAGAGTTGACCCTCTGTATTCGCAGACTCTGCATCTGCAGATTCAACCAACCAGGGATCGAAAATATTTAAAAATAAATAATTAAATAATTCTGCAAGTTCCAAAAAAGCTGTATTTGGATTTGCTGTGCACAGAGTGCTATGCTGAATCCACATGAATAAAGGGATGTGTAGGCATACTCTGCTTTAGCCTTCAGGCATTTTACAGATCCTCTCTCTCTAGCACTCGTTATTTGAGCATTGTTTGCCTCGCATTTTGTTTGTTCACTACTTGTGTTGTGTGTATAACCTGTTAGTTTAATGTTCAAGCATTATGAG